>NC_056750.1:770341376-770706376 GCF_019279795.1 Protopterus annectens
TCGCGTACGGTCTTGCCAAGGAGCGAAGAACCGTCAAAGGGCACATTCGCGAAGGACGCCTTAAAGGGTTCTGCGAAATCGCAAAGGCGGAGCCAGGTGTGACGCAGCAAGATAACCCCCGCTCCGCTAGCTCTAGCAGCTCCCTCCGTAGCATGGGAGAGTAGCTGCACAGACATGTTCGAGATAGACTTCAGAGTGGCCATACGAGTCAAGAAAGTCTTCTTATCGTCGACCGTCATGGACTCCAGAGGAGCTGCAGCGTATTCCTTTATTAGGTCTCGCTGTAGCCTGATAATGTGTGCCATGTAGTTCAGCGCCCTTACAGAGAAGGTGGCTGAAGCAAACATCTGCTTCTCAATGCGGTCCAACGCCCGAGATTCCTTATCCGGAGGGTGGACCAAGGAACTCTCCTGCGCAAGTTCCTTCGTCGTAGCAGCCGCCACCAACATGGCATCCACAGGTGAACCCTTAGACCAGGTCTGCCTATCAGAGGGAGGGCTAAGAATTTTGTCTGGCCATCTTGGAATGGGCTCCAAAAGTGTCGGGCTCCTTCCACGCCCTGGTAGTAATTAAGTCTACCAGGGTGTCAGCCGAGGGGGGACAACCAGGAGGTAGACGGGCCTGCCTCAAATGCCTCCAGAAACACGGACTCGTCTGAGGACGTTTTTTGGGCAGACCACCCCCCTCTAATTCACAACATTTCCATGATGTCTCCAAAGGAGACATACTCAGGGGGTGACCTTGGGGAACCTTCCCCTTCATCCAAATCCGTGTCTGTCGTAAGGGACTCAGGGGAGTCCAAGTGCCTCCTTTTACACTTCCGTTTGCGAGGGACCTCCTCGGTGGGACTATCCGAGGAGGGCTCACCTATGGGGTCCTGTTCCTCTAAGGGAACTAACTGGAGGGTTTGAGCAGGCTGTCCCAGTGGTCGGATGATGGAGGATAGACCCAAATGCATAGCGGGAGGATCCGACGCCCGGACCGGGGATTTGGAAGGTCTCGACAAAACCCTCTCCACTACCTCAAAGGCCGAAGGCAAGTCGCTTTCCCCAGGCTCTAAAAGCAGTCTCCTCGGCTCCGAAGCAGGGATTAGTGTCGGAGCCGAAGCTGTCTTATCCGAGAGGGAAGTGTGCTCCGACCTGAAGAGCACCGAAGACACACCAACCCCTATGGATCTGACGCTCGGCTCTCGGCCCCGAGAGCTAGGATCCAACACGCTCGAGGGTACAGTCAGCATCGAAGCTACGGAACTATCGGTGCCGACAAATCCCCGGCTCCGAAAGGGCTCGGATCCGATGACTCCAAAACCCAAAAATGGGTTGGAGAAGGAGTGATCGGGGCAAAAAGGGGGACTGCACTCCCCCCCGAGAGGGGGCAGAGGCAGGAGCATACCCATCTGCATCTGAGTCTGCAAAAATCAACGCATCATCCGATCCATGTCCACGTCGGTCAGGCTTCTTGTAGACCTAGAAGATGACGAGGCGGGCCGGGAGGGCCGCCTCGATGACCTCGAGGGAGACCGATACTCCTCCTCCGGCTCCGGCGAAAAACGAGGCAAACAGAGCCAAGAGGGAGAGGATCCGGAGGCCCTCGTAGAGGGACTAGTAACTTTAGATGGTGGGGCTGAGGGATGAGCCTCAGCCCGCCTCTTATGACTTTTATGTTTGTCCCTATCCTTCTCCTTATGCCTCTTCTCTCTCGAAGAGGCAGATGAGTCCTCTGAACTCTGCGCAGCAGAGGGAGGTTGAGTCCCAGGCAGAGTCAGGGGACCTAAAGGCATGGGGGCTGCAGTAGCAGCCTGTGCCTTACAGGGAGAGGAAGAAGAAGTGTCCTGCGGTAACAAGCCCGCCAGGATCAACTTGTTCTTCCTATCCCTGATGGCCCGAGGGTTAAACGCTGCACATATCTGGCAGCTAGTGGATAAGTGGGCCACCCCCAGACACAAAACGCACTGAGTGTGGCCATTAGCTGGGGAAAGCTTATGACCACACTCAGTGCACTTAGAAAAGATGGCTTTGGGCTCTTCAGCCATCACACTAACACACCCACACACTAAGGGGAGGGACAAAAACAACGTACAAAAACTAAAAGTTACCACAAGAAAATAAAACTAAAGCTATCACTCGACGAATAGGAACTAAACCACTCACACACTGACAAAAAATAAACTTTTTGACAAGATTCACTGAAAATATCTCACCCAAGCCTAAGGAGCTCTTCACTAGAAGCTTCTTTCAGCCGCTGCAAACTCGATCTGAGGAAAGGGAGCATGGAGCAGGGGATTATGGGTGAAGGGGAGGAGCCAGGAGGTCGGATCTTTTAGCTAGTAAAGCTGCCGGCTTGGATCTGAGGTCGGATCTGATACCCACAGGTTGCAGAGCAAATGAAGTAACTACTTCAGATCTATATTTATGCATTTTCCACATTTCTTGCCTTCTCATCTGATACTTCATCATATATTCTTTCTTTTGTTTTTTGGCACATTCAGTTGCTGCCTGATTTTTATCTGCTTCTGGACTGATTTCCATTCCTGCGTGACACCAATATGCTTCTGCTAAACTAAGCAGGGAAGTCATCTTAGACTTATTCTCCTCATGTTTTAAAACTTTCACTATAGTATTTTTGTGGCAAGACTTTATCTGTTATTAATTTAGCTGCACAGTAATATATCCTATTTACTTCTGTTATTTCTCATGAATCCCTATGAAAAGTCCTAATTACTGTGTTTATTTGTTTTATCAAACTTCTTTTTGGGTTTTATTGACTTTTCATAGCCTATTTCTTTCACTGATCTTAATATGTCTGTCCATCTCTATTAAATAACGCAACTCTTCTCTTAGATCATTTTCATCTAAATTGAGGGCACATTCTTTGTTCTCCAGTTCCTGCAGTCATTTTATAGAAAGTTCCAGAGCATCTTCCTGTACCACATTCTCTTCAGTTTCATCCTGTGCAATCCATATGGACACGCACAGGCCTATCAGTCCACAACATTGACTGTGTCAGAGTTGCCATAGTTTCCTGTTTCTTCCCTTGTTGTGTAACTCCAACTGAAATTTTGTACTGGTTTCCTGTGGAAGGCTCCAAAGTATCTTCATATGGCAACTGATCAGATGTTTTCTGCCTCACTGGTTTCTCCCTAATTTGAGGATCCATTGCTCTATCCTTACGTGATGTTATCAGAGTTAGATTTTTTACACCACATCCTTCAATTCACAGGTAATCAGTTAGCCTCAGTTTCTGTTTCTTTAACCTCTCCATTACTAATCTTTTCCTCTTCATTTTCTTATCTTTTTTTTTTGTACTGTAAAATCTTCCATATCCAGTTGCCTTTGCCTGTATTTCTTTTCAAATATCTTTGGTGCTGCCTTTTTTGCACTGATTAGTTTTGCTTACTCCTTTGCATAAATATTGCACCATATTAAATCTCTTTTTCTTTCTCATGTCCATGTTTCTTCTTCATATGTCTCCTGTTCCTCCTGTTTCTCCTTACTTGAGAGACTTGTACCATCATGGTGTGATATAACCTGTGTTAGACTTTCTACACAAAATCCTTCCCTTCGCAGGTATTGCATGACTTCAACTATATCTGGATGTCTTTGCCTGTATTTCTTTTCAAATATATTTGGGGCCGCTTTTTGTATTAATTAATTTGGCTTTCTCCTTTGCATAAATATTGTACCATATCAGATCCGTCTTTCATTCCCATGTCCATATTTCTTTTCTATACCTTTCAAAAATCTCTAGATTTTCTTCTTTATATTTTTGCACTTCCTCTGTTGCTTCTTTTTCCAAACATCCCAAGGTTTCTTTGTCTGTATAATATTTTTCATAAATCTGTTGTATAAATGAACATAATTTTTTATCTGGAGCTTCTGACAGTTTTTTTTTGTGCCAGTAGTTTTCTTTCCTCTAATTTCTGTCTTAATCTTCTTGTATATCTTCTGTCTGGAAATTCTTCACTTCTTCCATAATAATAATAATATATAATTTTTTTTCTTATCCTCAATAGTCTATAATCTTTATGGCTCTTTTTTGGCCTATCAGTTTTTGTGATTTTTGTGGACTACTACTTCCTTCTAGAAGGTGGGGGGAGGCCTCCTCCTGGGCCTGACCTAACCTCATTTTTAGGAATGTTTCTGTCTCTTGAGGATTCTACAGTGTTATTTTTTCTAGTCCTGGCACCAGTGCATCTACCAGGATTGGACACTGTTTTATCCTGGGTCTTACGCACCCAGCTATTTTTTTTATTTTTTAACCTACTTCTGTCCATGATATATGCTATATAAAATACAGTCTATATATCAGTGTCATCTTGGTGAGATTTTGTGAAAAACAGGGTCCACCTCATGAAGGTACTCACCAAGACCTGAGGATGAATTTAATTCCAGCAACTACTTTCCTTTGCTTGTTGATTTATCTCTCCATTTGGACCCCATACATGGGATATAAGTGGGATAATGTCCCACGAGTTTCATCTTCTTGCAGAAATTGGACAGGACAGACTGTTGATCTGCCCAGGCTGCAGTTTTGCAGCAAATGTGGAGAAAATGTAAGTGAATGAGACCACCTGACTTGATGAGATAAGCTGTCCAATGTGCAGTCAGAAAATGATTGAGATCAAATGCGTTGAAGCAGGACATACATTTTATTTGAGGACCAAATATCCACCATACATTTTAGTGCATCAGATAAAAATGCTCCTAAAAAAACTGTCATTGCATAAATGGTTTGTTTTGAACTTCGTGTCTGAAGAATTTTAGCAGCTTCTGTTGAAGTACTCCCCACTGATGACAGCATTCATTGGCCAGGATGCAGCTTCTATTGAAGTACTCCCCACTAAAGACAACTTTCATTGGCCAGAACATATTGCAGAATATTAAGTTGGCATTATCCCTTCTAAGAAGAGTAACAAGGAAGAAGCACCTCCCATCTTTGTAGAGGATCTCTATGACACTATTATAGAAACTCTGACACCTTTAAAAGGAGCGAAAAGGGGGACTGGGGTGGCATTATTGTTACGTTGATTACCTCATATACACTACACAAGGTTTGACTCTCACCTTTGAAAGGAAATTGGTAAGGCTTAAAACGGCCTGCAAGGGCAGCTAGCCCAGACCAGAAATGGCCATAACAGAGTCTCCCATATGTAGATAAAGCAAATATGTAGCCTGCTTAAAGGGCAAAGGTTGTCTGGAAATGTTCTCCTTTTTCTGGCTAATGCAAGGAATAGCCAAGGAACCACTAAGATTCTTCATGGCAAAGCCAAGAATGAAGTATGAAATCACAATACCACCAACAGATGTAGTCGGCAAAAAGGTAAGTATCCAAGAAGTACTGTTTGCATCCTAAAATACAGTAACAAGCACAACATATACTTAACCCAGTTCCTAAAATAAATTAAATAAAAATTTTCTACTCAGAAAAAAAAATAAGTAAAACAGTACTTTTAACAAGTTTCACAGTAAAGTAAAAAGAAGAATCGTAGTCTGACTGAAAAGCTGCATGACAGTCAAAAAACAATCACAGCATAAAACAGAAAATACTATTACTTCTGTCATAAAATAAGTTGTGGAAGGTGTCTTCCCCTAATGTAACCTATCCACCCCAGTGATGGAGAAACACTAGCCGACCATCGATCCTCGAAAGCCAACAAGAGGAGTACACTGCAGTGGCAGGAAAGCTCAGGAGGGCTTGGCACATAGATCATTGATTTTCTATAACTTTGTTCTAGCTGTCAATGTCTGGGTACATGTCAGGTGCCACTAAGCTTTGGAAGCTGGCTGGATGTTATATCTTATGCAAGATATAACCAGTATAGCTAAGGGTACTGCAGCAGTGATCAAATGATGAACACCTTTAATGGCCTGGATGAACTGTCTGAGAAAACCAAAACTTATTTAATAACTCAAATAGGAAGTGTGCATAAACCTAGTCAAACACCTAAACGGTGTCCAAGATAAAACAGATTGCTGTTTGCTCTTATTTACATTATAGTAGAGAAGCATGATATTATTATTAAAGACTTGCAGCAATGTTGGGACTACTTGATGTATAAATTTAAAAAAATAAGCATGGAAACCATCATAGCCTGGCACTTTACCAAGTATGAGAGCAGAAATTATATCTAGGACTTCTTGGATGGAAGACTGATGGCATTTAGCACAGAAAATTAAGGATACAAGCTGTTAACAAGTTGCTTCCTATAATCCTTGGTTTAATTCACTCAGCCTTCATTTGCTAATATAACACTATCAGTAACTCACTTAATCAGACAATACTCCCAGGCTGAACTTAAAAAGCTCCTTGTGGCTCAGTGACCTACACCTGTTAACAAATTAAAATAAAAAAAATAATAATAGGTTCATAGGTTCATAGTTTTAGTACTAAGCTAACTGCCCTTGCGAGCCATTTTAAGCTTAGACAATTATCCCTTGTGAGACTCAAACCCTGCACCTTGTGTTTATAAGGCAAACACCTTAGCCATTAAGCTATCCTCCCAACCCAAAAAAAAGATAGATTAGTACTAGGCTAATTGCCCTTGTGTGCCATTTTAAGCCTAGCCAATTACCCCATGTGAGAATCAAACCCTGCATCTTGTGTCTGCAAGGTAAACACCTTAACCATTCTGACATCCTCCCACACAGTAATAATAAATATATACGATTGCATTTGTCTTCTGTGAGAAACAGAAGAGTGAAATCATTCACAAAGTTTGAAACCTCTTGTAAAAAATATGCAGGTTATAAGAAGCATATATGTCAAAATATGTCTTATAAAAAGTTGCAAAGGTAGGTTGAGGAGAAGTAAAAAGCATCCCATTCTTGTTTACTGAAGCAATACTGTTCAAACCATGGCTAATATTATAGATCGGAGAGCAGCTCATTCTATTTATTTAGCTTAGATTTGTGACTCAAAACAGATTTGGCACATGCAAAGTTTTGAGCTGGTGATGAGCTTCAACTAGGGAATCATATTTATTTTGATCAATATTTTTTTCTAAAATCATAATCTAACAGGATGTGTTTTCCAAAGCAGTGTGGATTTCTTTCTGTTGCATTTCATCATGTGAGCACTTTGATGTGGTATCTTCATATGAGGGGTGGCAACTGACTCTATGGCTAAGCATTTAAATATTTACAAACACCTGTCAAAAGTGAAAAAAAGTATGTTTGTGTAACCTATAATAAATCTTTAATATGACCAGTAGCTGGTATATCCACTAAGCATATATCACAGCCTCCAAGCAGTCTCTATGTATAACACTTCAGTACAGGTCAGTAACAGCCACTGTTATCCAAACATAAACTGGCTACCCTTTAATATTATGAAGTTTCTTTAACAAGTTTAACAAATCTTGTATATTGTCTGTATAGAGGGAGAGTTTGATGACATACTATATAAAAATCCATTCAGACTTAAAAATCCAATATAAGTACCAATATTCACCACTGTAGCATGAAACTTGGTTGACATCAGGGGTCCTTATAGACGCATAGAAATTAGGGACTTTGAGATTACATGTTAAAATATATTTAATGTCTCTATTAGCCAGAAAATTATGAGATACACCTTGTATTAAAATATACTGTCAACCTTTACAAAGAGAGCAAGATTTATGTGTATTTTTTATGTCTGACACTCTCAACCAAATATTTAATATGTATATCTATATAAAACAGTTTATCTATTAGTTTAACATTCTTATCTTTATTCGACAGTTTAATGCACCATCCTTAAAACTGGACATTTGTTTCTAGGTAACACTTTAATTTTATGCCATATTATAAATTTGTCCTAGTATTACTTCCTATTCAATGTTGATACCATTTCATTAAGAACTGTCTGATAAGCACCTTTCAATCAGCATTTTAAAAGATGGCCTAAATTACTTAACGTTAGAATGATATATTTTAAATGCATACAATAACTACAAATTTACTAAACATTCCACAAAATATGAACATTAAAAGAGCAAGTAAATACCTCCATTTATTTGACAGAGGCTAAAAAAGGCTTTTCAATTATGTCATTAGTAACTGAATTAGCAGCTAAAATTAGAAGTTATGTACCTACCATAACGTTCCATGTTAGTTGTCTTCTCTCGCCTTCTTTCTTGCTGGATGGGTTCGGAGCCGATCCTCGGCTCCGACTCAGCACTTGCTTAGCTTGAGAACTCCTTTTACCAGCTCGAGGCAACCCTATATCCCATGATGCAAGGCGGGACTACCTCAGATCCTGTTTGGTAGCTAACATACCCTGCTAAGGACTAACCTAATATAACTAGGAAAACCAAGTTCATAATAAAGGACTCCTCTAATGAAGGCTCAGGAGGAAACAACCTGAGAAGAGGAAACTCTTCAAGATCTGTCCAGGCCAGGGGGAAGGCGGGAGGGACGCAAGAAAGAAGGCGAGAGAAGACAACTATCATGGAACGTTATGGTAGGTACATAACTTCTAAATGTTAAGTTGTCAATCTCGCCTTCATTCTTGCTGGATGGGACCGCGTCCCTAGCACCTGTATCCCGGGTGGCTCAATGGAACAGACTCTTCAGAACTGTGGAACCAAAACTGGCCCTGTCCCTAGAGGCCAAATCCAATTTGTAATGAGAGACAAAGGTATGAGGAGTGGCCCAAGTAGCTGCTGCACAAATGGTATCAATGGGTAGTCTATCCTGAAAAGCTGCAGAAGTGGATAGACTCCTGGTTGAGTGTGCTTTCGGTTTAGAAGGTAGTTGCTTGCCTCTGAGCGAATATACAAGAAATGGTGGAAGACAACCATCTGGATAAGGTCACTTTTGATACCGGAAGACCTTTCCTGTTTTCTGCATAGGAGACAAATAATTGGTCTGATTTCCTGAATTGTTTAGTTCTATGCAAATAGTACCTGAGCTGACGATGGACATCCAAAAAATGAAGCTTTTGCTCCGCTTTGTCAGAATAATTAGGGAAAAAGACTGGTAAATCGATAGATTGATTAATATTAGTTTGAGAAACAACTTTGGGAAGAAAGGACAGATTTGTTCTCAAGGATACCCTGTCCTTGTGAAAGACCAAGTAAGGGGAACGGATGTAGAGTGCTTGAATCTCGGAAACCCTTCTTGCTGAAGTGACAGCCAGTAAAAATATAGTTTTCCAGGTCAATAATTTCAATGAACATGAAGCAGACGGTTAGAAGGGTGGTAACATTAAGGATGCTAACATTAAATTCAGATCCCATTGTGGAGGAGGATGTTTTATTGGCGGCTTCAGGAGAAACACTCCTCTCAGAAAGGCCTTGCATAGTCTATGTGACATAATGTTATGATCTTGCAAGCCAACATGATACTTGGAAATAGCAGCCAGTTGAACTTTTACTGTAGATGAAGAAGATCCTGACTGAAAAACTTCAGCCAAGAAATCTAAAACAGAATGCACAGGAGCAGTAAAGGGATCAATATTTCTGGAATTTGCCCAAATGGAAAAATGTCGCCACTTGCTAGCATAAACGGTTCTGGTGGACGACTTCAAAGAAGCCACTAAGATATCTCTGACCGGATCAGAGATCATAGGAAGCCTGGCTAGGGAAGGAAGTGGAGCAACCAAGCAGTGAGGTTGAGAGAATGAATGGCCCGGTGCTGTTGACCCGACTGGTGGATCAAAAGATCCGGAACTGGGTCCAGATGCCAGGGCTGCACCAGGAGGTGACGATGCAGAGACGGAAACCAAATTTGTCGAGGCCAGTAAGGGGCAATGAGAATCAACTTGGCCCTCAAAACGGTGGCTTTCTGAATGACTTGTGGAATCAAGGGAAAAGGAGGAAAAGCGTACAGAAGTCCCCGGGGCCAATCCTGGGTTAGAGAGTCTCTCAGGGGTTGGCCTGGTAGGGGAAAGAGGGTGAAAAAGTCGGGGCACTTGTTGTATTGGGGTGTAGCATAAAGATCGCAACAAGGTGTGCCCCACTTCAGAAAAATCTGGTCCACTATAGATTGATTGAGAGACCACTCGTGAGGCATGAGAATGGATCTGCTCAGCCTGTCCGCCAAGAGGTTGGACCTGCCGGGGATGTGCGCTGCTATCAGAAACCGATGAGAGGAGATTGCCCATTGCCAAAGTCTGAGAGCTTCTCGACACAACGGATAGGACCTGGTCCCGCCCTGCTTGTTGATGTACCAGACCACGGACATGTTGTCCGTTTGCACTGCAATAGTCCCCGCGGGAAGAAAGTCGTTGAGGGCTTGCAACGTTAAAAGCACCGCTCTCATCTCCAGGACATTTATGTGCAGATGGTATTCTATGGGTTGCCACATCCCGTGGACCATCCTGCCCTGATAATGCCCCCCCCCACCCAATCAGAGAGGCATCCGTAGTAACTGTGGCAACCGGAGGAGGGGGAACAAATGGTCGGCCCTGATGAAGAAGAGGGGAAGATATCCACCAGTTCAGATGAGTCCTGCACGATTGTGTGACTAAATTTCGTGACTCATCGGAAGACTGTGGAACGACCACTGAGTGAATAACATCCACTGCAGAAGACGCATGTGGAAGCGAGCCAGTGGTAGAAGAACAATGGCCGCAGCCATAAGACCTAGAACCTTTAGTATCAATCTGGCTTTGACTTTGCTGCTCTGCAATAAAATCGAGCGTATTTTTGGATGTCCAGAATTCTCTGATCTGTTAGTCTGGCTAACATTTTGACGGTGTTTAATTCTGCGCCTATAAAGGTGATAGATTGGCAAGGCCGCAGAGAAGATTTTTCAAAATTCACTGAAATTCCCAAACTCTTGCATAGCTGCAGAGTGTAGTCTCTGGTCTGAAGAAGCTGACACCTGGTGGTGGCGGAGAGGAGCCAGTCGTCTAAATAAGGAAACACCTGGAATCCTTGACGTCTCAGATGAGCTGTGACCACTGCCATGCATTTGGTAAACACTCTGGGGGCTGAAGTGAGGCCAAAGGGCAGGGCTCTGAATTGATAATGACTGGTCCCTAGCCGAGCGGAGAAACCTTCTGGAGCGCCTGTGAATCTTTATGTGATAGTGCAGCGTCCTGAAGGTCTATCGAGCACATCCAGTTGTCCTTGCCCAGAAAGGGCAGAATGGACTGAAGCGTGACCATCCGGAATCTTGCCTTCTTGACAAATCTGTTTAGACTGCTCAGGTCTAATATTGGTCTCCAATCTCCCGTCCTTTTGGGGACCAAAAAGAATCTCGAGTAGACGCCGGATCCTACTTGGTCTGCCGGAAGAGTCTGGACGGCTCTTTTTTCTAGGAGCTTTGAAACCTCCTGTTCTGCCAAATCCCTTTGACCGGGTGAGATGTCTGGAAGGGATTGTTGAGGTACGGATACCTTTGAAGGGATTTTGTAACCCTCGGATATTATCGACTGTACCCACATATCTTGTGAAAGGGAATGCCAGGCTATTGGGTACAGCGAAATCCTTCCCCCGACTGCCTCCAAGGGTGGACAGTCGGGCAACACCTCAGGGGTGCTGAAAGGGCTTCTCAGGAAGAGACTCCCTGTTGCCCTGGTTCTGAGGACCCCCTCTGCCCCTAGGGCGTCTATGTGTTACCCCTCTGCCTCTGGGGGTAAACTGACCACGTGTGTCCGGCGCAGCTCCTTGGGCTTTGCGGAACCACTTCTTCCCTCCCTTCTGACCCTTGGGATCGGGTCTAGAAGGGGTGGAAAAATGGACTCCAACGGCAGAACGAGTTTTTCCGTCCTGCTCACACCTGGTCAAGGTTTCCTTCACCTGAGGTCCGAACAAAGCCGAACCGTCAAAGGGGGTATTGGTGAAGGACGCCTTAAAGGGGTCCGCAAAATTACAAAGCCGCATCCAGGCTTGACGTCTAAGAGCCACTCCTGTGCCTGCGGCCCTGCTCGCTCCATCGGCTGCATAGGATATGAGCCGCATGGAGGAGTTGGATAAGGAATTCAGGATTGCTAGCTGTGAGGCAATCTTTTCTTGAGCCCCAGCAGCAGAAGGATCCTGGACCACTTCACCTAGTTCCTTGAGAATATCTCTTTGAAGCCTGGTGAAGTGACAAAGGTAGTTCAGCGAGCATAGCAAAGGTCGCTGAAGAAAACATCCGCTTTCCATACCTGTCCATGGTCCTAGAATCTTTGTTAGGAGGATGGACAGGTACTGAAGGATCCGCAAGTTCCTTCTTGGTGGCCGCCGCCACCACCATAGCATCCACAGAGACGCCCTTGGAAAGAAACTGCTTGTCTGTAGGGGCCGTAATAAATTTGGATGGTCTCCTGGGGACAGGTTCCACAGAATCTGGAGCTGCCCATGCCTTCCGAGCCACTACCTGCATAAGTGGGTCGAAAGGCGGAGACACCCAGGAGGTGGAGGGTCGGGATCCAAAAGCCTCCAGGTATACCGACTCATCCTCGGAGGGTCAATGGAGGGCCAATTCCCCCTCTGTTTGAGGAGCTCAAGGATGTCTGAAAAGGAGACATCCTCAGAGGGGGATCGTGGGGAACCCTCCGACTCATCTAAGTCGGTATCAGATGTAGTAGACTCAGGGGAGTCTGTGTGTTTCCTCTTACACGTCCTCTTCCGAGGGGGTTCCCCTGCAGGGTCAGGAGAAACCTCGGAAGAGGAAGATATTCCCAATGGGGAAACCTGGGGCGATGGATCCCTGGGCCTGAGAGCAAGAGGCTGGCAAGAGGCGTCTACAGGCACCAAAGAGGGAGGAGCTAGAGGGATGGACCATTGACCTGGCTCAGGTGCCAGGACACTCCTCATCACCTCAAAGGCTCCCCTCCCCGGGAGGCCGGAATATTCCCGTTCCGAGGAAATAGGAATTCCCGGCTCCACTGAGAGGGAAGGCTCCGAGGCCGATGTCGGTGCCGAGCTTACCAAAGCCGAAGCCCCGAGAGGGAGAGCGGGGTCGGACAAGGGTCCGATGCCACTAGCCCCCTCGGAGCCGACAAGGGAAACTTCGACGACGGATCCCTCAAGGAAGGTCTCAAGGAGGAGATTGGAGCCAAGGCAGCGGACCCGAAAAGGATGTATCGGTTCCGGCGCCGACACAGTCGCTGTCCTGAGAAGCTCCGGCTCCGAACTCTGGTGGGGAGTCGGAGGAGGAAGTTCAAGGGGTGAAGCAATAGCCGAAGTCTGCTGAGACGGGCTATGGAGCATTTGGGCCAGTGCCTGCAACTTCAACAGCCTGCTTACCACCCTCTCTAAATCGTGGTCAGACAGCCTGGAAGATCTCGAAGATCGGCTCCGATGACTCGCTCCGACAAAGAGGAGACCCCGGAGCCGAGTGGATAGATTCCAAAGAAGGGGACCGAGATCTCTTCTTGGATGAAGTCATCGGAGCCGACGTCCTCT
Organism: Protopterus annectens; assembly: GCF_019279795.1. Classification (NCBI taxonomy): domain Eukaryota; kingdom Metazoa; phylum Chordata; order Ceratodontiformes; family Protopteridae; genus Protopterus; species Protopterus annectens. The sequence goes on from NC_056750.1 coordinate 770,354,698, forward strand.
GGGTTCCAGATGGAGCGAAGGCTTCTCGGCTCCGATACTGGATAATATCGGCTCCAGCCGGAGCCGACAAGGCAATAGATTGGGTGTCGGAACCGATCGAACCGACCCCACCTGAGAAGAAGAAAGATCGGCTCCGGCTGGAGCCGATCTCGACTCCGGAGTCGAGCCACCGGGGAAGGCTTGGAAGCTGTAACCTGACCCTTAGATGGCTTACTGGACCCAGGTTTAGTGGGTGAACCTTCCGGCTTTAGTAAGCCACGGAGGATTAATTTATTCCTCCTTTCCTGCAGGACTCGCTGGCTAAAAGAGTGACACAAAGCACAGGAGTCCTGCAGGTGTAAAGGCCCCAGGCAGTAAACACAAGAAGTGTGACCGTCTGTCAGAGACATTTTCTGACAGCACGAGTCACACTTCTGAAGCCTGAGACCTTACCTCCTTAGACATCGTCCAAGAAAAGAGTAACAAAAATACTCACACACACACCCCAAAACAGTCACACAATTAATCCCACAAACACAGACACACAGATAGGGATTAATAAGGAGGCCTAGGCCTAACTGAAAATTTTTAAACTTTTATAAAAAGTAAAAGTTTTAACTATATGGGAATAGGGTGGATTGTATGAACACTACTCACTATAAAAAGGAAAGGGAAGATAAACCCTGACTAAGCTGTTTGAAAAACTCAAACTTACCTCAGCTGGCAAAAAAGGAGACCTCTTCGCAAAGCGGCAAACGAGATCTGAGGTAGTCCCGCCTTGCATCATGGGATATAGGGTTGCCTCAAGCTGGTAAAAGGAGTTCTCAAGCTAAGCAAGTGCCGAGTCGGAGCCGAGGATCGGCTCCGAACCCATCCAGCAAGAATGAAGGCGAGATTGACAACTTAACATCATTTGATACTGAATATTTATTTTAGCCAAAGATGTTTTATGTAAAAATTAAAAGTGTATCAGTTTCAGTTTTATACCATTGTGGGATACTTGCTAGTACAAAATATAATCCTTTCTTCAGAACTGGAATGTGAGTTGCTGCTAAAGAATGTTGTGATAAAATGATAATGAGAAGTTATGTACTTACCATAACGTTCCATGTTAGTTGTCTTCTTCTCGCCTTCTTTCTTCCGACTCGGCCTATTACTAAAGCTCGAGAGCTATTTTTACCGGCTCGAGGCTATCCTATGTCCCATAATGCTAGGCGTCATATACCCAGATCTTGTTTGATAGCTAACACTATGGACATACATGTCCCACCACAACAGAGAATATATATATATCTATATATATAAATAGAAGCTCTTATAAATATATACATATCCCTTATAAGAGTTACCAAGAGAAGCAAGAGAGCTAGCTGAGGAGATAACTCTAGTGACGAAAAATCTCACAAGATACTCTCAGTCTTTCCAGGCTAGGGGGATGGAGGGTGGGACGCAAGAAAGAAGTCGAGAAGAAGACACCTAACATGGAATGTTATGGTAAGTACATAACTTCTCAATGTTAAGTTGTCAATCTCGCCTTCATTCTTGCTGGATGGGACAGCGTCCCTAGCACCTGGGTCCTGAGTGGCTCAATGGAACAGACTCTTGAGTACAGTGGAACCAAAATCAGCCCGGCTTCTGGAGGCCATGTCCAGCTTGTAATGAGAAATGAAGGTATGAGGAGAGGCCCATGTGGCCGCTGCACAAATGGAATCCATTGGCAATCTTGCCTGAAAGGCTACTGAAGAAGCTAATGCTCTGGTTGAATGAGCTCTGGGCTTAGAAGGGAGCTCTTTATGCCTCAATTGGTAAATTAACATGATAACAGAGGTCAACCACCTGGACAAGGTTACTTTGGAAACAGGCAGGCATTGCTTCCCTTCTGCGTAAGAGAGGAAGAGCTGGTCTGATTTCCTCGTCTGCTTAGTTCTATCCAGGTAGAAGCGTAATTGACAGTGAACATCCAAACAATGTAACTTTCGTTCAGCCCTATTGGTATAATTTGGGAAGAAGACAGGCAGATCGATGGTCTGATTCAGATTTTTTTCAGAGAGTACTTTGGGTAAAAAGGATGGATTAGTCCTAAGTGACACTCTGTCTTTGTGAAAAACAAGGTAAGGAGGGTGAACACAAAGGGCTTGAAGTTCCGATACCCTTCTTGCTGAAGTGATAGCTACTAAGAAGAGAGTTTTCCACGAGAGCAGCTTTAACAAAGAGGAAGCCGCCGGCTCAAAATGAGGGAGAATTAAAGACGACAGCACCAAATTTAGGTCCCACGGAGGGGCAGGATCTTTTACCAGAGGCCTAAGTAAGAAGGTTCCTTTTAGAAAGGCTTTGCAGAGCTTGTGGGACATAATGCTAGTCTCTGACAAGCCAACGTGGAAATTTGCAATAGCTGCAAGCTGAACTCTGATGGTGGCTACAGAAGAACCCATTTGAAGAAGTTCTGCCAAAAACTCTAAAACTGTTTGGACAGGAGCTGTAAAAGGGTCCACTTGTTTTTCCCCTGCCCAAACAGAGAAATGCTTCCATTTGCTAGCATAAGTCTTTCTGGTAGTAGACTTGTGAGAAGCGAGAATGATGTTGCGAACTGAATGAGAGATTAAGGGAAGCCTGGCTAGGGTTGGAAGTGGCGCAATCAAGCTGTGAGGTTGAGAGATTGAAGGGATTGATGCAGCCCGCCCGATTGATGGGTCAGAAGATCTGGCACTGGGTCCAGATGCCAGGGCTGTTCCAGTAGATGACGTTGCAGGAACGGAATCCAAATTTGTCGAGGCCAGTAAGGGGCAATAAGGATCATTCTGGATCTCAAAGCAGTTGCTTTCCGGATTAACTGAGTAATTAAGGGAAAAGCATACAGAAGACCCCGGGGCCAATCTTGGACTACAGCGTCTCTAGGGGGGGAGACCTGGAAGAGGGTGAAGAAGTCTTGGCACTTGCTGTTTTCAGGGGTTGCGAAAAGGTCGCAACAGGGCTGACCCCACCTTCTGAAAATTCTTTCCGCTACTAGCTGGTTGAGAGACCACTCGTGGAGCATGAGAATGGCTCCGCTCAGCCTGTCCGCTATGACGTTGGACTTTCCGGGGATATGCGTTGCTACCAGAAATCGTTGAGAAGAGATCACTCACTGCCAAAGTCTGAGTGCTTCTCGACATAGGGGGTAGGATCTGGTTCCACCCTGCTTGTTGATGTACCACACTACAGACATATTGTCTGTCTGAATTGCAATAGTCCCGGAGGGTAGAGAGTCTTGAAGGGCCCGCAACGCTAATAGTACCACTCTCATTTCCAAGACATTTATGTGCAGGTGGCATTCGAAGGGTTGCCATGTGCCCTGGACTGTCCTGCCCTGAAAGTACCCCCCCCCCACCTGATCAGGGAGGCATCCGTTGTCACAGTAGCAACAGGAGGAGGAAGGACAAAAGGTCTGCCCTGAAGTACCTGAGGGGAGACCATCCACCAAGAAAGGTGCCTTTTGCATGACCGAGTGATTAGAATGCTGTGTTATATTGGAAGCTGTTGAAAGGACCACTGGGAAAATAGCATCCACTGCAGGATCCGCATGTGAAAGCGAGCTAGGGGGAGTAATGTGATTGCTGCTGCCATGAGGCCTAGGGTTTTTAGTATGAATCGGGCCTGGACTGTGCTCTCCTGTAGTAGGATCTGAACATGATCGCGAATGTCTGAAACTCTTTGTACAGGCGGTTTTGCTGACAGCTCCACAGTGTTTAAAATGGCACCTATGAAGGTAATAGACTGACAAGGCGACAAGGCAGACTTTTCGAAGTTTATAGAGATACCTAGCTCGTTGCAAGTTTGGAAAGCAAAATATCTGGACTGGAGTAGTTGATGCCTGGTGGTGGCAGTAAGGAGCCAGTCATCTAAATATGGAAACACCTGGAATCCTTGTCGTCTCAGGTGAGCCGCAACCACTGCCATGCATTTGGTAAACACCCTGGGGGCTGTGGTAAGGCCAAAGGGCAGGGCTCTGAATTGGTAGTGACTGGCTCCCAGCCGGAAGCGGGGAAACCTTCTGGAGCGCCTGTTCATTTTGATATGGTAGTACGCATCCTGAAGGTCTATAGAGCACATCCAATTTCCTGACCCAGAAAGGGTAGAATGGACTGTAGCGTGACCATCCGGAACTTCGTTCTTTGAACAGATTTGTTCAGCCTGCTGAGATCCAAAATAGGTCTCCAGTCCCCTGTCTTTTTTGGTACCAAAAAGAACTTGGAGTAGATTCCGGATCCTTGCTGGTCTGCTGGGACTGGCTGGATAGCTCTTTTTCTTAGCAGCTTTGAAATTTCTAGTGCTGCTTGATCCCTCAGACCGGGTGGAACGTCTGGAAGGGGCCCTTTTGGCTGTTGTGGGGTGTGAATAAAGGGAATTCTGTAACCCTCGGATATGATCGACCGTACCCATTTGTCTTGCGTGAGGGAATGCCAGGCTTCTGGGTACAGTGATAGTCTTCCCCTGACTGCTTCCGAAGGTGGACAGTTGGGCAACTCCTCAGGAGTGTTGGAAGGGTTTGTCAGAGAAAGATTCTCTGCTACCTGATTCTGTGGACCCTCCCTGCCCCTTGGGCGGCGTCTATTATTGTTCCCTCCTCTGCTTCTGGAGGGAAGCTCACCACGTGCGTCAGGCAGTACTCCCTGAGGTTTGCGGAACCACATTTTGCCACTCTTCTGACCCTTAGGGTATGGTCTAGAAGGAGTGGAAAAACGGACTCCCACAGCAGAGAGAGTCTTGCCTTCCTGCTCGCATCTGGTCAATGTATCCTTCACTTGAGGTCCAAACAAGGCAGAACCAGCAAAGGGGGTGTTAGTGAAGGATGCCTTGAAGGGGTCAGCAAAGTTACAAAGCCGCATCCAGGCGTGTCTCCTTAGAGCAAAGCCCGTGCCTACAGTCCTACTCGCCCCATCGGCTGCATAGGAAATGAGCCGCATGGAGGAGTTGACAATGGAGTTCAGGGTCGGCAGCTGGGAGTTGATCTTTTCCTGAAACCCCGCAGCTGATGGGTCCTGTAAGGTGTCACCCAGTTCTTTGAGAAGGTCTCTTTGAAGACGGGTGAAATGGCACAAATAATTCAGCGACCGCATGGCAAAGGTCGCTGAAGAAAACATCCGCTTACCATACCTGTCCATAGTCCTAGATTCCTTATTAGGAGGATGGACAGGTACTGAAGGGTCAGCCAACTCCTTCTTAGTGGCCGCCGCCACCACCATGGCATCAACAGGGATGCTCTTAGTTAGAAACCGCCTGTCAGAAGGGGCTGTAATAAATTTTGTAGGCCTTCGGGGAGTTGGTTCCATAGTATCCAGAGCCGTCCATGCCTTTCGAGCCACCACATCCATGAGTGGGTCGAAAGGCGGAGACACCCAGGAGGTGGAAGGGTGAGAACCAAACGCATCTAGGTACACCGACTTGTCCTCGGAAGGGTTGAGGGCAGACCAGTTCCCCCTCTGCTTGAGAATCTCCAGGATGTCAGAAAAGGAGACATCCTCAGAGGGGGACCATGGGGACCCTTCTGACTCATCCAGGTCGGTGTCTGATGTGACTGACTCAGGGGAGTCCACATGCTTCCTCTTGCATGTTCTCTTTCGAGGGGGCTCCCCTGCGGGATCCGGGAAGGCCTCGGAAGAGGAGGATACACCCAATGGGGCTACCTGGAATGTTGGTTCTCCACGCTTGGGGTCGGGAGGGTAGGCAGAGATCAAAGCAGGCACCATAGATGGAGGGGCCGACGGGGTCGACCGTGGCGCCGGTATAGGAGCCAGCACACTCCTCATGACCTCAAAGGTGCCCCTATCAGGCAGGGAAGAGGGACCCAACTCCGAAGAGATAAGGGGTCCCCCCGGCACCGAGAGGGACGGCTCCGAGGCTGATGTCTGGGCCGAACTCATCTGCGCCGAGGCTCCGAGAGGGAGAACGGGGTCAGACAAGGGTCCGATGCCACTCGCTCCCTCGGAGCCAACAAGGGAGTCTCTGCGCCCGGATCCCTCCAAGGACGGAACCAAGGAAGAGATCGGAGCCGACGAAGGAGCCGACAAAAGTGGTATCAGTTCCGATGCCCCAACGGTGCTAACCCCGATGACCTCCGGCTCCAAGCTCAAAGGAAGAGTCAGAGGAGGAATTGGAGCAGGCGTTGGGGTAGCCACTGTCTGATGAGAAGGGCTATGCAACATCTGGGCCAGCGCCTGCGACTTTAAGAGCCTACTGACTACCCTCTCGAGGTCGTGATCCGACAGCCTGGTAGACCGAGAGGAGTGAGACCTATGGCTCCGCTCCGATAGTAAAGGGGACTTTGGAGCCAAACGCACCGACTCCAAGGAAGGAGATCGGGAACGTTTTCGGCTTGGAGACGGCTCCGTCACTAAAGTCGGAGCTGACTGAGGCCTCGATGCATCAGTTCCGTCTGGAACCGACGAGATAGAAGGAGGTCCACTCGGAGCCGGCTCTGGACATGGAGCCGATGGTTTGGCGGGCTTATAAGGTCTACCGGATGGAGGCTTCGTCGGAGAACCTTCAGGCTTTAGCAAGCCCCTAAGGATGAGCTTGTTTCTGCGTTCCTGCAGGACTCTTGGACTGAAGGCATGGCAGACAGAACAAGAGTCCTGCAGGTGCAGAGGGCCTAAATAATATACACAAGAAGTGTGACCGTCTGTCAGAGACCTCTTCTGACAGCACGAGTCACACTTCTTAAATCCTGAGACCTTGGTATCCTTGGACATGATACCACAGGACCGCGACAGAAAGTCTATTCAAGCACACAAAGCACAAATACACTCAAAAAACTCTTGAAAAGACCCACACAACAACTACTTTAAAAACTTAGCTACAGGGAAGGGAACAATATTCCACATACACACTCAAAGGGAGCCCCCAACTACCAGCTAAAGAAAAGGACCAAAGGCCTATCCACCTTAAGGGTGGAGAGAGAGAAGAAACTACTAAGAAAAGGAGGGGAAAACTAGTCGGTACACTACTAACACTACTAGGAAAAAAACTACTAAGAGAAAATTTACAAAAACTAACTTCAAATATAAAAAAATTTTAATACGACCTGGAGCCGGTGAAAAACGCAACCTCGTAGCTGAAGCAGCAAACGAGATCTGGGTATATGAAGCCTAGCATTATGGGACATAGGATAGCCTCGAGCCGGTAAAAATAGCTCTCAAGCTTTAGTAATAGGCCGAGTCGGAGCCAAGGTTCGGCTCCGAACCCATCCAGCAAGAATGAAGGCGAGATTGACAACGTAACATTATTCAGTTCTGTAAAATATCTATTAGAATATATAGTCTATTAGTTTCTATTTAGGGAAGTTTTTTTTTTTTGTTTTGTTTTTAAATACGACTCTACCACATCCTTGACTGGACTATACATTAAGTTGGCCTGATTTCTTCTAGCATTATACACATTGTCGCTCGTCCTCCTAGTATAGATGACAAACAGTCGGGGTAGTTCATTTATATGCTTTATTACATAGAAACACATCATGATGGATAGCAGCATTACAAAATATAAACAAATTGATTAACTGACAGACTACACAGACATACATGCTTACATCTCAACAGGTGACTACAAAATGGCAATCAGGTTCACACATGCTTAGTATTTATACACTTGTGCAAGTCCCTAGAAAGCTTCTTAAAGGTATACATAAACATTGATCTACATCCTCCCTTTACAGTAGATTGCCATCAATTAGATAACATTGGAATAAGACATGCAATAATATCGACATCAGAAACAAACACAATGTTCATGTCCAAATTCCTGTGTATTTGTAACATGGTCTGGAAATGTGACCTGATCTAGTAATATCGTAATCAAAACTGGGTTTAGCAACTGGGACCGTCTTCAGTGAACAACTTGTATCTGGAACTTTGGGATTCATCTTGGGAACATGGATATTTTCGAGAATGTCCTCTGGAACTGGAACGCTAGATAAACTCACTCTGAGATAAAGAGTCTTTCTCACAGGCTAGGTGCTGTGGTATAGGCTTGGACACTGGCATCAGATATTTCTGATTCCACCTAAACTCTGCTCCTTGTGATTCCACAATGTACAATGTTGGCTCTGGACATACACCTTTCACAACTCCAATCCGATCCTAACCTTTGCACATTTGCATTCTCACTGTCTCTCTTTCACCAGATGGACTGAGTGGTTTGCTGGATTTATCGTAATAAGACTTCTGGGTTAGGAGCTTCTTCAACAGATGGGCTTTCACTGATCTGTTATTGTTAGCACTTGGAACCAATAAACTACTACTGATTGGCAAGGTAGTTCTGGTTTGTCTTGACAGATGTTTCTGTGCAGGTGAACCAATGCTAGACCGGGGTCCAGGGAAGTAAATAGTGTGGGAAGAAATAGCCAGGGAATTGTTATGGCTAGGCTTGTACAGGCCCTAGGGCCGATAGCCTAGTACCAACCTATGAACCTATGAAGAATATTTCTGAGATTCAAGAGATTTAGGAAAACAGCACTGTTATCTCGTTTTGACTTTTCTAGTAACCGTTTTACACTTTGAACTACACGTTCTGCCAAACCATTTGATTGCAGGTACTCAGGACTACTCATAACATGGATAAAGTGTCACTCTTCGGCGAATCTTTTGAATCTTTGACTAGTGAACTGTGTACCATTGTCAGAAATAACTTTGTGCGGAATACCATGGACTGCAAAATGATGCTTCATCTTAGTAATGACAATACTGGATGCTAGATTAGGAAGTAGGTCAATCTCAAACCAATTACAGTAAGAGTCTACTAACACCAATGTTGACCATTCCATTCAAAATGTCAGTGGCTACAGTCGACCAAGGTAGTTCAGGAATCTGGTTTAGCTGAAGTGGTTCCTGCTGTTCATGTTGCTTAGTACTGTTACATATAGAACAAGATGAAAGTACTGCCTCAATGTCTTGTGACATAGAATGCCAAAATATTAGTCCTCTTCACCTTTTTTTGGTGGAGTCGGTTCCTGGGTGGGCACGATACAAGACAGCAATATACTCTGGTTGCAAGGACTTCGGAACAATGACTTTTGGACCTTTCATGATGATAGCATTGTCAGACAAAATCTCATCTCTGTAAGGAAAATAAGGTTGCACTTCTTGAGGTAAACTAGATTGCTTTGATGGCCATCCATGATTGATAAAGTGGTTGAGCTTCTGCAGAACAGGATCTGAGGCTGTATGATCTCTAAGGTGGAAACATTTCTCACTTCCATGACTTCAAATCAATGTTCTCATTTTCGTCAGTTCAGTGGTATTGGGTGATTTGGATAAAGTATCATAAAAATAAAAAGTTTGCCTTTTCTGTAGACAAGACTGAAATTGTACTTCTGCAATCTCAACACCATACATTGCAATCGGCTGGAGCTGCATACATAGGCTTTCTTAAAATAGTGAATAGAGGGTGGTGGTCTGTTTCGATCTGGATAGGTCTACCATAAATATAAATATTGGAACTTCGAGCATGCAAACACAATTGCCAAGAGTTCTTTCTCTATCTGCAGATACTGCTGTTCAGTTTGGGTTAGAGTTCTGGATGCATAAGCTACTGGTTGGCCCTCTTGAAGAATGACTGCATCAAGACCAAAGTTTGAAGCATGACACGAAAGAGTAACTAGTTTGTGAACATCATAGTATCTTGACAGTTGGTAGACTGGCAATTCTGTGTTTCAGGACATTAAATGTTCTTTGGTGTTGTTCTAACCAAGACCATGATACTTCTTTTCTTGTCAACTCTCTAAGCGGTGCTGCTAGTTAGCTTAAGTCTGAAATGTACTTGCCTAGATAGTTAACCATGCCATGAAACACTGAAGGGCTTGAACATTGTCTGGAGCTGGCATGTCAAAAATGGCTGTTTGTTTGGAAGGGTCTGGTCGTAAGCCTGAACTGGTAAACAAATGAATAACATAATTAATTTCACGTAACCTGAACTTGTACTTCTGAGAATTCAGCCTAAGATTCATTTGACGTGTTCTTTCTAGAACTTTCTTTAGGTTTCTGTTATGCTCAGCTTCACCATTACCTCCTACTAGAATATCATCTACCTACAATAGCACAAGGATACCCAGAAAAAAAATTTGCTCTACTGCATGTTGAAAGACTTCACTGGCAAAATGTATTCCAAATGGCATTCTCAAAAATATGTACCTAATAAAAGGAGTACTGAACATAGTAAGCAGTGAGGATTTCTTGTCAAGCAAAATTTACCAAAATTAACTCTTTGCATCTAAGACAGAAAAAAAACAGTGGCATTTGGCTTCAGTGCTGCAACTTCTTTGACTGTATGCATTGGATGATAAGGTCTTTTCAGTGCTTTGTTCAAATCTCGTGGATCAATACATATTCTAATATCATCTGAGCTTTTCTTATGAGCTACCACCATGGAAGATACCCATTTAGTTGGAACATCAACTGGACAAATTACACCTTGCTGCACTATTTTATCTAACTTGGCTTTGACTCTGTTCTGCATAGCTAATGGAACTTTCTGGGCTGGTCTAACAACTGGACTGACAGCTGGGTCTATTTTCATGGAGTACACAACTTGAAGTTTGCCTGATTTGTCATCAAAAAGATCAGCACAGGTAGATAAAATATACTGGGAAAAATTAGAACAGTGGTCTTTTAAGCTAACATGATGGACTTCCTTGTTAAAGGAAAGCAGTGTCATTTTCAAACTGTCTCTGAGGCCTAATAATGACTGAACGTGCCTTTTGACAACATAAAATAACATGTCGTAGCTTCTCCCAGCAGACCAACATGAAAGTACTACTGAGCCCTTGGTTTGAATCACTTCACCACCATAGGCAACAAGCTTCTCACACGTTGTCAAATCAAGCTTCTCACCAGTACATACTGTAGCAAATGTTTCTGCAGACATAACATTGCACTTTGAACCTGTGTCAACTTTGAGCTCTATGGGTCCTCCATTTATCCGAACAGTACAAAATACTTCATTCTTTGCCCATAAATCTACTGCACTGATCATTTCATGAAGCGCTAACAACATAAAAAGTAGAGTCACGGCTTTCTAATTGATCAAGTTGCTTCTTTGAATGTACCCCTTTAATAAAAGAATGTGTGCCTTTTGATTTACAAAACCTTTTGAAATGATTCCATTTATTACATCTGTGACTTTGCTGACCAAAAGCAAAACATTTTTCCCTTTTAGACTCATGACTTCCACCATAATTGCAACAGTTAGCTATGAAACCGGGTAAATATGTGCAGTCACCCTTATGCCGGTTTGCTGGCTCATTCTTGTGCTTCACTGAGACTGTGCGAACTCTGGAATTTGCTGGAAAGCTGCGGAGTTTCCCAGTGACTGTTGCAGGGTTTACAGTTGCTGTCATGTGCTTGTGGCTGTTTCTTTTAACCACATGCTGCAGACTATCAACATTGGCTTTACTGCAGTATCTTCCAAAACCACTCTCATTTGTAAGCATGCTTATATGCTTTTCTGTAAGCTCATATATCTGTCAAATCTCAATGACCTTATTGAAAGTTAAATCACTGTCACTAAGCAAAATCTTTCTCACAGCATCATCTTTAATACCGCACACAAGTCCGTCTTTCATCAACTCACCCCTTAAGTCACCAAATCTGCACGTTTTAGCATTGTTTCTCAAATCAGTTATATATACTACAAAAGTTTCATCAGGCTTTTGATCTCTTGTGTAAAATAAGTGCCTTTCCATTGTAACATTTGTTTTGGGGTTACACATTTCTCTAAATTTACATTTTAAGCACTCGGTTCTCCCTTGATTCGGCTTGTACAACTATATGATGGTTTCCTTCTCTCCTGCAACAACAGCTAAATTAAGCAGAATAAATGCCTTTGTATGGTCATCTTTATCAGAAAATGCAGCCTGTATGAAAATATCATACTCTTGCTCAAACACTCTCCATTTCTCTGCAATATTATTGTCAAACACAAGTGGTATGGGTCTGCGAAAACTTTCTGCCATGCCCACAGATTACAGCAAAACACAATGCAAAATGGCCCTTGTAATTATGTACGAACATACACACACAACCAGCACTTGTGATAATATTCAAATGCACAAAAAACTCTTTGAAATACTGTACTTTGCAAAATATGCTTTAAAATTGCTGTATTTTGTGAAATAACCATACTGTAATACTGCATATATATTTCATATACTTTAGACAACTGCGATAGCTTTGAATAATACGAAAAAGTAGTGCTGAGCGAAAATGGTGGTTGTTTCCCTTATTTTATTCACTTCATGCAATTCAGCCTTTATTTCAAACATTTCCTTAGTTATTTGAATATTTCTATTAATATATTACAGTTTCAGATATTTCTGTTACTTAGAAATTTGTTTAGAGCATTCTGAATGCCTAGTTTTATGTTTTGCGAATAAGAAATAGTTTCAAAAATTTTAATACCTGAAATTCATTTCTGACCCGTTTTGCGAGTTATACGTGCAGTAGGGATTATTCACTCCTCTACATTCCTCCAATTTTAACTGAGTGCCTTCTCAGTCTGGAATCTTGCTTTTTGGATCCCATTCTGACACCATGTCGCTCATCCCTCTCTAGTATAGGTGACAAACAGGTGGGGTAGTTTGTTTATATGCTTTATTACATAAAAATACATCAGGATGGATAGCAGCATTATAAAATATAAATGAACTGATGAACTGACAGACTACACAGACATATATGCTTACATCTCAACAGCTTACTACAAAATGGCAGTCAGACTCCCACATGCTTAGTATTTATACACTTGTGCAAGCCCCTAGAAAGCTTCTTAAAGGTATACATACATATTGATCTATACATACCATTAGCAAAGATATCATAAGGCAGTTTTCCAAACACCAGTGAAAAGAACAGTTCAGCATATATAGAATGGTGCCCTTCATTATCCTATAGGTTTTCTATATGAAAACATACTTTAAATGACACTAGCTCTAATAAAGAAAAAAGTCTTTCGGCTTTTCCCGGTTAGGAGTCACCACAGTGGAACTCGGGTCTCCAGGTGCCTTCCTTCCTGCGAACCAGAAATATTCTGAAATAAAACTCCACCCCTTCCTGGAATGGGGCACAGCTTGAATGGTGCCTTGTGCCAGAAGACCCTGAAGTAGTTCTGGGAAGAAAGGAAGCTGTTCCTGAGGAGGTTGAGGGATGCCCAGAAAAGGAGGAAGGGATTTCCATACCATGAGTATCCCTGATGGATGATGGACAGAACCCAAGAGTCTTGAGTGATCCTTAACCAACTGGGAAGGGACATGGAAAGACAAAGAGATAAAAGGAACCTGACTTAGGAAAGAGGGAAGCAAACAGTCAGCCAAAACCTGGCTGGTCTTGAAAAGGAGGTTTCTGAGAAGTGGGAGTATGAGCAGACTTAGCAGGAGGGACCCATCTAGAACTCTTCTTACCTTTGGGAGGACAGCGAAGTTGCCTGTGAATGAAAGCAGATTTAGATGGATAACTTCTCCGGAACTTAGGAATAGGAGAAATAAAAATTTGATTCAATTCCTGCAAGGCCTTACCCTTAACCTGCAGAGACTTAAAAATCTCAGCAGCTGCAGAACCAAACAGGTTCTTATTAATAAAGGGAGTATCCAACAGTTAACCTTTAATACTACCAGGCAGAGTCTGGAGACAAAGCCAAGAGTAACGTCTCAAAACAGAACCAAAAGCAGCAGCTCCAGAGGAGTCATCTGCTGCATCATAACTGCATTTAATACAGTGGCAGGCTACTTGGGAAGTGGAGCTCAGTAAAAAGAGGGCCGAGACCTTCCCTTCAGAATCAGGAAGGTTAGAGATAAACACGGAAGCCTGAGAAAGAAAAATTAAAATGTACCTGGTCATATGGGTCTGGTAATTAATAGCACAAAAGGCCAAGATGGCAGCAGTGTATATCTTCTTGCCTAGTTGTTCCATAGCCCTGCTCTCCTTGTCTGATGGAAGCAGTTTAAAAGAAGTCCAAAGAGGATTTGTCAGAAGAGAAAGACACTACAAAATTGTCAGCAGAAGGACATCTGTAAAGAACTTTACAAACATCAGGCACCATGTAAAATCTGCCAGGTTTCTTAGGAGCTGAAGATTAAGAATCCAGGGCCATAGAAACTGCTGAAAAGGTATCTAAAAGGCAGCCAAGACAGGAGGGACAGCAGAAGGCTTTGGGGAGTCCATCTGAAGTAATTCATAATACCTTTTCAAAATGTCAGAAACCTGAGAACAGTCCCATTTAAAGAATTCCATCATACGAGAAACAATATCCCCAAAAGAGAGCTATTCAAAGGGAGAGTCTGGGCTAACAGAGTCTTCCATCTCAGAGCCATAATCGAACAGAAAAAGAGATCTGAGAGGAAAATGCTAAAAATTCTTTCCCAGAAACAATTCCTCTTCATAGGAGTCCTACTATCTGGACCTCCTGAGTGGGGTAGAAGACCAAGGGGGAGCAGGGACAAAAACTCCTTGGAGAGGCTTCAAGGCTATTACTGCATTAAATAACCCCTGGGTAAAATCATATTAGTCATGCTGGGGATCCTCAGGAGCAGAGGAAACATGCTTGCTTTTTTCTTTTTACTTTTGAGGGCCATCTGCCCTAAACAACTGAGGAAGTTCAGACCCTTGCCCTCATTCAGCTAACATAGTAGGAATCTCCTCCCAAACATGTATCTGCAGAATCTCCCTCAGTCCCTCTGAAATGATAAACTGAGGCTCTCCTTAAACATCCGCTCTGAGGATGCCATCTTTATGCCCTATGCCTTGAACAGGGAGCATACAAATGACATACGACATCTATAAAATCCTAAGGCTTTTATATACTGCCTGGACATCGGGCCACCCATGGAAGGGAATCCCTTCAGTTAAGAATACTGCAAAAGTGATACGAAGGGCATCTGTTGGCACTACTGTATAAATGCTTTTGCATGTTTGAAATCTTTGATAGTCCCTCTGAAATTATCAGCTGAGGCTCTCCCTCAACATCTGTAACAGACGTCTGCAGAGCTTCAGAGGATGTGCAAGAAGTTTGATCCATGCTGGCCTTGGAAATGGTCTCGTCAGAGGAATCCAACAGAACACCTGGGTGATCCTCTGGGCTTTCACCAACCTCAAGAGAGACATCAAGGGAAGGTGGGATAGCAGCTGAATCAGACCTAATTCTTTAGGTGTTTTTTCTTGGCAGATGGTTGACCTTCAGGATGGGAAGATTCTGCCATAGCATCTTGCGCCAACAATTTAAGATGTTGGTTCTCCATGTAAATCGACAAGGAGGAGAGATGACTGCACATGGTCTTAGGAAAAAACACTTGGCAAATACATCACTTTGCATGGTTGTGAGAAGAACCCAAACAAAAAACATACACTTCTCGTGACAATCCTTATGGGGAATCTGCCTCCCACACTGACATTTTCCTTTTCTCAATGCCATATAAATTTACAACTAAAGAAGTAAGAAAAGATAAGAAGAAACCCCAACAAGGCACTTATCTGAAACACAGCTTGGTAATTGGCACAGAGGAAGCATCATTCAGACCTGCAATTAATAATGGCATTTGGACTGGCAGCAAAGAAGTTCTGAGGTATGTAAGTCCGTACGTGGCCTTTATGCCCTATGCCTTGAGCAGGGAGCATATGCATGATGTACAATATCTATAAAATCCTAAGGCTTTGGTATACTGGCTGGATGTTGGGCTACCCATGGCAAGGAATTCCTTTAGTTAACAATATTGCAACATTAATATGAAGGACATCTGTTGGTACTACTGTAGAAATGCTTTTGCATGTTGGAAATGTTTGATATCACAACTCAATTGATATTTCTTTTTTTGAATGACCTAAAGTTCATATTATATTATATTATATCATTATCTGATTAGGATGTTATGATATGTGCGATTATACTGTACTATTAAATTAATTTGTAGATTTGTAGCACAACCCTCTTTGCTCCCCTGACTACCAGCTCATATAGCAATACAGTACAGCTGTATTAGTAAACTTGCCATAAAGTACATTTGTGCAAGATCTTACCATAACAGCAGACATCCTATTTCTCAGTCCTGGAATATCCTGCTGAGGACAACCTAATGTCCAGCCAGTATACCAAAGCCTTTAAAACTTCTCTGCATCATAGAACATATGTCCTATGTATAAGGTTTAAGGTACATATGTGATGTACAGGCACCTAATCCTCAAAACTGAAGAACCATGGCAACCCCCAGAGAAATCATAACATGCCTATCCAGGAAGGGAAACAGAAGGAGATAAGGATGTAAGAGGAAAGCCCTCAGCCAGCAGGAGAGCAACAGCAAAGATAGGGGGGAGCAGGAGGGAGAGACAGAATATTGCAACAGTGAGAAGTAGGACATTCACTGTTGTGATAAGATCTTACACAACTATACTATGTCCATCTTTTTTTATTGTTGCAATATTCCTTACTCTTAGGAAAGTACAAAAACTACTGGAAAATTATGGGAGGAGGAAAGCAGGAAACAGCCTTCCACAAACCCATAAAGGATAGCCCTGGCAAATCCTGCTTTGGCCCTGGAAATGACTTCTAACTTATTATGCTTGGTAAAATTGTGGACAGAAGACAAAGTAGCAGCTTGAAAGATGGATCTAATACCCCTAACCCTTGAAAAAGGAGCCAGAAGAGGCTACTGCCCTGGTGGAATGAGCACGAACAGAAGAGGGAATCTATTTGTCATGAAAAGAATAACAAAGGGAAATGATCAGAGATCCAGGAGGAGATGGTTTGCTTAAATACTGCCAAACCCAATGTCCTGGCATGAAAGGAAACAAAAAGTTGCACAGATTTTCTGATGCATTTTGTCTTATCCAAGTAAAATCTGAGTTGTCTATATAAATCCAAGGTGTGTAGTACCTTGTCACTAGCAGAATGTGGAGAAGGAAATAAGGAGGGAAGATGAATAGACTGAATCAAGTACAAATCATTAACCACTTTGGACAAAAAAAGGAGAACTAGTATGAGGACACATGCTGTCCTTGTGAAAAAGCAAAAAAAGAAGGAACCACCATGAGGGCTTGGAGTTCACAAACCCTCTTCTCTGAAGTAAGAGCCACCAACAATAGTCTTCAAGTACAATACTGAAGGGAAGAAGAAAAGGAAGGCTTAAAAGAGGACTGAGCCAATTTTTCAATAACAAAGTTAAGGTCCCAAGGAGGATTTTTTTTTTCTTGGGGGCCTAATATGAAGGATACCTTTTAGGAATTCTTTGAGTTCAAAACTAGAAGCCAAAGGTGGACTCAAAGGCAGACAAGCAGAAATGGCTGATAATGAGCTTCAGTAAAAAAATCCAAAACCTGGAAATGAGATACAATGCAGAGTTTATTCCAAATAGGAAAAGAATCACAAAGCTTTCAGGATCAACCCTTCATCAGTGATGAAGGGTTGATCCCGAAAGCTTTCTGATTCTTTTCCTGTATGACACACTGATGAAGGGTTGATACTGAAAGCTCTGTGATTCTTTTCCTATTTAGAATAAACTCTGCATTTTACCTCAACTTTTCCAGGTTTTAGATTTTTTTACTTCTATTTTGCATTTTGTATCCTGCCTGGTTTACCTAAATGCTGTTCTTCTTTCTTTGGATAATGAGCTTTAACAGAAGACTATGGCAAACCAGCATTGAGAAATTGACACAAATATGAAAAGACTATAGGGACTCCCACAGAAAAAGAGCCCTGGTCGTCATTGAGACATCAAATAGAAAATCTCTTCCATTTAGCCACACACAATTTCATGTAGTGGGTTTTCTGGCATCCTGCAAAACCTGAGGCACATCCTCAGAAAATTTGTGCCTAAAGGAATGAAAACCCTATCACCCAAAGTGTCAGCTGAAGTGTGGACAAGTGAGTATGAATGACAAACTCCTTGTCTTGTGTCAGAAGATCCATACTATGAGGTAACTTTTGATGACTGCCCCTGACCAGGTGAAAGAGAAGGGGGAAGCAGTTCTGTTTGAGCCAAAAGGAAGTCACAAGCAAGATTTTAGGTGTGCCCCATATGATCTTTTGCAAGACCTTGGGGAAGTAGAGGAAAGAAGGATAGGCATACAGGAACATCCCCTTTCAAGAAAAGACATGGCATCCACTCTCCAAGTCACTGGAGTTGGAACTCTGGAACAGAACCAAGGAACTTTTCTGTTCATAGGGGAGGCAAAAAGATCAGAATCTGCTTGAGGAGTACCCCAACAATGTACAATGTCCAGAAACACCTCTCTGTGAAGCATCCATTTATTAGGGGTTGTCCTGGATGTGCTCAAGGAGTCTGCCACTAGACTGTGCTCTAAAGGGATGTAAACTGCCTGAAAAGCTAGGCGATGCTGGGTTGCAAATTCCCAAGCTTGAGGAGCCAACCTGCCAAGAAGGCAAGACATTCTGCTCCCTGCTTGTTGATGTACCACACAACTTTGGTATTATCTGTAAAACCTTTCAGAGTGCCTGGGACCCAGAGGGAGAGAAAGGCCTGAAGTGCTAAAATTCGAGCCCTCATCTCTTTTATATTGATATGGTCTGATATCTGTTGATGAGATCAAAGACCCTGGACTTTCAGATTATTGGAGGAAGCTTCTCAGCCTTGATAGGAAGCATCTGTGTACAGCTCTTGAGTAAGAAAAGGAAGCTGAAAAGGCAGACCTAGATTTAAGAAGGTCTGTGGAATCCACCAGTGGAGTTCGAATTTAAGACAAAGTAAAAGTGGGACTGGAAACTCTGGAGGATGGCAGTGTTGAAGCCAAACAGTCTTGAGATACCACTGGAATTTTCTTCTGTGGACACAAAACCAACACAAAGGTAGCAGAATAGATTCAAACAAAGCTCTTTTGTAAACCAACACAAAGGCAACAGGATAAATCCAAACCTAGCTTTATTACAAAAACAAACTGGATTAGCACTTTCATTGTAATATTTTAGAACTTCATCAGATAAATTACCTTTTCTTAGCCAAAGCTTTATATACAAAGTTCAAACACAAAAGAGCTGTGTTTGGATCTGTTCTGCTGCCTCTGTGCTGGTTTTGTGACCAATTTATTTTCGCTTTGGATTTCTTTTTCTCATGTGGAATTTGGCAAAAGGAACCATGGGAATGGTGGATGTCATGAACCCCAGGGGTAAACAAATTCTCTTGCAGGAAAAACTGGAGGAAGAGGAGAGTGGAAATAAGTAGTCAAAGTGAGGAACTTGAGAGGCGGAAGAGAATCCAACATCGGGATGGTCTGAATCCTGCAACCTAAAAAAATTGTTCCTGACAGGGAGTCAACACTGACTTTTTGAGATTGACAGTGAATCCCACACTGTGTAGGAGAAGCATAGTGAAGTGGAGATTCTGAAATGAGAGTTGCTGTGAGGGGGCTTGAATTAGAAGGTCATTGAGATAAGGGAATATTTGGATTCCCTGCAGAAATCTACTAGAGACGGACAGACATTTGGTGAATACCCTTGTAGCTGTAGAAATACAAAAAAACAAATCAGAGAACTGATAATGAGAGGAAGAAACAAAGAAATGTAAAAATTTCCTGACGAGAGGGTGAATAGGAATATGGAGGCACACTTCCTTCAAATCCAGGGTGTGGACTGGAATATGGAATTGTGTCCTTCAAATCCAGGGAGACTTGAAAAGCCTGGGAAAGCAAGAGGGAAAAGGGTCTGAAGAGACAAATCCTAAAGGAAGAAACCTTGAGAAAAGTACTGAGATAGGACAGGTCCAGAATGGGCCTTCGCATTCCCTCCTTCATGGGAACTAGAAATATTCTGGAATATAACCCTGTTCCGTGCTGAGACAAGGAAACAGGTTGCATGGTTTTCTGTTGACCCAGATCCCACAGGATCAGAGCCAGAGGAAAATAAGGAAGATGGCAAGGAAAAGGCTGAATGAAAGCTGAAAATGGTGAAAGGGACTTCCAAGCCATAAACTAACCATGCTGGATGACAGAGAGAGCCCGGTCATCTGTGGTTATCCATCACTAAACAGTGAAGACAAAGGTTAGCCTAAGGAACAGTGGGAATCTGGCAGAGGAACTGGGGAGGCTGCATATCCGATAGAGGACAATTTATCAGGAAAAGAAAGTTTTTGGCTTCTAGAACTCTGAGTGGGCTTATCTGGTAAAAGCTGCTCAGCAACCTTCTTAGCCTTAGCAGGTTGTCTAGGCTGCCTACTGACAAAAATAGAAGTTATGCACCTACCATAACATTCCATGTTAGTTGTCTTCTTCTCGCCTTCTTTCTTGCTGGATGGGTTCGGAACCGATCCTCGGCTCCGACTCGGCCACTCTAAAAGCTCGAGAGTTAGTTCCACCGGCTCGAGGCTCCCCTTTTATCCCACAATGCTAGGCGGTAATACCTCAGATCTCGTTTGTAAGCTAGGCCCAGCCAGGAAAAAATCCAGAAACACTGGAAAGGGGAAACCCACCTCTATAAAGTGACAGAAAGAAGGTGACCTACAACCTGATGAGGGAATATATACATATTACAGTATAGACATATATACAAATAGAGGTGGTAGGAAAAAAAGGTCACAATCAAACTCCTCTAGGTCTGTCCAGGCTAGGGGGAAGGAGGGTGGGATGCAAGAAAGAAGGCAAGAAGAAGACAACTAACATGGAACGTTATGGTAGGTACATAACTTCTATATGTTAAGTTGTCTATCTCGCCTTCATTCTTGCTGGATGGGACCGCGTCCCTAGCACCTTGTCCCGGGTGGCCTATCGGAACAGACTCTTGAGTACAGTGGAACCAAAGTTGGCTCTGTGTCTAGAAGCTAAATCCAACTTATAGTGAGCAATGAAAGTTTGAGGAGTAGCCCAAGTAGCTCCAGCACAAATCGTATCAATAGGCAGCCTGTCTTGGAAAGCTATGGAAGTAGCCAAAGCTCTAGTTGAATGAGCCTTAGGTTTGTTTGGTAACTTTTGATGCCTAATCTCATATACAAAAGAAATCAAAGATGTAAGCCATCTGGAGAGAGATACTTTCGAAACTGGAAGGCCCTTTCTGCCTTCTGCATAAGAAACAAACAGTTGGTCAGACTTTCTGATTTGTTTGGTCCTGTCCAAGTAATACCTTAATTGTCGATGAACATCTAGCCAATGTAATTTTTGTTCTGACTTGTTGGAATAGTTAGGAAAAAACACAGGAGGGTCAATGTTTTGATTTAGGTTTGCCGGAGAGGCTACTTTGGGTAAGAAGGATGGGTTGGTACGTAAGGATACCCTATCCTTATGAAACAAAAGGTAAGGAGATCGACTACAGAGTGCATGAAGTTCAGAGACTCTTCTAGCCGAAGTAATGGCTACCAAAAAGAGTGTTTTCCAGGATAGCAATTTCATTGAACACGAAGCTGCAGGTTCAAAAGGGGGGAGAATCAAAGATGTGAGAACCAAGTTAAGGTCCCAAGAAGGAGGAGGATTCCTAATAGGAGGCTTGAGGAGAAAAACTCCCTTCAAAAAGGCTTTGCAAAGTTTGTGAGACATGATGGCAGACTCTGAGATTCCAACATGAAAGTTAGATATAGCTGCCAATTGGACCTTAAGAGTAGAAGGGGACGAACCTGAGTGGAAAAGTTCGGCTAAGAAATCAAGGATCGATTGAATAGAAGCAGTGAAAGGGTCTATGTCCCTTCCCTGTGCCCAATAGGAAAAACGTTTCCACTTACTAAGATAAATCTTCCGAGTGGAGGTTTTATGGGAAGCTATTAAAATATCTCAAACTGAGTGAGATATTAGAGGAAGCCTGGCTAGGGTTGGAATTGGAGGAACCAAGCAGTGAGGTTCAGAGAGGGGAGGGAGCGATGTAAATGACTCGACTGATGGGTCAAAAGATCTGGAACTGGGTCCAGATGCCAGGGTTGCTCCAACAGAAAACGGTGTAGAAATGGGAACCAAACCTGTCGAGGCCAGTAAGGTGCAATGAGGATCAAGGAAGCTTTCTGAGCGATGGATTTCTGTATCAATTGAGAAATTAGTGGAAAGGGAGGAAAGGCATACAGAAGTCCCCGGGGCCAATCTTGGACTAGAGCGTCTCTGCTGGGATGGCCTGGTTGGGGAAAGAGAGTGAAATAATTTTCGCACTTGCTGTTTTGGGGAGTAGCAAAAAGGTCGCAGCAAGGCTGGCTCCACTTTCGAAAAACCTTCTCCAACACTGAATTTTTCAGAGACTACTCGTGAGGCATGAGAATAGCTCTGCTCAATTTGTCCGCAATGACATTGGACTTCCCGGGAATGTGCGTTGCTATCAGAAACCGCTGAGAAGAAATCGCCCATTGCCACAGTCTGAGTGCCTCTCGACATAGGGGGTAGGATCTGGATCCGCCTTGTTTGTTGATATACCACACTACAGACATGTTGTCCGTCTGAATTGCTATCATTCCTATCGGAAGAGAGTCTTGAAGGGCCTGCAACGCTAAAAGCACTGCTCTCATCTCTAGAGCATTTATATGCAAGTGGCGTTCGTAAGGTTGCCATATGCCCTGGACTGTCCTGCCCTGATAAAGCCCCCCCCCACCCGATCAGGGAGGCGTCCGTTGTCAGAGTAGCAACCGGAGGGGGAGGGACAAAGGGTCTTCCTAAGAAGAGCTGGGGGGATGTAATCCACCAAATAAGGTGATTCCTGCATGCTTGAGTTATCACAATGGTGTGGGGACATCGGAAGTTGTTGGTATGACCATTGTGTGAAGAGCATCCACTGTAAGATTCTCATGTGAAATCTGGCTAATAGAAGAAGAGGGATAGCAGCTGCCATTATCCCCAGTACTTTCAGGACCAGTCTGGCTTTGATTTTGTTGCTGTGGAGGAGAAGAGAGACTTGTTTGTGTATGTCTGCTATCCTCTGGTCTGTGAGTCTGGCTGACATGCTGACTGTGTCTAGATTTGCGCCTATGAAGGTAATAGCACGACAAGGCGACAAAACAGACTTTTCGCAATTTATTGAGATGCCTAGCTTTCGAAAAGTGCGAAAAGTGTAGTCTCTGGCAAGTAGTAGAAGATGCTTGGTGGGGGCTGTAAGGAGCCAGTCGTCTAAGTATGGAAACACCTGGAATCCTTGACATCTCAGATGAGAGGCGACCACTGCCATGCATTTGGTAAACACCCGGGGGGCTGTGGTGAGTCCAAAGGGCAGGGCTCTGAATTGAAAATGACTGGTTCCCAACCTGAAGCGGAGAAATCTCCTGGAGTGTCTGTTCATTTTTATATGATAGTACGCATCCTGGAGGTCTATAGAGCACATCCAGTTGTCCTTCCCCAATAGGGGTAGGGTGGACTGCAGCGTGACCATACGAAATTTCATTTTCTTGACAGACTCGTTCAAGTTGCTGAGATCCAAAATGGGTCTCCAGTCCCCTGTTTTCTTTGGAACCAAAAAGAATTTGGAGTAGATTCCGGATCCTTGCTGGTCTGCTGGAACTGGTCGAATGGCTCTTTTTGCAAGCAACTTTGAGATTTCTAACACTGCTTGCTCCCTTTGAGCGGGTGGAACATTTGGAAGGGACTTTTTTGATTGTTTTGGAATGCAAAAGAACGGAATGGAATAGCCTTCGGAAATGATGGACTGTACCCACTTGTCTTGAGTTAGTGATCGCCAGGCTTCTGGGTACAGTGATAATCTTCCCCCGACTGCCTCAGAAGGTGGACAGTCGGGCAACACCTCAGGGATGTTGAAAGGGCTTGTCAGAAAAGGTTTCTCGATTGCCCTGATTCTGCGGACCCCCCCTGCCTCTAGAGGGGAACCGACTCTGTGCGTCAGGCAAAGCTCCTTGAGATTGTTTGCGGAACCACATCTTTCCACCCTTCTGGCCCTTGGGGTAAGGCCTAGAAGGAGTAGAAAAACGGACTCCGACGGCAGAAAGAGTTTTGCCATCAGTCTCGCACCTTGTCAGTGTTTCTTTCACTTGAGGACCAAAAAGAGACGATCCATCAAACGGGGAGTTAGTGAAAGACATCTTGAAGGGGTCCGCAAAATTGCATAGCCGCATCCAGGCATGCCGGCGTAAGCCACACCTGTACCTGCGGCTCTGCTCGCTCCATCAGCCGCATATGAAAGGAGGCGCATGGAGGAGTTAGCTATCGAATTGAGGGTAGCCAGCTGAGCGTTCATCTTATCCTGAAAACCCGCAGCTGTTGGATCCTTTAACATCTCACTCGCTTCCTTGATCAAGTCTCTCTGAAGACGAGTGAAATGACAGAGGTAGTTCAGCGAACGCATCGAAAAGGTCGCTGATGAGAACATCCACTTCCCGTACCTGTCCATAGACCTAGATTCCTTGTTAGGAGGATGGACAGGCACTGAAGGATCAGCTAGTTCCTTCTTGGTGGCAAGCAGCTACCACCATAGCATCCACATAAACTCCTTTAGTCAAAAATCGTTTGTCTGCTGGGGCCGTAATAAACTTTGAAGGTCTCCTGGGGGTGGGGTCCACACAGTCAGGAGCCGTCCAGGCCTTTTTTACTACCACCTGCATGAGGGGGTCAAAGGGGGGGGACACCCAGGAGGTGGAAGGTCGAGAGCCGAACGCCTCAAGATACACAGATTCATCCTCTGAAGGGTTGAGAGCTGGCCAATTCCCCCTCTGATTTAAGATCTCCAGGATGTCTGCAAAGGAGACATCTTCAGAGGGGGAACGGGGGGAACCATCAGAATCCTCTAAATCCGTGTCAGAGGTGACAGACTCAGGTGAGTCTATGTGCTTCCTCTTGCACTTTCTCTTCCTAGGGGGCTCTCCTGCCAATTCAGGAGAGGCCTCGGAAGAGGAGGAGATCCCCACTGGGGATTCTTGAGGAGCTGGCTCTCTGCGGTCCGGGATGAGGGAGTGAGTAGAAATTATCTGAGGCACCGAGGAGGGAAGGGCGGACGGAGCAGACTGTGGAGTTGAACCAGGTTCCAACACACTCCGCATGACCTCGAAAGCACCCCTGTCAGGCAGAGCCAGAGGTCTCCGCTCCGAAAAGCTGAAAACCTCCCTCGGCACCGACAGTGATGGCTCCGAGGCCGATGTCGGAGCCGAACTCACCAACGCCGAAGCACCGAGAGGGAGAGCGGGGTCGGACAAGGGTCCGATGCCACTCACCCCCTCGGAACTGACGAGGGAAGTCCGGCGCCGAGATTCCTCCAATGAAGAAATCGGAGCAGACGGCGGCACCGAAGACAATTGTATCGGCTCCGACGCTGCCACAGTCTCGGGTCCGAACGCCTGCCCGAACTCAAAGGAGTCGGAGGAGGAACATTTTGAGTAATAGGGTTAAGCATCGACTGATGAGTCGGGCTCTGAAGCATTTGGGCCAGTGCCTCGGACTTAAGAAGTTGACTCACAACCCTCTGAAGGTCATGATCCGAAAGTCTCGACGACCTAGAGGAGTGAGACCTATGGCTCCGTTCAGACAGCAAGGGAGATGCTGGAGCCAAATGAACGGAGCCAAGAGACGGTGACCTAGACTTTTTCCTAGTTGTCGGCTCCGATAACCTTATCGGAGCCGACTCAGTGATTTCTAATACCTCGGCTCCGGCCGGAGCCGAGGAAACAGAAGAAATAAGTGTTCGAGTCTCATCGGCTCCAGCCGGAGCCGATGTTGTAGCAGACTTCGAAGCCCTAGGTGTCGACTCAGAAGCTGGAGCCGACAACCTAGTAGGCTTGGAGGGTTTGCCCAAAGATAGAGTCGGGGGACCCTCAGGTTTCAATGAGCCTCGTAAGATAAGCTTATTTTTCATTTCCTGCAGGACTCTAGGGCTGAAGCCATGGCATACAGCACAAGAGTCCTGCAGGTGCAAAGGTCCCAGGCAGTACACGCAAGAAGTGGGACCATCTGTCAGAGACATCTTCTGACAGCACGAGTCACACTTCTTAAAGCCTGAGACCTTTGAATCCTTAGACATTACTAAGATATAAAGTGTAATCCCCACACAAGCACAAACACACCGATTACACTATCCAATAAATGAATTTAAACTAATAAATTAAACTAATAAATTTAGTTTTTTTGATCCCTACAAAAAAACACACATATACACTCCACTACTAATAAGGGGATGGAAGGGCCCGAAGGGCTAAGGAAAGAACTCATAAGTTCTTGTGGTAAAAAGGGTGGAGAAACTGGAGGGAAAGGATAAAAAACTACTTAACTTTGGGAATTATCAATAAAAACTAAGTTAAAGGGGTTTAAATTAAGTTTTAGACTGCTCTAAACAAACTTACCTGAAGCCGGTTGGAACAACACACCTCGATCGCTGTAGCGGCAAACGAGATCTGAGGTATTACCGTCTAGCATTGTGGGATAAAAGGGGAGCCTCGAGCCGGTGGAACTAACTCTCGAGCTTTTAGAGTGGCCGAGTTGGAGCCGAGGATCGGCTCTGAACCCATCCAGCAAGAATGAAGGCGAGATAGACAACTTAACATGAATATTTTGAAGATTAGTTTCTCTGGAACTTAGGAACAGGAGAAACAACAATTGTTTGAGGGCCTGCATTACCCTTATCCTGCAGGGTTTTAAACAATTCTACAGCAGCACTGCCAAAAAGATTCTGATTATCTAAGGGAGAATTTAAAAGTTTGGCTTTAATATCCTCAGGCAAAGCCTGCAGGATCAGCCGGGCATATCTCCTCAAGACAGAGCCAGATAAGGCCTGGAGGAGGCATCAGCTGCATCATGGCTATATTTAATGGAATGGTGAGCTACCTGAGAGGCAGAACTCAAAAGAGACAGCAGAAGTCTTACTGTCTGAATCAGGCATGTCACTCAAAACACCTCCCTCAGGTTGGGATAGAAGCACCAGGACATACCTAGTCATGTGGGTCTGATAATTACTGTCTCTAATAGCCAAAGTAGCAGAATTATACACTTTTTCCCATACCTCTGCATAGCACAGCTGTCCTTGTCAGAAGGCAGAAGCTTAGAAGAACAAAGCAGTTTGGATGACTTATCTGTGGACATAGAAATGACAGTAGGAACAGATGACGGACTCTTATACAAGTATTTATAATCCTCAGGTACCTTATAAAATCTGCCTGGCTTCTTAAGGGCCAGAAGTTGAGAGTCCGGAGCCTGAGAAGCTGCTGTAAATGTGTACAACAGAGCAGCCAAGACCAGAAGGTCTGGGTGAGTCAATTTGTAAAAGTCTTACCACTCTTTATGAGGATCCTTTGCAACAGTAGCCACATGTTTTGTTTTCTGTTTTTTTTTTTTTTTTTTTTTTAGGGAACATCTCCCTTGACAAATCTAGGAAGCTCAAAGCCCTGCCTTGATTCAATAAGTACCAAGCATCACTTACCCTGACTAAAATTTGGGGAATCCCTTTATGCCCTTCTGATATAATTAGCCATGGTTCCCCCTCAACATCTGTACCAGAGGTATGCACAGCTTCAAGCAGATGTCTGAGTAGGCAGTTCCATGCCGGCCTCTAACTGTGTCATGGCATTTGACTGGTCCTTGGTTTCTTTACCAAACCCGAGGGAGACGTCTGGCAGAGGATGGACAGCAGCAGATTCAGAATGAGCTCTTTTATTTTTTTCTTGAAAGGTGGCTAAATATCAAGGTGGGCAGATTCAGACATGGTACCCTGGGTCAATAACTTCAGATGCTGGTTTTCCAAAGAAATAGAAAGGGAAAACAAATGGCTGTGGAATGTCTTAGGGACAAATGCCTGACCGATATCACAATAAGTACAGTTGTGCATAGCACCCAAACAAAAAAAAGCACTTCTCGTGTCTGTCTTTATGGGCATTCTAAACAAAATAAAAAAATCAACAAATCCCAAAGGGATAAAAACTGAGAACAAAAAAACAAAAAAAGGAATGTCCGACCTCTTTTGAACACTTTATTACGCACAATAACAACAATGCCTCCAGAAACTAAGCACTTTCACCATACAATGGCTTCCTCAGATTTAATGAAGGACTACAATATATATATATATATATATATATATATATATATATGTATATACTGACATCACTTCCTTTCAATCACTTATTCAATTACACAATAAATTAAACAGTAAGTTGTTCTTAAAAAACCCTCATAGTAATAAATTAATAAAACTTGCTTATTGAAAAACTTCATCTAGACAAACATCACAGGTAACAAACAAATACATAAATAAATAGATGTATTGCACTAACCAATGTTTGATAAAAATTAGAAGTTATGTACTCACCATAACGTTCCATCTGAGTAGGTGACTTCATTTGGATGCAACCTGTGGGTATCGGATCCGACCTCGGATCCGAGCCGGCATTTCAAAAAGCTTAGGCTCTGAGCTCCTAGCTCCTCCCTCTAACCATAATCCCCTGCCAAGCCATAACTGATCTCAGATTGAGTTTGCCTATATAATACTAGAATAAAAAGTATCTAAATATATGCATAAACTCTTGTTGTATAAAGGTCAGGGGGATGGAGGGGGGGATGGTTGCATCCAAATGAAGTCACCTACTCAGATGGAACGTTATGGTGAGTACATAACTTCTAAATCTGAAGT
Source organism: Protopterus annectens (assembly GCF_019279795.1). Classification (NCBI taxonomy): domain Eukaryota; kingdom Metazoa; phylum Chordata; order Ceratodontiformes; family Protopteridae; genus Protopterus; species Protopterus annectens. The sequence goes on from NC_056750.1 coordinate 770,383,156, forward strand.
AGGCAGACTTCATTTGTCTGCAACCTGTGGGACAGAGTCCCCAGCTACCTAAATCTTGGGCGGCCGTCATGGAAGGATGTTCCGGAGCACCGCTGATCCAAAGGATGCTCTTCCCCTGGAAACAACATCCACCTTATAATGAGAAATGACGGTATGAGACGAGGCCCAAGTGGCTGCCGCGCAGATATCATCCAATGGCACTCGGGACTTAAACGCGGCCGACGTGGAAACAGCCCTAGTAGAGTGAGCAGTAACCCTTTGAGGAGCAGGCCTACCTGAAGTGTCATAAGCCTGCAGAATACAATTAGCAATCCATCTCGACAGTGTGACTTTGGAAACCGCTTTGCCCATAGCAAATTTAGCAAAGGAGACGAACAGTTGATCTGATTGTCTATGACCAGCCGATCTGTGAATGTAAAAGCGCAATTGTCTATGAACATCTAAAGAATGCAGCTTATATTCTCCTTTGTTTTTATAATTGGGGAAAAACACAGGTAAATTGATTGATTGATTAATATTAGATTCCGAAGAAACTTTTGGAAGAAAAGATGGATTGGTCCTGAGGCACACCCTATCGGGAAAAAAGGAGAGGTAAGACGGTTTGATGCATAGAGCCTGAAGTTCCGACAATCTTCTGGCTGATGTGATGGCTACCAAGAAAGCAGTCTTCCAGGAAAGGTACTTTAGATCTGCAGAAGCTGCAGGCTCAAAAGGGGGAGCAGTAAGGGCCTGTAGAACTAAGGATAGGTCCCAAGGTGGTATAGCTTCTTTGACTGGTGGCCTCAACAGAAAAACTCCTTTAAGAAAGGTCTTGCAAATTTTCGCAGTCATGAGGGGAGCTGACTCATGACCCATATGATAATGGGAAATCGCTGCCATCTGTACCTTTACCGTGGAAGAACTAGCCCCTTGATGAAAGAGGTCTGTTAAGTCCAGTACCGCAGACATAGGTGCTGAAAAAGGATCTATACTCTTCTGGACTGCCCAAATAGAAAACCTTTTCCATTTGCTCCGATAAACCTTCCTAGTGGAAGGTTTATGAGCTGCCACTAAAATGGCCTTGACAGGTGATGAGATACCAGGAGTCCTAATCAAGGATGGAAGTGGAGCAACCAGGCTGCCAATTTCAGGGTGTGTAGATTCGGGACCGGGAGTCCTAGAGGATGGGAGATAAGATCCGGAATCAGATCTAGAATCCAGGGCGGATTCACTTTGTGAGACCATACATAAGGGAACCAGGGCTGACGAGGCCAGAACGGGGCAATGAGAATCATTCTGCTCCCCAAACTGTTGGCTTTCTGCAATAGCCTCTGCATCAGAGGTAGTGGAGGATAGGCATAAAGGAGACCGGGAGGACAAGCATGCACCAGAGAGTCTCTCGGGGATTCCCCAGGTGGGGGAAGTAGAGTGAAGAAACTGTTGCATTTGGCGTTTGAGTGAGAAGCAAAAAGATCGCAACAGGGTTGCCCCCAGACGGCAAAAATCTTCTTCGCTACCAGAGGATTGAGAGACCACTCGTGCGGGGAAAGAATGGTGCGACTGAGCTTGTCCGCAAGGATGTTGGATTTTCCCGGAATGTGCATTGCTACAAGAAAGCGTTTGGTGGAAATTGCCCATTCCCAGACTCTCATGGCCTCTCGACAAAGGGGGTAGGACCTGGTTCCTCCCTGCTTGTTGATGTACCAGACTACTGACATGCTGTCTATCTGGATCGCAATAGTCCCCGTGGGAAGAAGGCTGTGAAGTGCTTGCAAGGCTAGGAGCACCGCCCTCATCTCCTGGACATTTATATGCAACGAGGTCTCTGAGGTGTTCCACGTGCCTTGGACAATCTTGCCCGCAGAATGCCCCCCCCACCCGAGGCGAGAAGCGTCCGTAGTCACCGTGGCTCGGGGGAATGCTGCACAAAAGGGTCTCCCTGCTAGAGGCTCCGGAGACTGGAGCCACCAAAAAAGGGAGTCCTTGCATGCCTTGCTGACCGCTATTGGGCTGTTGAGAGATGAGTATGGCGGGGACCACTGGACCTGTAGGGTCCATTGAAGAACCCGCATGTGTAAGCGAGCATGAAGAAGTGGAATAGCTGATGCCATTGATCCCAGGGCCCTCAGGACCGAAGCCGCCGTCGGACACGGTTGTAGGACTGCTGTGATATGACACTTCAGGCTGGACAGCCTGTCTGGTGTGAGGAAGGCCCACATTGATCTTGTGTCCAACCTTCGTCCTATGAAATCTATAAGTTGTGTGGGGTGCAGTAAAGATTTTTCCCAGTTTATGGTGATGCCCAGCCTTGGGGCTATAAGAAGGAAATAGTCCCTGGCTGAGCACAGTAGATGCCTTGATGATGCCGTCAGGAGCCAGTCGTCCAGGTACGGAAAGACCTGTAATCCCTGGAGTCTCAGGTGGGCCGCTACTACTGCTAGTACCTTGGTGGACACCCTGGGGGCAGAGGTGAGACCAAAGGGGAGGACCCTGAACTGGTAGTGGCTGGCTCCCAGCCGGAAGCGAAGGAACCTCCTGGACCGTCTGTCCATCTGAATGTGGTAGTACGCGTCCTTGAGGTCGATAGAGCATATCCAATCGTTCTCCCGCAAGAGGGGGAGTATAGATTGTAGGGTGACCATCCGGAACTTTTGCTTGGTTACTGACAGGTTCAATAGGGAAAGGTCTAAGATCAGTCTTAAGTCCCCCGTTTTCTTTGGCACCAAGAAGAACCTGGAGTAGAACCCTGATCCAGTCTGATCTCGGGGGACGCGCTGGATGGCTCTTTTTTCTAACAGCTGCTCGATTTCGACAGCTGCTGCCTCCCTTTGGTCGGGTGGTACATCGGGGAGGCTGCGGGATCTGGGGATCTTGCTCAGGGGAATGGTATAACCTCTGGATATCACACGAAGCACCCAATGGTCTGATGTGATTGACTCCCAAGAAGTCAGGTGCCTCGAAAAACGCCCCCCGACTGTCTCCAGAGACGGACAGCTGGGCAACCCTTCAGGGCTGTTGCGTGGGTCTGTCAGAGAAAGGTTCTCTGGACCCAAAGTTTTTAGGAGCCCCTCTGCCTCTAGGACGGCGACCTCCCTGTTTTCCTCTGCCACAGAAGGACTGGTTATCCGGAGCAGGTTGGGACTGCTGCGACTTCCGGAACCACATCTTCTTCTGTCCCTTTTGGTTCTTCGAAAAGGACCTCTGGGGAGCTGAGAAGCGGACTCCGACGGCAGACAGCGTCTTCCCGTCCTTCTCACTCTGGACTAAAGTTTTGCGAACAGTTTTGCCAAACAAGGCAGAACCATCAAAGGGGGCATTCGCAAAATTCGCCTTGAAGGGCTCTGCGAAATCACAGTGGCGGAGCCAGGCCTGACACCTCATGACTAGGCCCGCTCCGCTAGCTCTAGCGGCTCCCTCGGTAGCATGAGAAAGTAGCCACATAGACGTATTGGAAACCGCTTTAAGAGTGGCCATATGGGTTGAGTACACTTGTTTGTCCTCACCCGACATGCACTCTGGGGGAGATGCAGCATACTCTTTAATCAGGTCCTGCTGCATCCTGATAACATGTGCCATGTAGTTCAGCGCTCTCAAAGAGAAGGTTGCTGAACTAAAAACTCGCTTCCCAATGCGATCCATCGAGCAGGACTCCTTGCCCGGAGGATGCATAGAGGGACTCTCCTGTGCTAACTCACTCTTCGTGGCTGCGGCCATCATCATAGCATCTACCGGGGGGCCCTTGCTCCAGTGAGTGCGGTCCGCCGGGGGGCTCAGGATACGGTCTGGACGCTTGGGTATAGGTTCAACGTTGTCCGGATCCTTCCATCCTCTGGTGGATATAAGGTCCACCAGAGGATCGGCAGGAGGGGACACCCAAGAGATAGATGGGCCCGCCTCGAATGCCTCCAAGAACACAGACTCGTCTGAGGAAGCCTTGGGGGCAGACCCCCCCCCCGATCCTTAACATTTCCATAATATCTCCAAAGGAGATGTCTTCCGGGGGTGATCTTGGGGAGCCCTCCCCTTCATCCAAGTCTGTGTCTTCGGTAATGGACTCTGGGGAGTCCATGTGCCTCCTTTTGCACTTACGCTTCCGAGGCACTTCCTCGGGGGGACTGTCCGAGGAGTCCTCTTCAGCAGCTAGATGTTCCAAGGGAACTACTTGGGACATCGAGGTGGGCTGTCCTTGGGACCGGCTGATGGGAGCCTGGCCCAACTGCAAGGGAGTGTGGGGTGGAGCCGTGGCAGGGACCGGGGGTCCGGTAGTCCTCAACAGCGCCCTTTCCACTACGTCGAAGGCCGAGGGGGAGCCAGCTTCTCTAAGCCCGAGCCGACCCCACTGGATCCGACGCACGGACCGGAGTCGGAGCCGAAACCGTCGGATCCGAGAGACCGGTGCGCTCTGACTTAGACGGAGCCGAAGACACACCAGCTCCCTCGGATCCGAGGCTCGGCCCTCGGCTCCGAGAGGTCAGGTCCGGCACCAAGCACTCAAGGGATGGGACGGATCCGAGGTGCGCCGACCTATCGGATCCGACCCACCCCCGGATCCAACTCTGCCTGGCACTGACAGCTCCGAACCCAGGGTGTGGGTCGGAGAAGGAGCCAAGGGGGAGAAAAAAGGGGTCGAAGCCCCTCCCGGATGGGGGGGGGGGGGCTAAGAGCACTCCCATTTGCATTTGGGCCTGGATGAAACGCCTCATCATCCAGTCCATGTCTGCTTCGCTCATGGAAAAGGTAGATCTAGATGAGGCCACCGAAGCGGACCTAGAGAGCTGCCTCGGGGACCTCACAGAAGGGCTAGCCTCCTCCTCCTCGGGCCCAGAAGAGAACCGAGGGGAGTGGAGCCGAGGAGGAGGAGGAGATCTAGAAGACACAGGGGAGGCCCGTTTAGATGGAGGAGCCGAACTTGAGGTCTCGGCTCTCCGTTTGTGGTGCCTCTCCTTGTGTCTCTCCTTCTTCTCTTTCTCCCTTGAAGTCTCCCTCTCCTCCGGCTTTTTTGAGGGAGGTTGAGTCCCAGCCGGGGGAGGGGAGACCACAGCACCCGCTGAAGGCTGCTGGCTAGTAGGGGCAGAGGCGGAGCATCTGGAGGGAGAAGTCCCGCCAGAACAAGCTTCGACCTCCGCTCCCTTAAAGCTCGGGGGTTGAACCCTGCACAAATGGTACAACCAGATGACAGGTGTTCAACCCCCAAGCATTTAACGCACCGAGTGTGGCCATCCGCTGGGGACAGCTTATGGCCACACTCGGTACATTTAGAAAAGACTGCCTTATGGGCTTCTGACATGTTAAGCCCTAACAGGCCTAAAACTCACAGTACACACAAACACACAAACTACGCAAAACCCGAAGAAAAATTAAAAAGATAGAGAGAGGAAAGCCTAACACGTACACTCTAACTAACTAAGTTATTAAAGTTTAAAGTTTTCAAAAATTTTTAGTCAAAAATCTTATCTGTAACCAGGAGCTCGAGGAGTCCGTTGCAACTTGAAAAGCGCAAACGAAATCTGGGGTCAGTTAGGGCTTGGCAGGGGATTATGGGTAGAGGGAGGAGCTAGGAGCTCGGAGCCTAAGCTTTTTGAAATGCCGGCTCGGATCCGAGGTCGGATCCGATACCCACAGGTTGCAGACAAATGAAGTCTGCCTACTTCAGATTTTATATATATATATATATATGTAGTGTATATGAAATTGATAATATAAATGATACCATTGGTGATAAATAATCATATTATTGATCATATTGTTGCAATTGTGGGAACACACCTCACTTGTAAGACAATACAATAGTGCACTAAGTAAATAATGTATATATAAAAAATAAAAAATCTCATGTATTTCAACACACAATTATGTTGATAAACTATTATAATATTAATATATTATTATATTAATAATAGTAAAAAATATAATAATATGTGTAATGAATATTATACACAATTCAATCCTGCTGAAACATCCTAACCTCATTTGATTTTTTGTAAATGTATTAAATTAAATAACTTTTTGGTTTCAGGAAGGAGTGCATAGATATACTGTCATTAAGGCCTGGAATGTTAGTGGCATTAAGCCTAATCTGCCACATAGCTTCTAAACACTCTACCCTGTGCTTCATGTCACCCCCTCTCTCACTTAAAATAACCTTGTCAATCACAAAAAATGTAAACCTTTTGAAACTAGGATATACTAGGGTGTGTGTATATAAAGCATTTGTTTTTTCTTTATTCTTAATAGCTCTAATATGTTCAGCAATTCTCTCCTTAAGTTTCCTCGTGGTCTTTCCTATATAGAAACCTGGGCAGGTGCTGCAAGTGGCCACATACACCACCATACTAGTGTTACAATAACACCTGCCCGGACATTGAATTGATTTATTAAAGCCACTAACCACCACATATGGCCCTTCATTAATGTACCTACAAAATCTACATGATCCACATTTGTAAATTCTAGAATGGGTATATTTCAAAGGTGGTTGTTCAAGAATATTTTTGATATTTTTACCCCTACTAAACACAATTTTTGAAGATACACCTAGTTTTGCTTTAATATTATTACCAAAACTAAAGACCCAAATCCTTTTAACAGTCTCCACTATATATGGCATTTGATAATGAGAAGTTATGTACCTACCATAACATTCCATGTTAGTTGTCTTCTTCTTGCCTTCTTTCTTGCTGGATGGGTTCTCGGCCAATACTAAAGCTCGAGAGCTATTTTTACCGGCTCGAGGCTCCCCTATATCCCACAATGCTAGGCGGTAACTACTCAGATCTCGTTTGATAGCTAAAACCATAGCAGCTCTGGTCCCCAAGGGATGGAGAAAGAGAAAGACCACCTCTATATAAACCTACGTCTAAAGTTACCAAAAAAAGGGACAATAGAGGTGGCTGAAAAAAGTGGGAAGGAAGATCCCAAAGGATCACTTCGGTTTGTCCAGGCTAGGGGGACAGAGGGTGGGACGCAAGAAAGAAGGCGAGAAGAAGACAACTAACATGGAACGTTATGGTAGGCACATAACTTCTCAATGTTAAGTTGTCAATCTTGCCTTCATTCTTGCTGGATGGGACCGCGTCCCTAGCACCTTTACCCTGGGTGGCTCATCGGAACAGACTCTTGAGAATGGTGGAACTTTTAGTTATGTACTTACCATAACTTTAAATGTATGGGATCCATCTCGCCTACATTCTCTACAGATGGGTTCGGAGCCGATCCTCGGCTCCGACTCGGCACGCTATACAATAGCACGAAGTCTCTTATTGGCTGAGTTACCTCATATCCCAGGATGCACCACTACTGCTTCCCCAGATCTTGTTTGTCCGCACACATGCACACACACACACATAGACTGTTGTTATAAAATTGCCAGGTGTTTCAAGAGAGGAAACAGTTGTATTCGGACCGTCCGGTCTCTTCTGGCCTCCAAGGCAGGGGGAAGGAGGGTGGGTTATTAGAATGTAGCGAGATGGATCCCATACATCTAAAGTTATGGTAAGTACATAACTAAAAGATGTAATGTGATCCTATCTCGCCTACATTCTCTACAGATGGGACAGCGTCCCTAGCACCTAATTCCTGGGTGGCTCATTGGAAAACGGTCTGGAGAACCATGGAACCGAAGGAAGCTCGACCCCTAGATGCCACATCCAATTTGTAGTGAGTAATAAAGGTGTGTAGAGAAGACCACGTAGCAGCCGCACAAATGTCATTAATAGAGAGCTTGGAATGAAAGGCTGCCGAAGTGGCCATAGCCCTGGTAGAATGAGCTTTCACTGGGATTGTAAGCTCTTTATTTGAAATGTGATAAATATGACTGATGCAGTCTCTGATCCACTTGGCAATAGTGACTTTCGTGATTGCTTTGCCCAATTTATTGTCTGAAAAGGACACAAACAGTTGATCTGATTTTCGTGCTTGGTGTGTCCTATCCAAATAGAAACGTAATTGTCTGTGCACATCTAAGCTGTGAAAGGTATACTCAGCTCTGTTTGTATACTTAGGGAAAAAAAACGGTAATTCCAGTGATTGTTGCAAACAAAAGTTAGAACAAACCTTTGGTATAAATGATGGGTTTGGTCTAAGAGATACTCTATCTTTGTGAAATACCAGGTATGGTGGTTTGACACATAAGGCTTGAAGTTCTGAAACTCGCCTGGCTGATGTGATAGCAACTAGAAGGGCAGTCTTCCAAGAAAAAAATTTCAAGTCACAGGTTGCTGCCGGCTCAAAGGGGGGCGCGGTTAACGTGCCTAGCACTACGTTAAGGTCCCACGGTGGTGCAGGATGCGATATAGGGGGCCGTAAAAGCCAAGCTCCATTAATAAAAGCTTTGCACAACTTGTTGCTCATTAAAGGTGGTTCTGTGTTCTCATGAAAATTGAAAATAGCTGCCAATTGAACTTTGATGGTAGACACCGAACAACCCTGGTTGAACAGGGAAGTTAAAAACTTCAGAACCTCTGACACAGAAGCAGTCATAGGATCTAATCCTCGGAGTTGGGCCCAAATAGCAAACCTCTTCCATTTACTACTATACATCTTTTTAGTAGAATTCTTGTGGGCGGAGGACAAAATATGCATCAGGATCGAAAGAATGGCTCCTAACTATGGTCGGAAGAGGAGTAGCCAAGCTGCTAGCTTCAATGAATGGAGGGACTGATGGAGCTGTCCTGACTGATGCGTCAGGAGGTCCATAACTTGGTCCAGGAACCAGGGACCGTCCAATGCATACTTGCGAAGAAAGGAGAACCAAACTTGACGAGGCCAGTTTGGGGCGATTAGAATCATTTTGCTTCTCAGTCGGATAGCCTTCTGAATTAGCTTGGGAAGAAGGGGAACCGGTGGAAAGGCGTATAGCAGACCGGGGGGCCAAGCTTGGATCAGAGCATCCTTGGGGGCCTCCCCGGGAACTGGAATGAGAGAGAAGAACTGTTGGCATTTTGCGTTGAGGGGAGTTGCGAAAAGATCGCAACATGGAACTCCCCATCTCGTGAAAATCTGTGTCGCCACTTTGTGATTCAAGGACCATTCGTGAGGGGAGAGAATAGTCCTGCTCAGTCTGTCGGCTATCACATTGGATGTTCCCGGAATGTGAGTTGCCACTAGAAAGCATTTGGTAGCAATCGCCCAATCCCATACTTTCATGGCCTCTCTGCAAAGGGGGTAAGACCTGGTCCCTCCTTGCTTGTTCAAGTACCAGACTACCGAAATTTTGTCAGACTGAATGGCAATCGTCCCCTGGGGGAGGTGATCATGTAGCGCTTGCAACGTTAGAAGCACTGCCCTCATTTCCAGGATATTGATGTGGAGAAGATGCTCGGAGTGCCACGTGCCTTGGACCGACCTGTCCAGATAATGCCCCCCCCCACCCTGTCTGGGAGGCGTCCATAGTCAACGTGGCCAAGGGGGATGGGGGAACGAAGGGTCGCCCCTGATCCAGGTTGGAGGAAAGAAGCCACCAACGAAGATCCTGTTTGTATGTCTCTGTGATCACTATTTGGTGACTGAGGGGGAGGTCTTGATAAGACCACTGGACTGAGAGGAGCCACTGGAGTATCCTCATGCGCAATCTTGCCAAGGGGACGAGAAGAATGGTGGCTGACATGGAACCTAACAGCTGTAGCACCATTCTCGCTGGAGCGCGACGTCTGAGGAGTAACGCCCGAACCTGAGACTGCAATGTTGCTATCCTTTCCGCAGGAAGATAGACTCGCATCTGCCTTGAGTCTATTTCTGCACCAATAAACAGAATACGCTGTGATGGCAGCAATACGGATTTTGTCCAACTGAATGTGATTCCTAAGGAGCTGCCTAAGGAGATAGTGGCTGCTAGAGTTTTTAAGAGTAGATGCCTTGAAGTGGCAGTTAGGAGCCAGTCGTCTAGGTATGGAAACACCTGGAATCCTAGACTTCTCAGGTGAGCAGTCACCACTGCCAAACATTTGGTGAACACCCTGGGGGCTGTGGTGAGACCAAAGGGCAGTGCACGGAACTGAAAATGACTGTCCCCCAAGCTGAAGCGCAAGTGTCTCCTCGACCCCTGATCTATCAGAATGTGATAATAGGCGTCTTTGAGGTCGATGGAGCACATCCAAACACCGTTCTCCAGAAGCGGGAGAATAGTTTGCAAGGTGACCATCCGGAATTTGGACTTTTTCACTGATCGGTTTAAGCTGCTGAGATCCAAAATGGGCCTCAGGTCCCCGGTCTTTTTTGGTACCAAAAAGAATCTTGAGTAAGTCCCTGATCCGGCCTGATCTGCGGAGACAGGTTGGATGACTCCTTTTTGAAGCAGCTTTGAAATTTCGATGGCTGTCATATCCCGTTGACTGGGTGGCGGGTCCGGGATTCTTTGGGATGGTGGAGGGGGTTGAGAGAAGGGAATGGAGTAACCTCCGGCGATGATTCGGAGCACCCATCGGTCCTGAGTGATACTTTCCCAGGCCTTTATGTGCCTCGAAAAAAGACCCCCGACTGGCTCCGGAGCTGCGCAGTCGGGCACTCCTTCAGGGATGCTGGAAGGAGGAGGAGCCACGAAAGGACTCGCGGTCTCCAGTGTTGCGGGGGCCTCCGCCGCCTCTGGGACGGCGTCTCCCTGAAAAATTTCCCCTTCCTCTGCCTCTAGAGGGGGAATCGCTCTGCTGTGATGAGTAAGACTTTTGAGACTTACGGAACCACATTTTCCCTCCTCTTCGAGCCTTGGGATAAGGTCTGAAGGGAGAGGAAAACCGGGCCCCTACGGCAGTTAAAGTCTTACCCTCCTGCTCGCAGCGAGTTAAAGTGTCCTTTACCTTGGGCCCAAAAAGGGAGGACCCATCGAAGGGGGCGTCGGCAAAGGAAGACTTAAAGGCTTCCGCAAAGTGACACAGGCGTAGCCAGGCTTGTCTCTGTTGAGCAACACCTGTGCCCGCCGCTCTGCTTGCTCCTTCGGCTGCATACGAAATGAGCCTCATGGACGAGTTGGATAGGGAGGAAAGGGTAGCCAACTGGGAGTTAACCGTCTGGGCTAACTGCTCCGGTAAGTTACCAGAGAGGGTATCCGACAGCTCCTTGACCAGATCCCTCTGTAGTCTCGTAAAGTGCATCAGGTAATTCAGAGACCTTAATGTAAAGGTTGCTGAAGCAAGGGTGCGCTTCCCATACCGATCCATGCTCCTAGACTCCTTATTAGGAGGATGGACGGATGTTGAAGCCTCTGCCACATCTTGTTGGGTAGCAGATGCCACCACCAAGGCATCTACAGCCACACCTTTGGTAAGAAAATCCTTATCAGGGGGTGCCGAAAGGAATTTATTGGGACGAGCTGGCACCGGTTCAACAGAGTCTGGATGTTCCCACGCCCTTCGAGAGATCAAATCCAGGAGCTCATCGAAGGGCAGAGACAACCAGGAGGCGGAGGGTTGAGCCCCGAAGGCCTTGAGGAACACCGACTCCTCAGCAGAAGGGGGTTTGGACTGCCAGTCGCCTCGTTGCTTAAGGATTTCCAAGATGTCCGCAAAGGAGACATCATCAGAGGACGACTTGGGGGACACTTCCGCATCATCGAGGTAAGTATCCAAGGTGAGAGACTCATCAGGGGAGTCAACGTGCTTCCTCTTGCATTGTCTCTTCCTCGGGGGTTCCTCTGAAGACGTTTCGGAGGGGCCTCCGGGAAGAAGGGAACCCCCGATGGGGGTAACCTCAGGCCCCAGGGCTCCGCTGTCATGAGTCAGGGGGATTGCAAAGGAACCAGTCTCCGTGCTAAGGGAAGGTGGTGGTGAGATGGTAGAAGTGGCCAGAGAGGATTTGGCCAAGGCACACCTCATGGCCTTGAAGGCGGAACCCCCACAGTCCTGGGAAGGTTCAACCCCCAAGGCCACAACAGCAGTCGGAACTCCCGCCGCCGACGCACCGAGAGGGAGGCTCGGAACCGAAAGGATCAGTCCCGAAGCGTCCCCCCCGGGGCCGACAGAGGAGGTCCGCGTACCGAACACCGACCCGAAGGGCAGGGTTGGAGTTAGGGTCGGAACCGACCCGACAACCTCCACCGGCTCCACCAACACCGACTCCAACGGCGCCGAGGCTGTTGGAGGAGGAACCAAGATGGCAGGGTGGGAAGACAGCTCCGGAGCCGACTGGGCTGGAGCCGAGACCAACTTTTGAAAGACCGGAGACTGAAAAAGCCTTTGAAGCACCCTGTCTACATCCGAATCGGACATCCTCGAGGACCGAGAAGAGACCGACCGGGTCCGAGTCGACTTCTCCGCCGGCTCCGAAAGACTGGGGGACCGGCTCCGAATGGTTTCGAGAAGTATCGGCGCCGAGGGAGATTCCACCACTACTGCAATTTCTCTCGGAGCCGATGTGGACTTCGGCACCAAAGGGGAAGAGTCTGAGCGGGCAACCTTCATCGGCTCCGAAGGCAGTGAAGCCGATGGAGATGACTCACCTCTCGACGCCCGAGCTCTCGGCTCCGAAGCCAGAGGAGTCGAGGCTGGAGACATCGAGGCAGACCGTTCCGCCCTCGGCTCCGAAGTCCGTGGAGCCGACGGAGAAGCCTGCCTTGACTTTTTAGCTGCTGGATCCGACGGGCTGGTCGGAGCCGAAGATTTTTTCTTCCTCGACGGGGAAGAAGAAGAAGATAGGGCTTCCTCAAAGGAAGGGGTAAAAAGCCCTTTCAAAATCAACTTATTTTTCCTCTCTTGGAGCACGCAAGAGGAAAAAGCGTGGCAAACGCTACAGGATTCCTGTAGGTGCTTCGGCCCCAAACAGTATACACATAGCAAATGGTCGTCCGTAATTGACATTTTGTAAGAGCATTTTGAACATTTTTTAAAACCTGATGGCCTATGTTCTTTAGACATGGCTATCTAACCTTTAACACTGACTCTAAAGAAAAAACATGTAAACTAATGGCAAGGGCCCTCTAAGTTAAACGGGAACACTTGCTACCAGGAAAAAAATACAATTTACCGCAAAGTTGTACAAAGTAAAAACACACAATGAGAAACTGTTAAACAGCCCTAACTAAAGCGCGAGGGCTAGGCAAAGGCCCCTCTAACTTAAACGTGAACCTTAACCGTCGAAAAAACACAATTTTTACCACAAACTTTCAAGGAAAAATCAGTCACACAACAATAAATAGCTGTTAAAGCAGATTTTTGGGTAATTTTAGCAAAATCTCTGACAGAAATTTAAGCACTAGAGGCACTTAGCTCAGCCAAGTCTGAGACCACGTCTATGCTGTAGAAGCGGCAAATGAGAACTGGGGAAGCAGTAGTGGTGCATCCTGGGATATGAGGTAACTCAGCCAATAAGAGACTTCGTGCTATTGTATAGCGTGAAGTGGAGCCGAGGATCGGCTCCGAACCCATCTGTAGAGAATGTAGGCGAGATAGGATCACATTACATCCAAAGTTAGCCCAGTTTCTGGAGGCCATATCCAATTTGTAATGTGAGATAAAGGTATGAGGAGAAGCCCATGTGGCTGCTGCACAATTGGAATCTATTGGCAGTCTAGCCTGAAAAGCTACCGATGTAGCTAACGCCCTGGTTGAATGAGCTCTAGGTCTTGATGGTAGCTTTTGACTTCTGAGTTCATAGATGAAAGTAATTATAGAGGCCAGCCATCTAGATAGGGACACTTTAGAAACTGGAAGGCCCATTTTCCCTTCCGCATAAGACCGGGAAGAGCTGATTAGATTTCCTAAACTGTTTTGTTCTGTCGAAATAAAAACGAAGCTGGCGATGAACATCCAGAAAGTGTAACTTTTGTTCTGCCCTGTTGGAATAATCAGGGAAGAAAACTAGAAGATCGATAGTCTGGTTTAGATTTGCCTCAGAAGCAACTTTGGGTAAAAAGGACGGGTTAGTCCTGAGGGACACTCTGTCTTTATGGAAAACTAAATACGGAGGATGAATGCAAAGAGCATGAAGTTCAGATACCCTTCTAGCTGATGTTATGGCTACTAGAAAAAGGGTTTTTGAGAGCATGAGAGCAACTTCAGAGAGCAGTAAGCCGCAGGTTCAAAGGGGGGAAAAATCAAGGAAGCCAGGACTAAATTTAAGTCCCACTGAGGTGGGGGGTCTCTGATTGGGGGTTTGAGCAAAAAGATACCTTTGAGAACGGCTTTGCAAAGTTTATGGGACATAATGTTGGAGTCCAAAAGGCCTACGTGAAAGTTAGATATTGCTGCCAATTGTACTCTGATAGTAGACGAAAAACAGCCTGAGTGAAAAAGCTCTGCCAGAAGTCTAGAATAGACTGGATAGGCGCGGTGAAAGGGTCTATGTTTTTAGTTGCTGCCCAGAAGGAAAAACGTTTCCACTTGCTATTGTAAATCCTTCTGGTAAAAGACTTGTGGGAAGCTATAAGGATGTTACGGACTGAATGGGAAATTAGAGGAAGCCTGGGTAGGGTAGGAAGCGGAGCAACCAAGCTGTGAGGTTGAGAGATTGGAGGGAGTGGTGCAGCTGACCCGACTGATGGGTCAAAAGATCTGGCACTGCGTCCAGATGCCAAGGCTGTTCCAAGAGGTAACGATGCAGGAACGGAAACCATATCTGTCGAGGCCAGTATGGAGCAATGAGGATCAAAGTGACTCTCAAGGCGGTAGCTTTCTGAATTAATTGAGTGATCAGTGGAAAGGGGGGGAAGGCATACAGAAGTCCCCAGGGCCAATCGTGGACTAGAGCGTCTCTGGTGGGTTGGCCAGGTAGAGGGAAGAGGGTGAAGAAATCGGGACACTTGCTGTTTTGGGGAGTTGCAAAAAGATCGCAGCAAGGTCAACCCTATCTCTGAAAGATTTCTTCCAGCACTGATTGTTTGAGAGACCACTCGTGTGGCATGAGTATGGCCCTGCTTAACTTGTCCGCTATAATGTTGGACTTCCCGGGGATGTACGTTGCTGTCAGAAACCGCTGAGAAGGGGTCGCCCACTGCCAAAGTCTGAGTGCCTCTCGACATAACGGATAGGACTTGGTTCCACCCTGTTTGTTGATGTACCACACTACAGACATTTTGTCCATCTGAACAGCAACAGTCCCGGTGGGAAGAGAGTCCTGAAGGGCCTGCAATGCTAAAAGTACTGCTCTCATCTCCAAGACATTTATGTGCAAGTGGAATTCGAAAGGTTGCCACGTGCCCTGGACCGTCCTGCCCTGATAATGCCCCCCCCACCCGATCAGGGAGGTGTCCGTCGTCACCGTGGCAACTGGGGGGGGGGGAGGAACTAGGGATCTGCCCTGAAGAATTTAAGGTGAGAACATCCACCAAGAAAGATGATTCTTGCACGATTGGGTCAGCAAAATTCTGTGAGACATTGGGAGCTGTTGGTAGGACCATTGAGAAAACAGCATCCACTGAAGGATCCACATGTGAAAACGGGCTAGGGGGAAGGAGTGTGATGGCAGCCGCCATGAGACCTAATACCTTCAAGACAACCCTGGCTTGGATTTTGTTGCACTGAAGAAGAATGTGAATATGTCTGCGGATATCTGATACCCTTTGCTCTGTTAGCTTTGCGGAAAGATGAATTGTGTCTAATGTGGCACCTATGAAGGTAATAGACTGACAAGGCGACAAGACAGATTTTTCGAAATTTATGGAAATGCCTAGAGCTTTGCAAGTATGAATGGTGCAGTCTCTGGATAAGAGAAGTTGATGCCTGGTGGTAGCGGTAAGGAGCCAGTCATCTAGATATGGAAACACCTGGAATCCTTGTCGTCTCAGGTGAGCCGTGACCACTGCCATGCATTTGGTGAACACTCGGGGGGGCTGTAGTGAGACCAAAGGGCAGGGCTCTGAACTGGTAGCGACTGGCTCCCAGCCGGAAGCGGAGGAACCTTCTGGAGCGTCTGTGCATCTTGATATGATAGTACGCATCCTGAAGGTCTATTGAGCACATCCAATTGTCCTGACCCAAGTAGGGTAGAATGGACTGTAGCGTGACCATCCGGAATTTCGTTTTTCTTACGGACTTGTTTAGTCTGCTGAGATCCAATATTGGTCTCCAGTCCCCTGTCTTTTTTGGTACCAAAATGAATTTGGAGTAGATTCCGGATCCTTGCTCATCTGCCGGGACTGGCTGGATAGCTCTTTTTGACAGCAGCTTTGATATTTCTAGCGCTGCCCATTCCCTTAGACTGGGTGGAACGTCTGGAAGGGGCCCTTTTGGTTGATATGGGGTGTGGACAAAGGGAATTTTGTAACCCTCGAATATAATCGACTGTACCCATCTGTCTTGAGTGAGAGAAAGCCAGTCTTCTGGGTACAGTGATAATCTTCCCCCGACTGCCTCCGAAGGCGGACAGTCAGGCAGCTCCTCAAGGATGCTGAATGGGTTTGTCAGAAAGAGTCTCTCTGCTACCCTGATTTTGCGGACCCCCTCTGCCTCTAGGGCGGCGTCTATTGTTGTTCCCCCCTCTGCCTCTAGAGGGGAACTGACCTTGTGCGTCAGGCGAGACTCCCTGTGGTTTGCGGAACCACATCTTTCCCCCCTTCTGACCCTTGGGATATGGTCTGGAAGGGGTGGAAAAACGGACTCCCACGGCAGAGAGAGTCTTGCCTTCCTGCTCGCACCTGGTCAAAGTTACTTCACCTGAGGTCCAAACAAAGCTGAACCGTCAAAGGGGGAATTGGTGAAGGGCGCCTTGAAAGGGTCTGCAAAGTTGCAAAGCCGCATCCAGGCGTGACGTCGTAAAGCTACGCCTGTACCTGCGGCCCTACTCGCCCCATCAGCCGCATAGGAGATAAGCCGCATGGAGGAGTTGACGATCGAATTTAGGGTTGCCAACTGGGAGTTCATTTTGTCTCGAAACCCCTCAGATGTTGGATCCTGTAGAGCATCACCCATTTCTGTGAGCAAGTCTCTCTGAAGACGGGTGAAGTGGCACAAGTAGTTCAGCGAACGCATAGCAAAGGTCGCTGAGGAAAACATCCGCTTACCATACCTATCCATAGTCCTAGATTCCTTATTAGAAGGATGGACAGGTACTGAAGGATCAGCTAATTCCTTCTTAGTGGCTGCGGCCACCACCATGGCATCAACGGGGACACCCTTAGATAAGAATTGTTTTTCCATAGGAGCTGTGATGAATTTAGACGGCCTCCGTGGGGTAGGCTCCACCATATCAGGGGCCGTCCACGCCTTCCTTGCCACCACTTCCATGAAGGGAGGAGACACCTAGGAGGTGGAAGGGCGAGAACCAAACGCCTCAAGGTAAACCGACTCGTCCTCGGAAGGGTTGAGGGTGGACCAGTTCCCCCTCTGTTTAAGGATTTCAAGAATGTCAGAAAAAGAGACATCTTCAGAGGGGGACCGTGGAGACCCTTCCGACTCATCCAAGTTGGTATCCGACGTGATAGACTCAGGGGAGTCAATATGCTTCCTCTTGCATTTTTTCTTCCGAGGGGGTTCCCCTGCCAGATCAGGGGAGGCCTCGGAAGAGGAGGATATTCCCAATGGGGAAACCTGAGGCGTTGGGTCTCTACGGTCTGGAACGAGAGGGTTGGTAGAGACTACCGCAAGCACTGTAGAGGGAGGAGCTGAGGGAGCCGACCGTGGGGCAGACACAGGGTCTAGCACGCTCCTCATGACCTTGAAGGCGCCCCGATCAGGCCGGGCCGAAGATCCCCGCTCCGAAGAGATGAGGACTCATCCCGGCACCGAGAGGGACAGCTCCGATGCCGATGTCGGGGCCGAACTCACCAGCACTGAAGCTCCGAGAGGGAGAATGGGGTCGGACAAGGGTCCGATGCCACTCGCCCCCTCGGAGCCGACGAGGGAAGCCCGGCGCCCAGATCCCTCCAAAGAGGAGATCGGAGCCGACAACGGAGCCGAAAGGTGGGGAATCGGCACCGACGTGCCAACAGTCACGGCTCCCACAAGCTCCGGCTCCGAACTCAAGGGAGTCGGAGGAGGAACCGAAGATGGGATGGGTATAGCCACTGACTGCTGAGCAGGGCTATGCAGCATTTGGGCTAGTGCCTGAGACTTTAAAAGTCTACTAACCACCCTCTCTAAGTCATGGTCGGACAGCCTGGAGGACCAAGAGGAATGGGACCTGTGGCTCCGCTCCGACAGAAGTGGGGATCCCGGAGCCGAGTGAATGGAGCCAAGGGACGGGGACCTTGACCTCTTTCTAGTAGATGGCTCCAATACCACTATCGGAGCCATTTGAGTCTTGGAACCCTCGGCTCTGGCCAGAGCCGAGGTAACAGATTGAGTCTTAGAAACATCGGCTCCAGCTGGAGCCGATGTCGAAGCAGTTTTGGTGCCTCCGGTCGAAGGCTCTGAAGCTGGAGCCGACGGCCTGGAAGGCTTCGAAGGCTTCCCTGACGAAGACTGGGTCGCGGAGCCTTCAGGCTTTAACAAGCCTCGAAGTATTAATTTGTTCCTGCGCTCCTGCAGGACTCTTGGACTGAATGCATGGCAGACAGAACAAGAGTCCTGCAGGTGCAGAGGTCCCAGGCAATATACACAAGAAGTGTGACCGTCTGTCAGAGACATTTTCTGACAGCACGAGTCACACTTCTTGAAGCCTGAGACCTTGGTGTCTTTAGACATCTTAAATCAAAGTACAAAACACAGACACACACACAGATACACCCCTTTAACAAAAAACTAAGTCAATCACAAAGACACAAGAAAAACACTGACTGACTAAGGGAAAATAAGGGTTAGGCCCAAAGGCCTAACAAATTAACAGGACAAAAGAGGGAATAAAATGGGATAAAAGGGACCCGGATTAAGCTAAAAGGGATAGTAACGTAGGGGACAACAACAACTACACTATTTGAATAAAAACTTAGGGGTTTTTAGAGAAATTTACCAAGTAAATTAAACTAACCTGCAGAGCCGGTAGAAAAAAGCACCTCGCAGCTAAAGCGGCAAACGAGATCTGAGTAGTTACCACCTAGCATTGTGGGATATAGGGGAGCCTCGAGCCAGTAAAATAGCTCTCGAGCTTTAGTATTGACCGAGTCGGAGCCGAGGATCGGCTCCGAACCTATCCAGCAAGAATGAAGGCGAGATTGTCAACTTAACATTTAAACTTTAAAATCATTGAGCCACCTTTGAATATATTTGTATTATCCTTACTTTTACCCAAATTTCCCCATAAAATTGAAGGAAACTACATATTTCTTTTCAAAAATATTTCTTTCCATACTTTCAACAACCTTAAGGGGTAACCTCTAACTAAAAACATTCCTATCAAAGTGTATGTTTCTTTCACAAAAGTATCATAGTCACTAACTAGATGAGATAATCTGACCATCTGTCCTTTAACTATACTTTTGTGCTGTGAAAAAGGATGACCACTCTGAAAATGCAACAATGAATTGCTGTAAGTTTTCTTTCTAAAAATATTGCTTTGCAATCCTTCTTGTGTTTTGACCAGGTGTATATCTAAAAAGTCAATTTCATCAGCATTCTATATACTAGTGAATTTTCAAAAATTTGTAGTAAAATTCAAATAGGTAACAAAATCTGCAGCTCACTTTCACTACCCTTCCATAACACTAATATATCATCCAAGAACCGACTATAACAAAGAATCTTGTCCTTGAACCTTGAATTAAATATGAAAGAATCTTCCCAATGTAACAGAACAAGGTTTGCAAACCCCGGGGCACATTCTGCCCCCATAGCCACCCCTGTTACTTGGTGGAAAATTTCCCCCTCAAAACTCAAAAATAGTTGTATAAAATCAATTCCATGAATGTGGCCAGAAGGTTAATATTTTCTCCATAAAGTTTTTTACTTTTGAGTAGACTTTCACGAAAATAGTCTATCCCATCTACATGTGGGATCACTGAAAACAGATTTATTACATCAACAGTGAGGAAAGAAACATCACTTAATTCTTTCATACCACTCAACCTGTTTAAACAATGACAGGAATCCTTTAATATGTGGTCAACCCCCGCCACCACCTGCTGTATACCTCTATCTACAAAAGCCACCAAAGGCTCCTTCTTCGAGCCCTTAGCAGCCACAATGGGTTAAAGGTTGGATCCCACATATTCTTGTGGACCTTAGGTATCCCAAACAAAACAGGTGTGACAGGGTACTCAACTCTAAGATAGTCAAACTCATCCTCATTAATGGCCCCTTGAAACAGTGCATCAAGTACAAATAGATCTATTGTGTGATAGGCTATATGCATTTCATTGACTAAAGCTCTCTGATATGTCAGATTATCATCCAAAATTTCATGCATCTTGCCCACGTAGTCGAAGTGAGACATAATGACAACCCCGCCTCCCTTGTCAGGTTTCTTTATTCTCACCTCTTTGTTTTTAGCTATTTCATATAATAGTTTCTCTCCTTTTCACTCAAATTATGCAGAGTCTACCAATTTTATGTAAACCTTTTCTAATTTCATTGATGCACAAAGTTTCAAAAATCATAACTTCTTTGTGGGTGGGGGGTATAAAGGTATTTTTCCTTTTCAATGCATGTAAATCTTTGTTCACATTGTTATTATTACTCCCACCTCATTCATCAAAAAACAAATGTAAATTCAATT
Organism: Protopterus annectens; assembly: GCF_019279795.1. Lineage (NCBI taxonomy): Eukaryota > Metazoa > Chordata > Ceratodontiformes > Protopteridae > Protopterus > Protopterus annectens. The sequence goes on from NC_056750.1 coordinate 770,403,646, forward strand.
GTCTAGTAAACATTTTTAAACTGATAAAAAATCAATAAAATCCAAATAAAATGCAGGAACAAACGTAAAACCTTTACAAAGTAAATTGTAATGTACTTCATTTATTACCAGTGCACTATAATTGTATATTGAAAAACCTTCTTTCTGATATGCAGTGCAAGTTTCAGAAGCATTTACATTAGCAGCAATACAGGTTCCAAAGTCACCCATATGAACTTCACTTAGCGGGTACCAGTTATTAATATCATATTGAACAATATCTAACTCATTGGAACTTTCAGCACAATCTAAATTAAAAGTCACTTCTTGTTATTTATCCACGTTTTTTCCTTTTGTTGATAATTGTTCAACACCACCCTCTTTAACTTCGCTTAGTGGGTACAATTTATTGGTGTCGTACTGAACCATGTCTAAAACATTTGAACTTTCAGCCAATTCTGTGCTCAATGTCAGTTTTTGTTGTTCGCCCATGTTTTTTTTCTTTTGTTGGTAGTTGTTCCATTGGGGATGATATTGTCCCACATATGGCTGGTACTGTTCACCCCTTCTTTTGTTTAAAAGCCATTGCGATCTCCTCACCTGAAGATTTTCCAGTAAAAAACCCCAATTGTCATGATGATCGATAGAAGTTGCCCTTCCATCATTATTGTTAACAATACCATAATTTTCAAACAATTCCCCCCCAACTTGCATTCGGCTCCTTTTATTATTGTTGGCAAAATTCGTGGGCAGACCCTCAACCTGTGGGTATGCTCTATTGTTTTTATAATCATCAGTGTCCCTCTGTAACTTTTTGCTCTTGGTTTTAACATTTTTAGCAACAAAACTTTTAACATTTTGCAATACTGAATGATACTTTTTCGCCTGCTGAAAAAACAGTAAATCTTTTACTATGTTTTCATTCGCTGACAAAATTTCTATTTCTAAACTGGCTAACTTATTTTGATTATTTTTAATAATAATGTCACACATTTCCAAACCTGTTTTGTTAAACAAGTCAACAAGTTCCTTGTATGCCGATGATCCTCCTTCTATGCCCATGGGTAGCTTCCACAACTTAAGGCCCTTAGGTAATTGCTTCATGGTTAGCAACTTGGTAAGAAATGCGTTGTCTATCTGAAGTCCATGATATTTTCGACAAAGGTCACCAAAATGGTCAATTTGTCTAGTTTAAGTTGGAGGAGAAAAAAGGAAGGGAAGGAAACCCAATGGGGCACTTATCTCTAACAGGCTATGTAGAATAACCAGCTCAGTGAACAACATACAGACCAAATTCAGAAGTTGCATTCAGACTGGCAGCAAAGAAGTTCTGAGGATTAGACGTCTATAAATCACATATGTACCTTAACACTTTGCATATAGGATGCCAGGAAGGCATAAAGGCTTTGGCATACTGGCCATATATTAGGCTATCTTCAGCAGGATATCCCAAGAGTAAGGAATATTGCAATAATGATAAGGACGATCATCAGTAGACATTCTAATAGATCAGTATTGCAGTAGCCTAAGCTATACAGGTCCCAATCCTATGATATGCCAGCTTCACAAATCTTCGGGTGCCTTCCACATACTCCAACTGTCCATAGGTTCATAGGTTCATAGGTTCATACTAGGCTATCTGCCCGAGGGCATTTACAAGCCTAGCCCATAGTTTTGTGGCTTACGCCACCCCTTTAGTATGGGGAACTATACCCATTATTTTGTTGTGCCTCTGTTGAGCAGTGACACTGAGGTAATCCCTGGGGTATATCTGCGATCTCCCATCCATAAAGTCAAAGTAGAACAGCAAAGAACTCCATACCATTTTTTTGCCCAGGAGGGAGTAAGAGACCTGAAGAACTACGACGGGAAGCTAAAAAACAGTAACTATATACAAAACTAGAGTGAAAAAGTCCACATCCTGTTAACACCAAAAGAACACATGCAAGAAAAAGGGGCTGGAGGTAAGGGTGGCCACTGCAACAGTGGTCTATTAGAAAATCTACTGTTATGGTAAGTTTACTTACACAACTCTATGATGTTTGACACATAGATCTCTGCTGCAGTAGTGTAAGCTCTATGAGTAGATTATCCCAGTTTAGAGAAGAAAGGAAAAAGGAGGATGCTAATAACCAATACTCCAAAAGTCCCTGCAGAATGGTTCTAGCAAGGTCTATTCTGGAGCTGGAAAAGAAATCTAGTGTATAGTGCTCTATAAATGTATGTACAGAGAACCAATTTGCTGCCTCTAGAACAGGCTTATTGTGGTGAGTGTAACATAAAGCAATCTCATGAGATGACCATCTGGAAATAGCTTGATTTGACATTGGTTATCCTTTCCTTTTACCTTCACAGTAGACAACTTTGTAAGAGCTCCTGAATGGCAAAATGTTGTCAAGATAATATCTGCATTGCCCGCTTATATCCAGAGAGTGAAGAATCCATTCTCCTTTGTTCTCTGAATTAGGAAAAAATACTGGGAGATGAACAGTATGGTTTAAAGTAAACTCCTGAAATGACTTAAAGGTGGGATTTGTTCTTAAATAAAAAGCGCCCTTTTGAAAAATGAAGTAGAGCTGACTCACTATAAGAACTAGTAACTCAAATGCTCTCCTAGCAGATGTCAGAGCAATAAGCAAAACAGAATTCCATGTTAAGAACCCCAAATCAGCTACTTGAGCTGGTTCAAATGAAGACTTAATAAGCTTTATAAGCACAAAACTAAGATCACAAGAAAGATTTGCCTAATTCTTCTGCAGATGAGTATTTAATGCCTCTTTCAAAGCATTACTAATAAAGGGGGAGATTCAATGGTAGACAAGCAAAAATGGCAAACAAATGTACCTTGATAGAAGAGTATGACAGGCCATTGGACAGTAACTCACACAAATAAAGAACCAGAGGCAGGCAGGCAGGCTTGAGCAGGATACTGGTTCTCTGACTGGTACCAGTTAGAAAATTTTTTTTCCATTTGCACATATATAATTTTCTAGTAGCAAATTTTCCTGCCTCTTTTATAATTTCTCCAAGTCTTTTGGGTTTCTAATACCATGATGGGAATGTACCCTATTCCTAATTCAAAGTATGATTAAAGTTCATGAAATTAGTATTGTTCCAGTCTTTGATATGCTGCAAAGTGCTCTTCACAACACCCACAATTTGCCCAGTAATGACTCCTTCTACAATTTGTACGGAGTTACATCTATCGGTAACATATCTAAGTACAATTGTAAATTCTTTTTTTATAAGACCCCATTGCTGCTACTACTACTGGAACTGTCTGGGTATCCTTCTTCCATATTGCTCTAATTTCTGCCTGCAAATATTGGCATTTTTATGACTTTGTCTCTCTCTGTATGTAAGCACTGTAACCACTGGGTGTAGCAATTACAGTCAATCAATGCTACTTTTGTCTTCTTTTCATGACCTACTATAGCTGTTTTTTTTTTTTGCATTTTTTGAACTGTTGGTAATGGATGATCCCTTGTGATATAAACTTCATCATTTTCTATGACGCTTTGTAGCTCGTTTTTCCAGTGCTTTTCAGCTACCTCAGTATTATAATGTTTGTCCAAGCCCCCAATGCAACAGTCTTGCCACATTATTATTCATTTCAGTATGCAGTCCTTCTGCCATTAGTATATCAGAACCAGCAACAAGATATGCGACTTTCCAGTTATTTTTCTCCCACATGTTCAACGGACTCTGTAAACCAATGAGTACATACTCCAGTATTTTAGGCCGTCAATATTAACTTTTTGTCTTTTGGTTTAAATTCACCTTTACTTAACTACTCCTGCTTTCAATCCTGATCAACATGAGATTGTTCCAAGAGTTTTCTATACTTGCAACTATATTTATGCATTTTCCACATTTCTTGCCTTCTCATCTGATCCTTCACCTTACATTCTTTCTTTTGTTTTTTTGTATGTTTAGTTGCTGCCTGATTTTTATCTACTTCTGTTTTGATTTCCATTCCACCCTGATGCCAAAATGCTTCTGCTAAACTAAGCAGGGAAGTCATCTTAGACTTATTTTCCTCATGCTTCAAAACTTTCACTACATTTGGCTTTTGTGAGGCCAGAAGATATGCATGCAGTCCCACAATTGCAGATCTATATATGTAATCAGTTTTGAGGAGGCGCCTACCTCCTTCAGAATGGGGAATATATAATCTTGGTATGTACTGATTGTTATAAATCAGTTGATGAACATGAAGCATCCTTCTTGTTTTCCTGTCTAACATATCCAACGTCCTTGGGGGCCTGTCAGTTACTCCAAAGTTAGGACAGGAAGAGCAAATTGGTTTATAGCTTGGATTTTGTTCCTAGATGTCAATGCTGCTTTCAGTACTAATTTAAGTCTTCTAAGATATTCCTTACTAAGTTTTATTCGCATTTGTGCTTGTTTTATTGTCAGTCATTTCCCAAATACTTATACACTCCCTCTTGCTCAAGTTCTTTTATATTACATTCCTGTCCCAAACTGATGTTTTCTTGGTGCTACAGCTTTCCTGCTTTAAAGGTTGTTTTGTACATTTATCAAGACCAAATGACATCCTTATATCATCATCTAAAAAAGTTTTGACCACTTGCAGTTGTGCTTTCAGTTCCTCATCTGCTAAACTATACAGTTTTAAATCATTTACAAAAAAGAAGATAAGTCTTTACACTTTTTTGTTTTCTATGAGCCAAATTACAGTCATGACTTAATCGGTTAAGAAGACAACTTAATGGGTTAAGGGCAAGACAAAAGAGCATGGTGACAGAGAGTCACCCTAGAATATCCTCCTTTGAATTTTTATCCCTGGAATAATAATTTGTCCTTTTATCATTGCTTAACTGCAAAGTGGTTTGCCAGTATTTCATGGTGTAATGTAACTGATCAGTGTAAGGTGTACCTTATACATTTTAAGCATTCTTATCCATGAATGTGGGATACTGTCAAATGCTTTTTTTGCAGTCTATCTATGCCATACTTAGATTCTTCCCCGTTTTACAACTCTCTGTTATGAATTTAACAATAAAGGATCCATATGACTTTCTTTTATTACCACTTTGTTCTATTGCCATGATTGAGTTTTCTTCTAAATGACTATAAACTCTGTTGGCATCAGTTCCAGTGTTTAGTTTGTCGGTCGAATGCAAGTTATGGGTCTATAGCTTTTATGATAGCTTGCATGTTCACTCTTAAGTAGGAGTATTGTTTTTCCTGTTGTTAACCAGGCTGGTATCTGTCGGGATGCATATATAAATGGTTCTTACTCATGGCTAAATCTTCACGTAAAGATGTTAATACTTTTAGCCAGAAGTTAGGTACTGCATCTGGGCCTGGGATTTTCCAGTTAGGAGCTTTTCTTAACTTTGTTTCAATTTCTCTGGCTGTTACTTCATCCCATTTCATATCCTGCACATTAAAACTTCTTATTCTTCCTTTTACTTTCTCTGTTCATTTAGCATCTTTGCTATGTCCCACAATATCTTTATAGATATTTCTCCAAAATCTATCTCTTCTTTTTTGGTGGTGTTTCAATTCCTTTTGCCTTGTTTCTCAATTCTCTCTCAAACATTTTTTGGGGGTCATCAATAAATTGCTTATTTTGTACTTTTCCTTTATATTTAGTTGCATATCTTCTAAGTTTTTCTGCCTGTTCTGATATTTTTAGTTTATTATTTGCAATAGTGTGCGATTGATCCTGATCTGTTCTGATACTGTACATTGCTTTTAGCATGTCTATCTTTCTGAGTATTATTGTTGATCTGTTCCCTCTTCTATACTCTTCTAACAGTGACAATTCTTGTCTTAACTGCTTTAGAGTGTTGTCTGTTTGATACTTCCATGATAACATTTGATCTCTCTTGTTACTTTCCCATACTCCCCTTGTTTTTTGTGGTAAGACTTTATCTGTTATTAATTTAGCTGCACAGTAATATATCCTGTTTACTTCTGTTATACCGTATGAATCTCTATGGACAGTCCTAATTACTGTGTTCATTTGTTTTATCAAACCTTTGAGTTTTATTGACTTTCTGTAGTGTATTTCTTTCATTGATCTTAATATGTCTATTTCTATTAAATCAAGAAACTCTTCTTAGTTCATTTTCTTCTAAACTGAGGGGACATTCTTCATTTCCTGTGGGGATTCTACAGAAAGTTCCAGAACATCTTCCTGTGCCACATTCTGTTCAGTTTCATCCTGTGTTACCCGTTGCTCTTTCATGTGGGAACTCACTGGCCTATCACTTCACAACATCAACTGCAACAGAGCTGCCACAGTTTCTTATTCATCCCCTTGCTGTGCAACTCTAACTGAACATTTCTACTGGTTTCTTATGGAAGGCTTGAAAGTATCTTCACATGGCAACTGATTAGATGTTTCTTGCTCCACCGATTTCTCCTTAATTTGGGGATCCATTGTTCTATCCTACTGTGGTGTTTTCTGAGTTAGATTTTCTACACTAAATCCTTCACTTTGCAGGTACTCCATAACCTCACTTTCTATTAGTTTAACTACTCCATTACTAATCCTCTTTTCTACTTTTCCTCTTTGTTTACTTATTTTTGTATTGTAAAATGTTCTGTGTCTGGATGCCTTTGCCTGTATTTCTATTCAAATATCTTTGGTGCTGCTCTTTTTGTACTGATTAGTTTTCCTTTCTCCTTTGCATAAATATTATAAGATATTAAATCTCTTTTTCTTTCCCAAGTTCATATTTCTTCTTCAGATGTTTCCTGATCCTCTTGTTTCTCTTTACTTTGGGCACTCATTTCATCATGCTGTGATGTAACCTGTATTAGACTTTCTACATTAAATCCTTCACTTTGCAAGTATTCCATAACTTCAACTTCTATTTTTTTAACTTCTGCTTTACTAATCTTCTGTTCTGCATTCCCTCTTCATGATCTCACTTTTTTATTGTGAAATTTTCCATATCTGGATGCCTTTGCCTGTATTTCTCTTTGAATATCTTTGGGTCTGCCTTTTTAGTGTTTCACCTTTGCATAAATATACTTAAAGAGGATCCTTGTTCTTTGACTGGTACCAGGTCGAAAATCTTTTCCATTTGCACATATATGATTTTCTAGTAGCAATTTTTATTCCTCCATTATACCATGCTGCATGTCATCAGAAAAAGGGTGTCTAAAATATATCAAAAGTCTGTCACCGAAGCAGTTAACTGAACGGTCTCCATACTGGGGGTGTATCAAACTCCCTGTCTAATGTTAGTAAATCTAGTCTTTGGGGAAGCTTGTTTTAATTGACCTTGACCAGACCGAAGAGAAGGGATAACTACTGTTGCCTTGGTCAAAAGGGAGTCACCACTACAATATTTGCAGAGTCTTTCTGGATCTTTAGAAGAATCCTGGAAATCAGTGGAAATGGTAGAAACACAGAGGAACATTTCTGTCCAAGGGAATAAGAAAGCATCAATCATCCAGGCCTGTTAGCAAGGAGTCTGAGAGCAAAATGTCTTTAGTCTTCTGTTCTGAAAGTAGGCAAACAGATCTATTTGAAGTGTTCCCCTCAGTTGGATCAGTTACTGGAAGACACCATAATGAAGTTTGCATTCATGGGAATCTGTCCTTATCTGCAATGAAGGTCTGCTGTGGCAAAATGCATGGATGGCGCAGTGGTACAGCGGTAGCATTGTCACCTTACAGCAAGATCTTCTCTGGTATGATTCTTGGCTTGGGTGCCTTCTGTGCGGAGTCTGTATGTCCCCTCTACGTTTGTGTGGGTTTCCCTCTGGGTGCTCCGATTTCCTCCCATGTTAGAAAAACATGCATCTGTAGCATTTCTCCCTGGGCCTCTAATGAAAATTGTCTTTGTTCCAAGTCAGACTTTCCCGGTTAACAAATGTTAAATAAACAAATAAATAAATAAAGCCCGTCATATCAAACTGAGCTGAGTTGCAGGTTAGCATAGCAAGTCTGCATACTGGGTAAGATCTGGTAACCCATTTGTTTATATACCACCAGCACTGTGGTGTTGTCTGTGTACACTTACAGAGGTCCTGGGGACTAAAGAGAATTTACGGCTTATAAAGCATGGATTACTGTCAGCAACTGTCTTAACATTTTTGCACTTCTGTCTCTCTAAACAATCCCACAAAGCCTGCAGTTTTACTCATTTTGAAACCAATTCCCTTGCCAACACTTTAGCATCTATGGTGACTGACTGGAGGGGGAGATCAGAGGCAGAATGAAAGGCCTGGACTGTAAGTTGTCTGGCCTAGCCACCATCCAGTTTCCCTGTTTACAAATCCCAGAACTGGAATCTGAAAGAGCAAAGGATATAGATGGGTGGGTCCACCCTGCTCTAGGGTACTACTATATCATCTTCATGAACAGTATGACCAGGGGAAGCATGAGAATCATCAATGCCATGTACCCCAGAATTTTCATAGGTTCATAGGTAGGTCTTTGTAAGGTAGCTGTCCTTGTGGATCAGTTTAAGCCTAGCTTATTTCCCCATAGTAAGAATCAAACTCTGTACCTTGTGTCTGCGAGGTAAAAACCTTAACCATTAGGCCAAGCCCCAATCCTCCCAAACCCCAGTCCACTGAGAAACTCCCTTACAGATGCTTGGCTTTGACTGGGGAAACTCAAGAAGGACTGCTGGAACATATCTACTTTGTCTCAAGGCAGAGTCCAACAAACTTTCCTGGAGACAGGAGTTCCACTAATTTGTGATATTGTGAAGAAAAATTGTTTTTTTCTGTCAGAATGTATGTATCTGGAAACTAAATGCTGGGGAACTAAGGAGTTCTTATCTAAAGGCTTATATGAACTTTTGTGAGGACAAAATGCCATTTTTGGCAATTTTTTTCATTAACTGCAGTGTTGTATGTTTGGGGCAGGGTACTGTGCTTGTGGGGAACTATCAGCGGTTTACGTACCTCAAAACCAGTTGAGCTCTACCTTGCACTTTACTGACTCGTTCAGGCTCTGCTACATGCTTTCTGTGTCTCTTTCTTGGCTTCCCTACAGAATTACCTTTGGTGTCTGTGATTGTACCTTCCCCAGCTTGCAAAAAGAAGAGAGTTGTCAAGGAGGCTTTGGGTGTCAGGCCAGCTCCTGTTCTGCCACAGCTGCTGGTGGTTGACTCTGCAGTCGTTATTTGCTATTTCTCACCCAAGTCATCTTTTTCCTTCTGCCCTCTTGGTATAGCATGTGTAGCCACAAAAGACTGGGGGATTGCCATATCCTCTGCAGCTCTAGAGATGCAGTTGTTGAGTAAGGAAGTGCAACTTTTGTTAGTGTCAGAGAAGGGCAAGTGAAGGGTTTTCACTTGACTGTGATTGGCATGTAGAAGCTAATAATGGTATGTGACTGCTGTTTTTCATTTGATTAAAGATATTTTAAAGTGTGCATAATGACGCTGCTGTCTTCTAAAGCTGCTGCTTCTGGATCAGTCTTGAAGACACTTGCTTGGTTTTGTTCGCAAAATTTGCCTGGTGATGATAAATCAAAGATTTTAAATTCTCCCTTAGATAAAGAGTTTTTATTTGGCCCTTCTGCAGCTGGGGTGCTTTAGTGTAATGAAAGGGGAAAACCAATTTGAGTGACACAGATTTTTCAAACTTCCTTTTTCAGAAGAATTACTAATTTTCCCGCTGCCTCTTCCTCATTCCCTTTTCCAGTAAGCAATTTAAGCAGCAAGAAACTGAAGGACAGTGTTTTAAAAAAACAGAAGGAAAAAGCCTCTAAAAGTCAACATCAGTCCTCCAAGTCAATGTGACTGTCTGACTGTCCACCCCATCCTGGCAACCTTTAAATGTATCTGATTCTGGGACTTTATCTCCCCTTCTGGCATCAGATTTTTTTCAGATAGCTGAGTCCTGAATTTGATCCAGTGAGGATACACTAAAAATCAGAATCCATTCCTTCTTTCCAAGGGATTCTCTCTTGTCTTGAGAAACCAACCTCTCTAAGTTATAGAACTGCTGCTTCTGAATTTTCTAGGTAACGGATTCTATTCACCCCATTCCTATTACAGAACATTTCAGGTTTATTAAGGTTTGTTCTGTCTGGCTGACATTACTAGTTGCCTGTTCTGCCCTTTGAACTGTCTGCTGCACAAATGATATTCACAAAAATTCCTAGCTCCAGTCGTTGCTTACTGCAGACTGTAAGGCATTCACATTTTCCTATATTTTGACAATTTTCTTATCTTTGCAGACTCTTTTTTTCCATCTGTAGAGAGTTTTTAGAAACTGTTCAGAAACTTCTACTTAGTCTAGGGTTTCAAATCAACTTTCAGTTTACCTGTCCCAGGCTGTAGGATTACCAGCCAACCTCCAGTTCCATGGGGCCCACTGGTGGTGCCACTCACTTCATTGACAAAAAAAGCTGTGAAGTTTTTTTGCTCTCTTAACTGTCACTTTATGGAGAGAAGGTCCTGATAGGTGGAGTGCATGGAAGGTGCCCAAAGCTTTGTAAAACTGGCTGGTGACAAGGCGTAGGACCCATATAGCTTAGGCTACTGTGACGCTCATCTACGTATCAAATAACTCATGTTTTGGCATGAATAATGCAGCATTTACCCACGACTGGTGTGGTTTGATCATGAGTATGAAATATTACCCATAACTGGGAGCGAGTTATTGCTACTATACAATGAAAATTATTTAAAAACCACATTTTTAATTTAAATAACGTTGCTGTATAAAGTAACTTCTTTCCTGTTCCACATCCTGTTACACTAGGGGAACATCTGAATGTTATGTGCACACAAATGTTTACATAATACATCATTTTAATGCTTTCTTTATCAGAGTCAGGTGTGCACATACCTCCAGCTCTTTGTTCATACACTCCTGGCACACTGTGAATTTTTGGCTATGTTTTAATCGGTTTACTATTGAAATTCTGAATCCGCTTCGGTTGACCATTCAGAATGTTGACCCGAAATGCTGAATTCGGAATTTTGAAACAGCAGCCAAGGAGAAAATGAATACATCAACATCCATAGTTCGATGTATTCGACATAGCAGGAGGTGACGTCACTCACCTCCTGCTAGGCATATTAACGTACCGTTAAACTCTGTAGGTAATGGCATGTTAATTTGACTATTTTTCAGGGGGGCTATGCCCCCCCTCCACCCCCCTTGTACATTAAATATACCAAATCCGAGATCACACTACAGTGAGGAAATGGGCTAATTCCCTGTTCCTCACTGAACTGCAATCTCTCTGAACAATGTGAAACCCAAATACTTGAACTATACTACCTGTTCACTGTAGTATAGTCGATACATTTTGGTTTGACATTCTGCTGACTTGAAAACTGTCATTCAACCACATACTGGTTGACCAATGCAGTTTCAAAGTTTTCATTGTAAACTGTTTTAATCAATATCTGTTGTCCTGCTCTGAGAAGCATTGTTGCATTATATGGGAAGGCAGGGTGTTATATTTTTGTTATGGCTGTGTTTGAGTATTGGTTCTCCATTTGGAGGCATGAAGAAAATAAGGACTGTAGCTTCTTTTAGGTGCTACAATCACAGAAATTTCAATATGTTTAGTTTTGTTTTTGTGTCCAATCATCAAGCACATTATTGAATTGCTATTACCTACAAAAAAGAATAATAACTTATGGATCATCACAAGTGATGTACAGACCTCTTATAAAAACTAGATATGCACATGTAGCCACAGCTGCAACACTTCCTAATGACTAAATGAAGAAAAACAGGAAAAAAAAAATAAAAACATTACATAAAAGATGTAGTTAAAACCAAAGTTTTAAATATGAGAGAGTTTAGAAAGTGATAAAATGTTTCTCTTTCCTGCATTTTTGGAAGACGTACATAACATGATGTAACCATAAAAATAATACAGAAGTCAAATATGCAATGTCAAACAAATTTCAATTTCTTTGAGAGGAGGGAACTAAAAGACATACAAAAGTACAATGTGCTAGCTACCTAAGGAAACTAAGAAGTAACACCGAACATGGTTCTGAGCATATTCAAAATGGTGTCTTATCTATTCTGACCCAATAGATAAAGGAAACTAAGATAGACATCCAAAATGGCTCTGAACTTATTCAAAATGGTACCTCCTACTCTGACCCAGTAGACATTGGCATTATACCTGCAAACAAATGTATTGCAAATTTTACCCCATAAATGTCTCTCCAAAGCACATTTATCCCTGAGTCTCTCAAACCCACCATCATCACTAAAGTACATGTAATGAATGTGCTTTCCAAGAACAACAATACAACTTCTGTGGGACCTAACAATATGCCTGTCCCTGATGTGTGATGCACAGCGGTACTCATACCATTCCATAAAGGTGGCCCTAGCACTGAACCCAGGAATTACAGGCCCTTCAAGCTGATATCACTGATCCTGATAAACTATGATATCAAATAATCTCATCAGACTAGACTCACAGCAGCTTGGTTTGTCAAGGGTAAATCTTGTGTAATGAATATGGTTAACTACTTCAAAAGGGTAATACAGGCTGTTGATAGCAGACATGCTGTTCACATGAAGTACCTTAACCTGGCCAAGGAATTTGACACCTTCCACCATGCTAACATAGTTATCAAGCTTAATGTAGTACAAAAAAATTTATGTGGTAAGATGGACAACAAGCTGGCTAAAAAAACAGAACCAACACAGTGCGGGTAACAGTTGCCCTAACAGAGAATATGAAAGTGACAAGTGATGTCCCAAAGGACTCAGTTCTGGTACCTCTCTTGTTCAACATTTACTTTTCTGATCCCAAGAACATTAACCAGGACCTGTGAGTAACCATGTCTGCAGATGACTGCAAACTGGGAGCCACTGTCAAGTTCCCCTATGACCCCCAATCCCTTCATCAAGAACCTACACATTGTAATAGCTGGTGAACTAAAAATGGATTCAAATTAAGAGCGAACAAAAAGTGCAATACTGCCACATTTGGTATGTGAACCCAACCCACTTAAAAATGAGAATGTTGCTAAGAATCTTAAAACTTGGATTTAAAGGTCTCTCTCCTTAGTCATAATGTAACAACAGAAGTCCTGCTTAGCTCAGGCAACTCATTGTCTTTTTATACTGAGCATTGATTAGGACAGTTATTGAGAACAAGGTTCCCTCTGGAATGTAATTCACTAGAAATATTAAATGACTATAATGACCCTAGAGGTTCCTAAGAAGATCACATGCTTAAAACCCCTAAGCTACCAGAAAGGATTGGCAGCATTGTCCCTTTATTTAGCATCTTACAGACTACTGAGGAAAGATCTGTGCTTTGCCTTTCATGCTACCTGCATGTTCCTGGATCTCTTGTATCTCCACATATCAAACAGCCTCACCAATACCAGAATCAGCAATCTAAATCTTTACCAGCAGATAAATAAAACATGGGTAAGACATATGTTCATCATGCAGCTCCCCCACCACCTCTAGACAACTCCTACAAATTAAGCAGTGTTATACCCTATCATCTTTCAAATGGGACATGGATGATTGGATGGGTATTCACAAATGCACCCCAGGCTTGATTGGTCTAGCCCTCAAGACTGGGGATAAATAGTGAGAATATTCAACTGCCTTCAATATCTTCTGATTCTACGAATAAACAAAATTATACTGCATATCCTTATATTTAAGGAAGCCACAGATCATTTTGCAAGATAGTATACCCAATGAAGACAGAGAAAAAAATAAACACTTCTTGGAAAGCAACTAAATTTTCCTTCAAACTTTTATTTGATCAATTGATTCACACTCTGTTTGCATATGGATGAGCGAGTTTCAGTCAGTGCAATTTGCATACTGATGACTTAGTATCAGTCAAGACAGCCTGCATACTGATGAGTGAGCATCAGTCATTGCAGTTTGCATATTGATGCATATCAGTGCTGCTTGCATAATGGCAAGTATGAATCAATGCAGCATGCATTCTTATAAGTCAGTATCAGTTAGTGTACCTCATATTAGGATGAGTAAGTATGGTTAGTGCAGTTGACATACTGATAAGTGAGCATAAGTCAGTGCAGCTAGCATACTGATGACTGAGTAACAGACAGTGCAGTTTGCATACTGAGGAGTAACAGTCAGTGCAGCTTACATACTAATGAGTGCATATCAGTGCAGCTTTCATACTGATAAGTGCATATCAGTCAGTGCAGCTTGTATACTGATGAGCTGAGTATCAGTCAGTGCCTATTGCATACTGATAAGTACCAGTCAGGGCAGCATGCATACTAATGAGTATCAGTCAGTGCAGCCTGCATACTAATGAGTATCAGTCAGTGCAGCCTGCATACTGCTGAGTATCAGTCAGTGCAGCCTGCATACTGCTGAGTATCAGTCAGTGCAGCCTGCATACTGCTGAGTATCAGTCAGTGCAGCCTGCATACTGCTGAGTATCAGTCAGTGCAGCCTGCATACTGCTGAGTATCAGTCAGTGCAGCCTGCATACTGCTGAGTATCAGTCAGTGCAGCCTGCATACTGCTGAGTATCAGTCAGTGCAGCCTGCATACTGCTGAGTATCAGTCAGTGCAGCCTGCATACTGCTGAGTATCAGTCAGTGCAGCCTGCATATTGAGAAACAGTGCAGCTTCCATACTGATGAGTATCAGTGCAGCGTGCATACAGACAAGTATCAGTCAGTGCAGTGTGTATACTGGCAAGTATCAGTCAGCGCAGCGTGCATACCAGTACATATCAAACAGTGCAGTTTGCATTCCGTGGAGTGAGTATTAGTCTGTGCAGCTGGCATATTGAGGAGAAACAGTCAGTGCAGCTTGCATACTGAGGAGAAACAGATAGTGAAGCCGGCATACTGATGAATGAGTATCAGTGCAGCTTGACTATCACTAAGTATCAGTCAGTGCAGCTTGCAAACAGATGAATATCAGTCAGTGCAGCTTGCATACTGCTGAGTGAATATCAGTCAGTGCAGCTTGCATGCTGCTATCTGTCAGTGCAGCTTGCATATTGACAAACAGTGCAGCATCCATACTGATGAGTATCAGTCAGTGCAGTGTGTATACTGATAAGTATCAGTCAGTACAGTGTGCATATTGAGTATCAGTCAGTGCACTTATAAATTGATGAGCATTAGTTAGTGCACCTTCCATACTGATGAGTATCAGTCAGTGTAGCTTGCATACTGATGACTGAACATCAATCACAGTAGCTTCCATACTGATGAATATCAGAGAAGATTGCATACTTGAGTCAGTATCTGTCAGTGTAGCTTGCATACTGATGAGTATCGTTCAAGGTAACTTGCATACTGATGAATATCAGTGCAGACTGCATAATGATGAGTATCAGTCAGTGCATCTTGCATACAGATGAATATCAGTGCAGCTTGCATACAGATGAATATCAGTGCAGCTTGCATACTGATGAGTTAGCAGCAGCCAGTGCAACTTGCATATTGATGAATATTAGTGCAGCATGCATACTAATTGTGACATCCCCATTTTGGGCCAGTAATCAAGGAGCCTGAATCCTCACCACTGAAACTGGGGAGGGACTTTCACTTAGAACAAAAATGGATACACCCAGTACTGCAGCTCTCTGCATCAAGCACAATTTCCTTAAGAGCACACAGGGAACACACTCAGTCCAGAGTCTGGGTTTCTCTGTCTGTCTCCCTCCAGGTCCCTAATAAGACTCCCAACTGGTACAGCTAGAGTTGAGACCTCAGATGAGTGTCCAAGCCAAGTTCTCTAATACTCTCTCTGTGAAACAAGTGCTTTGTGCCCGTGCTCCAAGCAGCTCTCACACACACACACACACACACACACACACACACACACACACACACACAGAGCTGGAAAAGGCTGACATAGATTTAATACCTCTGCCTCTTCTACCCAGACTATAAAGTTACACCACCACCAGACACTCCAATGCCAGCTACTTTAAGGCTGTTGAAAGGGTACCGAATTATACTGATTGCTACTTTGGGTTCTGCGATTATGTCCTCATTCCTTCATCTGTCCCACAGAGTCGATCCTAACACCCTTCTCAGGCACTTCATTTCCATCACCTCTAGCTTCTTCATCTGCTCTGCCTTTACTACTCAGGTTTCTGTACCATACACTAGTACTGGTCCCACCACTGTCTTGTACACCTTAAGTTTCAGCTTCTTTGGCATTCTTTTATCATAGGCTACACCTGGCACTCTATGCCAGTTGGCAGCAGCCCCTCTGATTCTAGTTTTGACCTCTTCATTCAGACTTCCCTTCTCTCAACCACCCCTCCAAAATACGTGAAGCTGTTAACCTTTTCCACTATCTTCCCTTCTATCTCAATTCTCAGCTTCTTCTGATCTACTTAGTTTGCTGCCATTACCACTATCTTATCTGTGCTTAGTGTCATCCCATGTACCTTCAGTTTTGCATTCCATTACTCTATACTTTGCTGGAGCTCTTGCTCAAAGTCTGCCTTTAATCCCACATCATCTGCATACAGTAACTTTGTTGATCTGTCCCCTCCAACCTGTTTGCTAATGTACTCCATCACCAGTATGAACAGCAATGGGCTCAGAAATGAACCCTGGTGTACACTCACTTCCACTGGGAACCCCTCTGTGAGGATAAACACTGTTTGTACTTGAGTCATAATGTTTCTGGGTCTTCAAACCAACACAGTACTGCCCAAATCATCTTTCTTGGGACCTTGTCATATGCTTTCTTAAAGTCTAAGAATGTCAGTTGGACTCTTTCCTCATCTCTAGCTTCTTCTCAACTATCTGTCTCACTGCAAACATCGGGTCAGTTGTGCTGCATCCTGATCTGAATCCAAACTGCTCATTTCCCATGTTACATTCTACTATGCTGCATACTCATTTATCAATCATCCTCTCTAGAACTTTCATACAATAAAACAAATAAAATAAATAATAAAAGAACATAAAATTACTGAATATCTATTTACAATAAACACCAGAGATTCAATCACAGGAAGTATTAAAAATAACACAGGTGGACAGGTTCACACAGCTACAGAAAAAATATACTTAACTAATCTCACTATATTTTCCAGGCTGATCTAAAGAATTATTATTCTCTGGTTACTTAGTAGAGCAAGGCAAGATGAAGTAGGTGAGAGATCCTTCTTTGTCAGGTTATAAAAAATAGAGCACTTTGAGGCTTCAGTCACACCTAGTATTAAAATGTATTTTAGAGATGGATTACAGAACAACATCACATACATCTGTCATCTGACTTATGGTTCCCATGCTTCCTCCCTTGGTTAGAAGCTGTCAGATTTAGGTTCATATGTTCATAGGGGTGTACTAGGCTAATGGCCCTGGAGCTTTTACTAGCCTAGCCCATAGGATTACTCTGGCATCATGCCACCCGACCATAGTTCCCAGTGCCTCTGTCGAGTAGAGCCGCTGGAGTGATCCCTTGGGTGAATTTGCTATTTCCCATCCACTCATCAAGAGTTCTCTTGAAGAGGGCCAGTGAGGTGCTCTGTTTGACATGTATGGTGAGTCTATTCCATAGCATGAGCAGTCTCTGGATTATGAACCTATTCCTCCAGCATGTTCTGTTGATTGTGGTAATGGGGTTGAGGTCTCTGGAGAGTGTGGTGCAGATGGATTGGGATTTCTTTAGATGTAGCATTTCTAACAGAGCTGGGTCAGACATGGCTTTGTAAGTCAAGCAGAGATCGCCTCTAAGTAGGCAATATGAGACAGAGAATAGCTGGAGTTTTTTGAGTCTGTCCATATAGGACAAGTGTTTAAGGCCTAGGATCCTTTTTGGGAGGTACTTTTTCAGCCTCTCCAGTTGTTGTGCCATGGTTCTGACACCAGTTGTTGGTCTAAGTGATGCCTTTCTGTAGGATGTCAGCATCACTTGGGGAGTTAATAATGGCTCCAAACTTGCAATCGTCTGCAAACTTTGTCAGCCAGAGTCCCTTCATGTTGGCCTGGACTTCTGAGAAGTAGATACCACACAGGAGTGGACCCAGGACTGATCCCTGTGGGACTCCACTCATGACTGGTCAGCAGTCTGACTTGGATTCATAGTGGAGAGACTGGACTGAGCTGCACTGATATGCGTGTCCCTTATTGTGTGCCAGACACTGATGCAACAATCTGAGTCTGTATGCATACCTGTGTCAGTTGTGCCCTGAGTTGATGATCCCTTTTATGATAGATTTGCATATGTTCATAATGTTATAGGTTCATAGGTGTGTACTAGGCTAACGGCCCTGAAGCCTATATAAGCCTAGCCCAAGAAGATTCCCTGGCATCATGCCACCCAAAGTTAGTTCCCAGTGCCCCTGTCAAGCAAGGCCACTGAAGCGATCCCCGGGATGAACTTTCTATTGCCCACCCACTCGTCAAGTTTTCTCTTACAGAGGACCAGTGAAGTGCTCTGCTTGACGTGAATGGGGAGTTTGTTCCAGAGTATGAGAAGTCTCTGGGTTAGGAACCTGTCCCTCCAGCATGTTCTCTTTATTGTGGTAATGAGGTTAAGATCGCTGGAGTGTGTGGCACGGAGGGATTGGAATTTCTTTAGGTGTAGCATATCTAGCAGCTCTGGGTCAGACATGGCTTTGTAAGTCAAGCACAGATCGCCTCTAAGGCGATAAGAGAGAGAGTATAGCTGGAGTTTTTTGAATCTGTCCATATAGGGCATGTGTCTAAGCCCTAAGATCCTCTTAGTGAGGTATTTTTGTTGCCTTTCCAGTTGTTGTAGGTGTCTAGTGAGTTACATACCAAATGGAGCATTGCAGTCTATAACAGGTCTAATGAGGGACAAGTAGAGAGGGATTAGGACCTCTTTCTTCCTGTATGAGAAACCTTTTGTAATGAGATGTGCCACATAGAAGGACTTTCTGACTACAGTGGCAATGTGGTTATCAAAGGAGAGGTTGCTGTCAACCTGTGTCCCCAGGTCTCATATCACACCTTCGGTGTTTAGTGGACTACCACCTATGTGGTAGTTCATGGGCACCGAATTTTTCCCAAAGGGAATGACAATGCACTTTTTGGCATTGTGCTTAAGGCCATGGTTCTGGCACCAGTCACTGGTGTCAGTGAGGCCTTTTTGTAGAATGTCTACATCAGTTGGAGAATCAATAATGGCTCCCAGTTTGCAATCATCTGTGAACTTGGTCAGCCAAAGTCCCTTTGTGTTGGCTTGAACTTCAGAGAAGTAGATGCCAAACAGGAGAGGACCTAGAACCGATCCCTGTGGAACACCACTTGTAACTGGTCGGTAGTCAAATTTGGAGTCCGCTACTTTCACAGTGTGTGTTCTATCAGTGAGCCAGTTGGAAACCCATTTTATTACATAGGGGTTTATGCCTAGTTTAGTGAGTCTATCTAGCACATATACATCAATAATACACACACAAAGCCTTGCTAAGATCTGCTGCAGCTCCTGGAAGTCATAAAACAATTTCAAACCTCCACCCTTCCAGAGTAGCAATTAGTTCACCCCAATGACAATGCAGGAAGCTTCTTAGTACAGACTTTTTTCTCTGGCTGCATTAAGAACTGTAAGATACAATCTTTATAGCCTAAACCAGGTAATTTAATTTCAAACTATTTTCAAAGTTTGAGAATAACCTCTACTGTTCCAGTATCCTCTGTTAAATCATATACATTTAAACAGTTACAAAAATACATGTACATTTTTTTTCTGTCCAGCAGGGCACACTGTTGGTACATTTTTAACACAAGCAGTTTACAAATACATTTTTCAACACAAGTATCTGTACAATTCAGTTTTATATAACATGACATATAATTCTTTACAAAAATTCCAGCTACCTGTGCTGGCATATGTTACACAACCACTACCCTACTTCTCCTGGCATTGCTGGCAATACCTCACATTGTCACATTGATAAGAATTAGATAGTGCAGCTTCCATACTAACGAGTGGGTATCAGTGCAGCTTGCATACTGTGGAATGAGTTTCAGTGCAGCTTGCATACTTATGAGTCAGTAATAGTCAGTGCAGCTTGCATTCTGATGAGTGAGTATCAGTACATCTTGCATACTGATGAGTGAGCACCAGTCAATGAAGCTTGCACATTGATGAATGACTATCAGTACAGCGTACATCCTGATAAGTAAGCATCAGTCAGTGCAACTTGCATACTGATTAATATCGGTCACAGCAGCTTGCATACTGATAAGTTTGTATCAGTCAGTGCAGCTTATATACTGATGAGCATTAGTACAGCTTGCATACTGATAAATGAGTTCTAGTGCAGCTCGCATACTGATGACTGAACATCAATCAGTGCAGAACCATAATGATGACTATCAGAGCAAATTGCACACTTATGAGTCAGTAGCAGTCAGTGCAGCTTGAATACTGATAAGTATCAGTCAGAGCACCTTGCATATTGATGAGTATAAGTCAGTGCAGCTTGCATACTGATGAGTATTAATCAATGTAGTTTGTATACTGACAACTGAGTATCAGTTAGTACAGCTCGCATACTAATGAGTGAATATCAGTCAGTGCAGCTTGCATACCAGTGGCAGGTTATCAGTTAATGCAAACGGATGAATGATCGAAAAGAGTAATAAGGAAGCGTCAGTTGCTGGTAAACTGAATGCCTGACACAATGAATTCTGATAATTCCACATCATGGACATGAAGCAGCATCCTGAAAAATATGAGTGCTGTCAGGCAAATGCAAACATTTGTATGTAGCATTTGTCATTATCATATAACATCCACAGGTACCCATACAGCACAGTTGCACATATCCTGCTGTTCACAGTTATTTGAATGTTATTTATTTTTATTTGACAACTGTGTGGGTAAGGTGGTTGTTTTACCTTTTTCACCCACAATCCAGGCTGCAAAGCAGCAAACGAGTAACAGAAAAATGTACAGTAAAATGAAAGAAATGGATACTACAGGGAGAAGGATTTGAAGAGAAATACAATCTAAACACATACATAAGCAGATGAATTTTTTAAAATGGTTGTGTCACTAAACACTTACTTAAAAGACAGTCATACTTAAAAGACAAAGCTGTTCTACACATGTATAATATTTACATATTTTTTTAAACTAACTAATAAACATTTGCTCTTCTTATCACTTTAACCAGTATCTCTCTAAAACATAAATATGGACTATGTTGCGGTATATACCTTTTTTTATTTTGGCTTTCAAGCCCTTCCTGATCTGTTGATTTATTTAATAAGGGAAATAACTGCATGTGTTAGGTCCTAGTTTTGCAAATGCTTTTTCGTCTGCTGCCATACCAAAGTGAGGTCTGACCAAAGTCAATGTCTCATTCTGATCATCCCATAGTGAAAAGTCTGGTACCCTGACAGATATTATTGATTTGGGGGTGCACTGGCCAAGTTTAATGATTTTAATCAACAAGGTGCTAAATACACAATGGCTCCATACTGAACTGGAAGCCAGCAGAAGTTTTTCAACAAATCACAATGGTATGTCTAGAAGTCAGATATGAGCACAAATCAACATACTTTCCTAACTGCTGACTGTAAAGTGCTTCAGTCAGAAATGCAATAAAAAGCATCAAATGGCAAGATATACTCAATTTTGGATATTAGAATATTTTAGCTATGCATGGTTGAACAGCAGGGGTTAGTAAACAGGATAGCTTGTAGCAAAATTTTAGCTGATCCAGGACCTTATTTCCTATCACTTCAGTATGTGATGCAGATGATAAGACTTGGCCTAGGACTAGGCTCATATACTTTTTCTCAACTACCTTAGCGATTGCATTGACAAGTGGGTATTTTAATAACAAAGACTGTAAACTAGATATATTATGTAGGAAGGCAAATAAACTTCCTGATTTTTGGGATATTAATTGTTGGTCTATTGTTGTAAGTTAATAGTGAAACTTTGATAAAATTATAATACAGACTTTGCTATAGGACGTTAGCAGTTTTGTATCTTTTGCTAATAAATATGTCATCTGTTTACATAACTAAATTAAGAGAGGTTATTCACAAAGAGATAAAAAAAAACATCACTGGCTCTAACACTGATCTCTGTGGGATTTCAGTTCTGAAGGTATTGAATTTTGATCAAGAGATATCAGCTTATACCTGGAATGTACTACCACCTTGGTAGTTACTAAATCATGTTGGTGGATTTGGTCCAAAGTTCAGCCTGCAGAGCAGTAATGAAGATTAACTGCTTTAGTCATAACTACAAATGCACCAGCAGAAGGAAGGCCCTTCATGTTTTAATAAATGTTATTTATAACTGTGCATAATGCAGTTCTAGTATTAAATCCATTGCGGACACCACGTTGTTGATCACAAAGGAGTCCATATCTGTTAATGTGGTCAAGTCATAGGCATACTAATGTGGGGTGGGCAGAGGGGGTGGTTTGCCCCTGGTGCAAACAGTAAGGGGGTGGAGCTGTACCTTTTAAAAGCTTTTTGCATTTAAAATGTGAAAATCTTAAACCAAACACACAGACCATTTAAGGATATTCTTTAAGAATGCTCTGCCTATGTGTCCCTGCATTTGTCAACAAACACACCTGTTGCATACTCCTATCGGTGTTCCACCATTCTACATGGAATTTAAATATCTGTGTGTGTGTGTATTTGCGTGTTAACTAGCATTCCTCTAATCTGGACAAAGCCTAAAATAATGTGGTAACAAAATCCCAAAAATAGGGGCAGATTTTAAATATTGCACTTCTAAACTTAGAAATTTTCTAGAATAACAGGATTTGTGTTGGCATGCATTTTCTGAACAACATGAAGTCTGAAACTCAAATGGATGCCATTATTTAAACTTCAGTCCTCAGTGATTTACCACAGTATGACAAATTTTGTGAGGAACAGACCAAAATTTTGAGGCAAAAATGTGGACATTTTGAACAGTTGAGCGTTATTCAGGTTAGTAAGTTTCCTCAGGCTAAAACCCTGTACCTTGGTTACAGGAAATAAAAGCCTACATATTCTACACCAACCACCAAACTAGTAGCAAATGAGTTTTTGTGCCTCTTCAAGGAATTGAATTTCAGTTCATTTAAAAGGAATTGTAAGCTTCAGTGCACTTTCAAGGAATTGTGTGCTTCAAGGGAAGAGAAGTTTACTGTTGCTCATGCTAAGTCTGTTTTCAATGTGCATCTGTTATGTTTAGCAAATGGTCATAGCATAACAGGTAGCATACTTGGTTTTTATGCAGGAAGCTTTGGGTTCTACTCTTTATGCAGAAAGCTGTGGGTTCTACCCCACATGTAGATGGATTGCTGATGCTGTGTTGTACTTTAAGAGCATGGGAGGGGCTGCTGCAGTTTTAAGTGTGTCCCCCACTGGAAGAGATGCCTAGTAACTGTGAACCTCTTGTGTTTGGTTTGCCATGCGTTCTCTAATGAAATATTACCAGCTTACAAAATTTTTTTTTTTTTTTTTACTATAACATTGGCAATGTATTCTTCAATAGCAGCAGGGACTGAATTTGTATATGAAACACTGAAATATAAAGTTTGCTAGCAGCAACCTCTTCATTAATTACAGATCTGTTTAACATGGAATAATTCAGATGACTTTTGCTTCTGCAGAGACTGTATATTGATTGGTATTGGTGGATGTAATGACAGAAGTTTGAGTGATTTTTTATGGTTGAAATGTTCTGAAATGGGTAGATTTGTCATTATTGGGTCATACATTTTGTTTCCTTGCTAACTGGTAAAATGTTCAAAACTACAAATTTAAAACACACTCTAGCAAGTGGTGCTGTATTACACAAGGAATATAATTTAATACAATCAGGAAGGTGAATCAAAGAACACATCCATGTACGCATTGTAAATGGGGCCTATGGTTTGAAAACAGCCCAAAGGTAAACGTTATCTGCTACTGGCCAGATAAATTTTCTTTGAACGTGGACTTCAATGCAGATTCAATGAAATGCGAGTTTCAGTGGCAGAGAACTTTACTGTTAATGCTAAGTCTGTTTTCACTGTGGCACTGTATTGTTCTATTTATCAAATATCTTTCAGTGTCTGTGATATAAAATTTGAAATAAAAGTTTTAAATTAAATCCAAACATCTGTAATCATTGTAGAAGTAAAGAAGAAAATAGTATGCACATGGAGATGTTTGAACAGTGTTTATGGTAACTGGGGAGAAATAGCCATGTAATGGGACACTGGAGTGGCTGTGTGTGTGTGGGTAGAAGGCGCAATCCATTACCCTGCCTAGAGCCCCATTTGACCATGATCCGGCTCTGAAGTAAATGCTTTGTTTCTTCCTCTTGGGCGCATATGTGTGTCCATGCATGAAAACTTGGTACAGGATTGGAGGAATCTCAGATGGAACTACAGACAAGACCAGAGAGAACCGCGGTTATTTTTTAAAAATAACATCAGCCTTCTAGTTGTGCAGTAGTACAATGCAGGATGGAGTTTTGCAGTGGAAAAGACTTTTCTTTTGTTGTTTTTTTCTTTAATTGAACCCAGCAAACTGGATTAATCACAGCAAATGAATCAGCCAGGACATTGTGGACTACTAGACTGATGGTAAGCATTTTTAATGTGATTATAAACAGATTTTTTTTTTATATTTGGAACGGGAGATGGTGGGTAGGCTAGTGTGTGTGTGTGCGTGTGTGTGTGTGTGTGTGTGTGCGCATTTGTTTAAATATTTTCAAATGGGATACTTATATTTTTTGTTTTCATTGTACACTTCTGCCCTCTGTTTTGGTGAGGTAGAGAGTGGCTAGCTGGGCTGTGTGTTAAAGTAACTTGCCCTTTCATTTGCTCAGCTTACGTTCTGCCATTAAGGCTGGCAAATGAATATTTGTGTCAATAAATTGGAATATTTTATCCAAATTGTTTTTTTTTTGGGGGGGGGGGGTGGACAGCTGTGCTGTGGAATGTGAATGTAACTTTTCCTTTTCACTTCATCGGTTTAAATTCCATCCTTAAGTTGCATTTGTGTGAATAAATCCGTATATTTATGCTTTTTTTGGGGGTGGGTCTTTCAATAACGTTGCCCTTTTCATATTATTTTAAAGGCTGGCTAGTGTGAATTTGTGTGAAATAAACATTTTTTTGGTGTGGGTGGCTAGCTGTGCTATGGGAACTTATCCTCTTCATCTGCTTAGCTTAAAGTCTGGTATTATGGGCTGGTGAAAAAATTGGAATATTTATGTTTTTTTTCTTGGGAGGGGGAGGCTGGCTGTGTTGTTGATGAGTAACTGATGCCAGTTTAAAGGTGGACATTAAGTTAGTCTGCATTTGTAAGAAATAAACTAGAACATTATATGAAACACGTTAGAAACTGTCCCCAGTTTTAAAGAATATTCTTGTATTTGCTTAATATTTTTGGTCTGGAAGTTACTCTCATTATGTTTGCCTAGGTTATAGTATGCCTTTATATGACTAGTGTGCACTTGCATGAAAAATGCTGCAATCTTTATTCTCTCTCTCTCTGGGTGCTGTATTTGTAAATCCAAGTTGAAACTGTTCCTGATTTTGCAGAATGTCCGTAAGTTTGCTTCATCTTGCTCTGTTGCTAATAGAATTGGGGTCAACTGTCCATGTAAGTTACCAAATCCTGAACTACTGAGTCAGTACTCAACTTTCCAAAGGAGACAATAATGCATTTTTGACATCTAGCTTTAGTCAATGATTCTGGCAGTAGTTGTTTTGGATAAGCCTTCCTGTAGGATGGCTGAGTCTTTTTTGGATTTGATCACTGCTCCTAGCTGATTGTCCATTATTTTGTTTCATTTCATTATTATTACTAAAAACATTTGTCATACTAGAGGAGGTATTAGAAAAATTCTCCCGGGGGGGGGCAAATTAAAAAACATTCTGCTTCAGGTGTCAAATATGCTAAGTATGCCATGAGGTCAAATATTTGTTTGCATATGATATTTACAAATACTGTGTGTAAGATGATAAAGATGCAATTGGCCTGTAGACTTTTGTGAACCTCTGGTTATGAGTCAGAAGTCTAGAGATCAGGGGGGCTTCCATCTTTAGGAAGGCTCTGTGAAGATGAATACATTTAGCACCTACTTCTTTTCTCTAATATGCTTATTAGAGCTTTGTTTTCCTTTATAGACTTTTCCTTAAAAACAAAATAATGGGATAAAGTCAACAACAGAGTATAATTCTTTGGGAGTGACAAACTTTAGAGTTCCTAGTGTATTAGAGGTAGTTAGGATTTTGTTTATTATTTCTTTCAGAGATGTAAGCAAGAGCTATATGTACTTCATAGGAGGGTACTTGAACCTATTAACCAAGAACTATATGTACTACTTGGTAAACAATGGGTTAGTAGAATGCTTTTCTGGAGAAAAGTATGTAATGTGACCTATTAGGTGTTTTATTGTATTCTAAATGTGTGTGTTTGGGGTAAGAGGTTACACCCTCTGGTTTATTCATGAGGTTGTTGAATTTGGTTGCATTAGTTTTATTTTTGTTATTTTATTTTACATTTGTTAACCGGGTATTGTCCGACTGGGCAAGAAGCCCGTTTTCAGCAGAGACCTGGGCAGAAAAGCTCTCAAGCAATGGTTACAAAAAAATTAAGATAAAGAAAAAATAACATACACATTGTATAATTGAGTAAAGCTACAAGAATTGAGTAAACATTGAAGGAAAAAAATAAAACATGGTACAAATATAAAAAAAAATGAGATATCAAGTTCAGATTACATAGTAAAAAATAATTTTTTTTTTTTTTTGCAGGATTGACCGGGTTTGTCATTAATAGGCTACTACTTCTAAGCATAAGAGCAAGGAAAACATAAAATAGAGTGGAGATACCTTAGCCAAAGGAAGTGCAAGAACATAACCAGTGGTTTGAGTAGTATTCTAGTAGGTGCTGTATGACGTTATGCTTATCAGGACAGGACAGAATTTGTGTGGCAGTGAATTCCAACCTTTAGATACTGAATGGTTATTAGTGCGTCACCATGGAAGTTATGAGATTTATTAATATTGAGTAGTAATTTATCAGCTGACCAAAGTGAGGTCAGATTAGTATAGGGTTGAACTAGGTCAGATAGGGCTGGACAGTGGTCAGGTTTATGGATAATAGAGTGTGCAACAATTAACTGATTAAGAGTGAGTAAGTGAGGGAGTTCAGTCCAGCCAAGTTGTTGAAGTGCAGTACAGTGATGTGATCTATGTGGGAGGTTTGCAACAAATTTAACAATTTTCTTATAGCAAGATTTGAGGTTGTTTAAGTCTGATTTATGAAGGTTAGTGAACATATGAGAACAGTAAAGTAATGTAGATAGGAGATGAGTCCTAGCTGTGGTGAGTCTGGCATGATTGGTGAGATATGGTTTAGCCCGATAAAGAGCACCTAGTTTAATATGGACTTTTTTGATTGTTAAGGCTATGTGAGTATCAAACTTGAGGCCATTGTCTATAGTAACACCAAGAAGTTTTGTTTGTTCTAAAGGTTCAATAACTGTGCCGTTGGAGGAACAGATAGAAAGTGGAGCTTGTTTATTTGTTGTGGAAGAATTGGAAAAGACCATAAACTTGGTTTTGTTAGGGTTTAAAATGAGTTGACTGACTGTTAAGTATTTTCAATACTGTGCAGGGCATTCTGGGTTTTATGTTGGAGCTTATTCAGAGTGGGGGCAGAGCAGATAGTTACTATTATAGGTGCTTTTCCAAAGTTCACATAGGTATGATGCAAACCAAAGTGAGGTCTGACCATTGATACAGCCTCATTCTGATCATCCCACATGGAGCATGTTTGTGCCACAATATAGATTATTGCTTTAAGTGTGTGTTTGTGAGTGTATTGCAAAAGGAACCATAATAATTTTAATCAACAAGATACTTAGACTGATCCCTCTGCTCACTGATGTTATATGCTATCTATGGACATTTCTGTCTTCATACCATATTGTAGGTTTATGAATGTAGAGTATTTTATATTTAAGAAACTGATTAATGAAATAAGAAAGTACAAAACTTATCTCGGTTTATAAAGAAACATAATGTATACCAAGAACTCAGGAATGACTGCAATTAGGACTACAGACAATAAGCATGAAGAGGCTGGAATTTACTGGAGGAATCTAGGTAAGGAACCACAGTATTGCGAACAAATAATTATAGAGGGAAAGTTAATAGAATGGGAAGAGGCCAAGAAGACATCCGTACTATAGGCTAGAGATACCCTTACTTATCAGGGGAAGAAAATGTACCTGGGAGCATATGTTCTTAGAGTGTAGTGTGTTGACAGACTTTTACAATTCCCTACAGACTCTGTCAGGACTCCTGGGCAAGTAAATGAGTGTAACTAATGAAACTATCTTTTAGCTGAGATATGGAATCTGAATTGCCTACACGTATTAAGGCTTTGTTAATTTTAACTCTGCTGGCAAAAACAATACTAGAAAATGGAAATCAAAGTGTAAACCAACTATACTTGAAGTACTGAATATCATAACAGAGATAAAAGAACAGGAAATATGATCTTTAGAATGGGTAGGAGTAAATTACATGGGGAAAATGGAAATTGTGGGAACAATATGTGCAGAAAAATGTTTTGGAGGAGGAGGAATGAAGTTTAAGAGAAGGCTGGAATTGCACAATTTATGTAATGTTGCTTTGATTATATTGTATGAACAATGTTTGTGATGTACAATGTTTGTAAATTTACACTTTTAATATGGTTTTATTACTTTTATATAAATATGAGTTTGCCTATGTCACAAGTGATAATTCAATAACGGTGTTTAAAAAATGAAGTCGGTTTGATTATAAATGGGTGTTCAGTCAATAGCATCTAGATAAGTATTATAGGATCACAGGATCATAGGAGGTTACTAGGCTAACGGCCCCAGGGCCCTTACAAGCCTAGGCAAGTTCAACCCTTGTCCCCAAGGGTGTCCGGTTCACGCAGACACTAAAATCAGCACCTATTGCCCTTGTTACAAAGACATGCATCTGGAGTGTAATTTTCCAAGTGGGACACAGGTGGGACCCCGGGGCAGATTTCCAGTTACCCATCCAATCATCCAAAATGCACTTAAATAGGGCCAATGAGAGGCTTTGTTTAACATGAATAAGAAGCTTGTTCCAAAAGAAGGGCGACCTCTGTGAGACAAATCTGTCTCTCCAACAAGTTCTGTTGATATCATATACCAGGTTAAGGTCCTTTGAGTGAGTGACCCATGTGCCATTTGATTTGCGAATGTGCAGCATTTCCATTAAAACTGGGTCAAAGATTGCGATATATGCAAGGTACAGGTCGCCTCTGAGCAGTCTATATGACACAGAGTAAAGTGACAATGATTTCACTCTGTCCACATATGACAAATTTTGAAGACCCTGAATTTTTTTATAAGGAACCTTTGTGGTCTCTCCAATTGCTGCAGGTGTTTGGAAAGGAACATACCAAAGAAGTGTTGTACTCTATTATTGGCCTAATGAGGGAAGAGTACGGGGGGTTATAACCTCTTTTTTTTCTGGAGGCAATGCCCTTACATATAAGATGAGCAATATAAAATGCCCTTCTTACTACCCTGGAGACATGGTGATCGAAGATAAGGTTGCTGTCAACCTGTGTGCCCAGATCTCTCACTACTGACTGTGTGCTTAGGGTATTGCTATTGATGTGGTAGTTTGCAGAAACATCAACCTTACTGAAGAGGTTGATAATGCATTTTTTTGCATTAAATTTAAGACCATGACTTTGGCACCAGTCATTAGACTGAGTAAGACCTTCTTACAGGATGTTGACATCGCTAGGCGTTTGAGTGATCACTCCCAGTTTACACTCATCAGCAAACTTTGTCAGCCACAGTCCTTTAGTTTTAGTCTGTACTTTGCAGAAGTAGATTCCAAACAATAAGGGCCCCAGAACCAATCCCTGTGGAACACCACTGGTTACAGGTCTGCTGGAGGAGGCAGAGTCCCCTATTTTGACCATATGAGTTCTATCAGTTAAACAGTTTGCATTCAACCTGACAATATATGGACCGTATTGGAAAGCAGATGTTTGCTTCAGCTACCTGATGCCTGAATGGGGGATTGTATCAAAGGCCTTGGCTAAGTCCGTATGCACAGATTTACCCTTGTCTAAGGCTTCGATGACTGTCTCAAAGAAGTCCATCAATTTTAACAGGCATGATCTCCCCTTGACAAAGCCAGATTGGGTGGGGTTGAGCATTTTGAGATTTCATATATCTTTGTTAATAAGGTCCATGATGGTTTGTTCCATGGTCTTGCAGATAAGGCTAGTCAGTCTAATGGGTCTATAGTTCCTGGGGTCCATGGATGCACCTCCTTTGTGCAAAGGGATGACAGTAGCTGTTTTCCGTTCTGCTGGGATGAAGCCAGTGCTTAGGCCGCAATTGAAAAGTGTGCCCAATGGTGATGCTAATTCCTGTTTAAACCCATGTAGAACACAGCCCGGGATGTTGTCTGGTCCTACAGAGGCTGTGTTTTTGGCCTTGATGAGGGCATTTGAGACCTGCTCCTCAGAGAAACTGGGTGGGAGACAGGTGTTAGGGATGCTTTGGGGTATATGTGGCGGGGAATGGGAAGTGAAGCTTTCACTGAAACTGTCAGGCAGCAGGTTTGCTATATCCAGTGGTTCTATATATGCAGTACCATTAACAACGAGTTCAGCTCATATCTGGGCCTTACCTTTGAGATTATGGATGTAACTAAAGAATGCCTTGTGGTTATCCTTAGTTAGGAAAGCTAATCTAGATTCAAAGTTAGCTTTGGAGGACTTCATTAGGAGTCTTATTTGCTTTTTCAAGGTGAAGAGCGAGCGTTGCCAGTTTTGTGACCATTCTTTCCTACTCTTAGACAGCAATATCTTTCTCCTGTTGTATATCCTTTTATTGGCAGTTATCCACCAGGCAGGTATGTTTTTCCTTAAAGATCTTGGTCTGGTTCTATCAGGTATGGCAGAGTCAATACAATTGTACAGGTGCTTGTATAAAGCGTTGGTGTATAACACAGCATAGGTGTCTGTTCCATCAGTTGGTGGGGCCATCATATAAGAGGTTGTAATTGGCCTTGGAGAAGTTTTTTAGTGTAGTTGTTTCTGGGGGGAGGGGAGGTCTTGTGTTATAGTTACTTCTAGCGAGACTGATTTGTAGTGAGATCTCACCAGGGATGGCCACACGCTGGGGGAGGTGCAGCAGTCCCCCATATTGGTGAGCATCAGGTCCAGGATGTTTCAGCCCCTTGTGGGTGTGTCAACTAGATGGTCCACGACACTGGAGTTAATGAAGTCAGGGAACCTTTGAGCAAGTGAGTTAGAACACATATAATTTACCCGGTCATGGACAGAAAATTAAATTCACCCAAAACCAGGGTGTTTGTATCTTGACTGACTCGAGCATATCCAAGTAGGCTGAGTGCATGTCCTGATTCATGGAGGGGATCATATATCTGGCAATGACCTGAAGAGGGGTCTTACCTGCAGTCATCTGCACCTGAAGTAATTCAAGGGAATTGTGCTGTTTAACCAATCTAGAGGTGTATTTATCTTTAATGAATATTGATACACCACCTCCTTTAGTTTTCATGCCTTTAGTTTGTGGTCTGAATGTGTGGAAGGAAAGGTAACCTGGTATAGCTGGACTGCTCTCCGCAGCCTTAAATCAGGTCTCAGTGAATGCACAAATGTCAGCTTCTTCCAGGGTGAGGTCTGCTTCCCAGTGAGTGTAGTTTCTAGTTTAGACTCCTAACATTTAGTGGCATAACCTTGAGGTTGTTTTTAGAGGGTATTTTTATGTGGGGAATTTTGTTCTTGTGACATTGCCTAAAAAGGCACTATGGGGATGGCAAGAGCCTTAGCCAGTAACCTAAATCCCAGGGGTGACAGATGAAGACCATCTCTGGCAAAGCATCAAGGTCTGTCGACCATGTCATCCCAAGCTGACAGATACTGGATCCCCTTTAAATGACACCAGAATCTAAGCAATTGTTGAAGTCAATCGTTTTTTGTTTATACTGAGGTATCATCCTAGGTGAAGGTAAAATGCTGTTTAAGGCTAAGGACATACCTACCTCATATACATAATCAGAGATCTCAGTTACGTCTCTCCTCATATAGTCCTGTGAGGTCCGTCTCAAGTCGTTCACACCAACATGGACTATGATGGAATCATAACAGTGCCTGTTCTTGAGAGATTTGAGTGCATGTGTGATGTGGCAGATCCTGGCACCTGACAGACAGCTGACCATAACCTCTTCCTTATCCAGCCTGGTGACAGGGACATCTGTGTGTCTCACATTGAGTCACCTATGACTAAGATGTTTGTTTTAGTGTTATGCCTTAGGGGCTTGACTGGTGAGACACTGGTGTGTGATATATTATGTGTACTATGTTCTGCAGAGGATGTATTATGCAAAGTGTGCTTGTGTTTGTGTTTGAAAGGTCTATGATATTTAGGTAAGCTTCTTGTAAAGACCTCTGCATATGTAAGTTTATGTGTTGTTGGTTTGGTAGGTGCAGAAGATGAGGTGTGCATGCTGACAACCTGCTTAGTATCAGATGAACTGACTGGTGAGCGAGAGATCCTGGATTCTAGGTTCTTGATATAGATGCATCTCTTACGTAAGGAATTTGTGTGGACTAAAAGAAGTGGGTTGTTAGTGTACAGGAGGCAACTGCTACATTGTCTCAGGATGCCCATGTCGACCAGGCTGGCTGGTGAAACTGTGGGGAATTGTCTGTCTATAATGTTAGGTAAGTTGATGTGGTCAGAAAAAAGGGAGAGGACAGGAAGGACCAGGTAAAGTAGAAGACAGGAGACGTGGACAAAAAATAGAAAGGACTAGTGGGTAGGATCTGTCCTGGTACCTCAGGAGCTTCACTGAATGTTTCAGCTGTCAATGAAGGACAATCACGAGAACTCACTGATGGAGCAGCAGCAGAGTATTAAGGGAAAATTTGAAGGCAAAAGTGTTTGCGTCTATAACCACCAATGTGTGTCGCAGTGCACGATGCGCAAACAAGTGCAAACCCATGCACACACGGTGCTTATGTAGCAAATGAGAGCAAACTGATTTAAACAAATCAACCAATGAAAAAATCTCAAAACTGAGCCATGTTCTGGCAGCCATCAATCAGATGAGTTCTAACTGCAAACTCCTGCCACTAGGGTGAAGGGAAACCCTTTCCAACAAAAGATGGCCTAGTTCAGTGCTCAAGTTATACAAATAAGACTAGCTTCAACAGGTCTGAATCTAGTCTACAGCAAACAAAGTGAAACAATTTCATAAAAGAAAAAAAAAAAGAAATGCAGTTCAAATAAGCAATGATATGGTGAAAAATGCAGTTCAAAAGTACAATATAAAGTGAAGATTTGCTTCTTTGCTCTCAGAGAATTAACTTAACAGTAATCATTTGGGTAGTATTTGGATTGAATGACCAAAATGAATGTAGTGGGCAATGGTCACTGTAGCAATAAATGAAAGCATTTAGATTGATGCAACAGTGATTTGTGTTAGTTATAACAAGATCAAGGGCTGTATAATTAACAGCAGATGAATTTGGCCTTGCTGGAAGTTGAACTATTTACTCTAGACCTTGTTGTGAAGATTTCTACTTAAATGCATTCTTTATCATAGCAATTTTACAAAACCACAATATTTATATAGCTGCTTACTGGAAACATGTAATTTAAACCCTCTTGAAACAGTAAGATTGCTGAGACATATGATGTACATGGTGTGTGTGTGTATATACGCTTGTGTGTTTACCTACTGGCATGTGTACCATAAGCAAATCTGGGTATTTACCCACACTGGAGTTAGCATATATTATCTGGATTACGCTAATATATATGCTTTAATTAACAGCAGGGTTTCTTCATCATTCATTTGCCCTGGTGTAATATAAAACTGGACAGATAACAATTTCAGCACACATGATCTGAAGGGCAAAAATCATTTTTTGCATGATTCTGTAATAACTAGTGTACAGTACTATTTAGATGTTATACAGGCTTTTAGGCTGGATCATTTCATATTGACACTGTTGGTGTTTATTAAGGCTATTTTTAAGTCTTTGAAGCTACTTTTAGTATTGTTTGTTTGTCTGAGGGTGTGGGATTCTTGTTTTTTATGGATATCTCCTGCTACGTATTTTTTGATGACAGGTAGAATTTTGTCGGACATTTTATGCCTTTTCACTATAGTATTGCAATAGCAGGATATGCGTATGAAATTGCTTTTCTGCTGTGTATGTGAGTGATGCTATACTGATGAGCTAAGGAAAAGGCGAAGCATGGCATGTCTACAGTGGGAGCTGGCATTAATTAGTGTGAATGAAGCAATAAAGACTTAAAGGGTAAATAGCCATGGGCAATCAGAAGCCATGTAGCTGAAACACAGGTATATTATTAAGTAGCATATATCCCAGAGGCCTACTTACACAGGAAAAAAAAGAAGTTATGTACTCACCATAACGTTCCATCTGAGTAAGTAACTTCATTTGTCAGCAACCTGTGGGTTTCGGATCCGACTTGGATCCGAGCCGGCAGCATACCAAGCTAAAGATCTGAGCTCCAAGCTCCTCCACCTTACCCATACTACCCTGCAACCTCCTTCCAATCCTCAGATCGCGTTTGCCACCTGCACAAAATAACAAACTAACAACCTGAGAAACCTGACTCAAAGACAAAACAAAACTCGAGCATCCAAACCTCGAGCACAGCTAAATAACCATCCAGGTTAAGGGGAAGGAGGGAAGAACAGTTGCTGACAAATGAAGTTAACTACTCAGATGGAACGTTATGGTGAGTACATAACTTCTTTATCTGAAGTAGTTAACTTCATTTGATCAGTAACCTGTGGGACAGAGTCCCCAGCTACCTGACATCTTGGGATGCCCTCAAGGAAGAATATTCCAGAGCACTGCAGAGCCAAAAGCAGCCCTTCCTCTAGACACCAAATCTAGTTTATAATGAGAAATAAAGGTGTGAGAGGACGCCCAGGTAGCCGCTGAACAAATGTCATCCAGGGAAACTCTAGACTAGAATGCAGCAGACGCTGCCATAGAACGCGTAGAATGAGCATGAACTCCCATTGGTTCTGGCAAGCCAGATTCTCTACATGCTAAGAGGATACAACTCGAAATCCACCTGGCAAGAGTCACTTTAGAAACCGGTTTCCCTAGAAAAGTTTTGCAAAGGAGATGAAAAGTTGGTCAGATCTATGAAAGACAGCCAGCCTGTGTAAATAAAAATGTAATTGCCTGTGAACATCCAGTAAATTAAATTTATACTCCCCTTTGTTCTGGTAATCAGGGAAAAATAACGGCAAATTAATGGCTTGATTAATATTCATCTCAGAAGCAACTTTGGGAAGATGGGAGATACCCTGTCCTTGTGAAATACAAGGTACGGAGGTTTGATACAAAGAGCCTGAAGCTCCGACACTCTCCTGGCTGAGGTAATGGCTACCAAAAAGGCCGTCTTCCATGACAAGAACTTCAGATCAATGGAAGCTGTGGGTTCGAACGGAGGTGCGACTAACACCTGAAGAACCAAGGTCAGGTCCCAAGGTGGGGATGAATTTCTAATAGGGGGTCTCAAAAGAAAGGTACCTTTTAGAAAGGCCTTACAAATTCTGGTAGCAGCGGGAGAAACAAAGTTGTCTCCAATATGGAAATGGGAAATAGCAGCCAGTTGAACCTTTACAGTAGATGAACTGGCCCCCTGCTGAAAAATATGAGACAAGAATTCTAGAACCGCTGGAATAGGAGCGGTAAAGGGATCCAAGTTCTTACGTGAAGCCCAAATGGAAAAACGTTTCCATTTACTATTGTAAATCTTTCTGGTAGAGGGTTTATGTGCCACCACCAGAATGGACTTGACTAGGGAAGAGATACCGGGAGTCCTGGCAACTAAGGGAACTGGATCTGCCAAGCTGAGAGCTTGAGCTCAACCAGGTTCAGAGGGGCCATTCCCGAGGGATGAGAGATCAGATCCAGAATGGGATCCAAGATCCAGAGAGGAGCTATGAGATGAGACCATAGGCAGGGGAACCAGACTTGACAAGGCCAGAACGGGGCTATGAGGATAATCTTGCTCCCGAACCGATGAGCTTTCTGCAAAAATTTTGTCAACAGCAGAAGTGGTGGATACGTATAAAGAAGACCGGGCGGCCAAGCATGGACTACAGTGTCTTTGGGGGCTTCCCCTAAAGGAGGAATTAGAGCAAAAAACTCGCTGCACTTTGCATTGGAAGGCAATGTGAAGAGATCGCAGCAAGGCTGACCCCACTTAAGGAAGATCTGTTCTGCTACGGAAGAATTCAGAGACCACTCATAAGGAGAGAGGATAGTTCTGCTCAAATTGTCCTCCAGAATGTTGGACCGACCCGGAATGTGCGTTGCTAACAGGAAGCGGTTGGTGGAGATCGCCCATTCCCAAACTCTCATGGCTTCTCAGCAAAGAGGGTAAGACCTGGTTCCCCCCTGTTTGTTGATATACCAGACCACCGACATATTGTCTGACTGGATCGCAATAGTCCCAGAGAAAGGAAGGCATGAAGGTCCTGTAACGCTAAAAGGACCGCCCTCATCTCCAGTACATTTATATGCAGAACAGTCTCCGTCTGCGTCCACGTGCCTTGGACAGTCCTGCCCGCACAATGCCCCCCCCCCCACCATAGGCGGGAGGCATCCGTGGTCACTGTGGCCTGGGGTAGGGGCATAACAAAAGGTCGTCCTTCCCAAAGGGCTCGGGATTGGAGCCATCACATGAGGGAGTTCCTGCAAACCCCACTGAGGGGAATCGGAAAGTCTAGTGGATGGTGTAGAATGGACCACTGGACTTGCAAAGTCCAATGTAGGACCCTCATGTGCAGACAAGTGTAAGAGATCAAATTGATTGCTGCCCCTTGGACCCCAAAGCTCTCAGGACAAACTCTGCTAGGGGAGCAGGAGACTGAAGAAGAGTTAGTACATGCAGAGTCATGCTGTGAAGTCTGTCTGGCGTTAGGAAAGCCTTGGCCTGAAGGGAATCTATCCTGGCCCCTATAAAGTCTATAACCTGAACAGGTTGAAGGAACGACTTCTTGACATTTATAGTGATCCCCAACTGGGATGATAAATGGAGGAAGAAGTCCCTGGCTAGAGAGAGTAGATGCCTGGTGGGGGCGGTGAGGAGCCAGTCGTCTAGGTACGGGAAGACCTGTATGCCCTGGAGCCTCAGGTGGGCTGCTACAACTGCCATGACCTTGGTGAACACCCTGGGGGCTGTGGTGAGACCGAAGGGTAGGACCCTGAACTGGTAATGACTGGCTCCTAGCCGAAAGCGGAGAAACCTCCTGGACCGTCTGTCCATGAGAATATGGTAGTAAGCATCATCCTTGAAGTCTATGGAGCACATCCAGTCGTCCTCCTGCAAGAGGGGCAGGATGGATTGAAGTGTGACCATCCGGAATTTCTCCTTGGCAACGAAAAGGTTCATTGTGGACAGATCAAGGATCGGCCTTAAGTCCCCCATCTTTTTTGGCACCAGAAAGAACCTGGAGTAAACGCCTAATCCAGACTGGACTGGGGGCGCATGCTGGATGGCTCTCTTTCTTAACAGCTTTTTTATTTCCAAAGCTGCGGCCTCCCTTTGAGTGGGTGGAACATCTGGGAGGCATCTTGAGTAAGGGAGCTTGTTTATGAAGGGTATTGAATAGCTTCTGGATATTATCTGAAGCACCCAGCGATCTGTTGTGATGGACTCCCATTGAGCCAGGTGCCTTGAAAAATGCCCCCCGACTGCCTCCAGAGAGGAGCAGTCGGGCAACCCTTCAGGGCTGCTGCACGGGTCGATTGGAAAAAGGTTCCCATGACCCGAAGTTCTTCGGTCCCCCTCTGCCTCTGGGCCGGCGTCCATCTTGTCCCCCTCGGCCTCTGGGGGAGAAGGGGTCCTGAGAATACCGAGCCTGCTGAGATTTCCGGAACCACATCTTCTTCTGCCCTCGCTGGTTCCTGGAGAAGGACCTTTGAGGAGTAGTGAAGCGGATTCCGACAGCTGACAGCGTTTTCCCATCTTTCTCGTTCTGGACCAGCGTCTCGTGGATGGTCTTCCCAAACAGGGTAGACCTGTCAAAGGGTGCATTCGTGAAGGACGCCTTGAAGTATTCCAAGAAATCACAAAGCTGAAGCCAGGCATGATACCTTAAGGCGATACCAGACCCGCAAGCTCTAGCAGCTCCTTCGATGGCGTGGAAGAGTAGCCGCATAGACGTATTAGACACCGATTTGAAAGTGGCCATATGAGCCGAGAAAGTCCATTTATCTCCGGCCGACATGGACTCTGGGGGAGACTCAGCGTACTCTTTAACCAGGTCCCGCTGCAGTCTGATTACATGGGCCAAGTAATTCAGCGCCCTAATAGAGAAGGTAGCTGAAGCAAACATCTGCTTTCCAATACGGTCCATTGCCCGAGACTCCTTGTCAGGGGGATGGACTGAAGAACTGTCCTGAGCTAGTTCCTTTTTGGTGGCCACCACCACCAACATGGCATCACCCTTGCTCCACAAAGCTTTGTCTGCAGGAGGGCTCAGAATCTTGTCGGGTGTTCTGGGAATCAGCTCTACAGTGTCCGGTTCCTTCCACGCCCTGGTGGTAATCAGGTCGACCAAGGGGGACACCCAAGAGGTAGATGGGCCTGTGTCGAATGCCTCCAGGAATACCGAATCGTCCAAGGAAGGTTTCTGGACGGACCCCCCCCCCCTTTGGCGGAGCATTTCCATAATGTCTCCAAAGGAGACATTGTCGGGGGGTGAGCTGGGAAAACCTTTCCCTTCCTCCAAATCGGTATCCTCGGTGGGGGACTCAGGGGAGTCCAAGTGCCTCCTTTTGCACAGGCGTTTGTGAGGAATCTCCTCGGGGGGACTGTCCGAGGGGGGCTCACCAATGGATTCATGTTCCTCCAGGGGAACTGGCTGGGGCGTCAACGACACAGGCTGTCCCTGGGACTGGATGATGGAGGACAAACCGAGCTGAGCGGGGGCAGACCCTGAGGAAAGAGTGAGGGGTCTCGATCCTCTAGAGAGAACCCTCTCCACAAAGTCAAATGCAGATAGGGAACCGGCCTCTCTAAGACAGGTGGCCGGCACCCTCGATTCCAATGAAGGGATCGGTGTCGAAGCCGAAGTGCTCGGACCCAAGTTGGCGGTGTGCTCCGACCCCAAAGGAGCCGAAGACACACTCGCCCCCTCAGACCCGATGCCCGGCTTTCAGCCCCGAGAGCTCGGATCCGAAAAGGGATCCGATAAGCTTGAGGGCATGTCCGGCATCGAGGTAGCAATAACCATCGGTGCCGATTCCCTGACTCCAAGGCTCCTCGGATCTGAAGACTCTGAAATCCGGTAGTGGATCGGAGAAGGAGCTATCGGGGCAAACAGTGGAGCTGAACTCCCCCCCAGAGGGGGGGGGGAGCAACACTCCCATCTGCAGCTGAGTTTGCAAGAAGCGATGCATCATCCGGTCCATATCTGCCTCAGAGAGGCTACGAGTAGATCTGGAAGAGGCCGCAGAAGCTGGCCGGGAGGGCCGACACAACGACCTCGAAGATGGTCGGGCCTCCTCCTCCAGATCCAGAGAGAAGCATGGGGAACAGAGCCCTGGGGTGGAAGGCTTGGTAATCTTCAATGTAGAAGAGAGAACCTTGATGGGAAGGGCCGAGGGGTCCAATTCGGCCCACCGTTTGAGGTTTCTCTCTCTCTCTCTCTCTCTCTCTCTCTCCCTTCCCTCTTTTCTGTCCTTTTTTGCCTCTCACTCTCCCTGAGACGAGGTGGGAGGGTGAGTCCCAGACAGGGGAGGAGAACCAGATGGTTGGACAACCACAGCCGCGGCTGTCGCTACAGAGGGGGAAGAGGAAAAAGAAGCTGACTCCGCGGGTAGAAGACCATCAGCTTGTTCTTCCTATCTCGCAAGGCCCATAGGTTAAAGGCTGCACAGATTTGGCAGCCTGAGGAAAGGTGGGGAAACCCCAAGCAAAGAACGCATTGAGTGTGACCATCCACTGGTGACAGCTTATGGCCACACTCAGTGCACTTAGAAAAGGTAGATTTCTGGCTTTCAGCCATACCCTCACACACACGCACACCTAAAGAGAAAAGAAGGGCCTACTAGGGGATAGAGATTACCAAGGATAAGAGGGAGATAGATTAGTTAAGAAGAAAACTAATATCTAAATATATAGAAATATACTACAAACACACAGCTAACAATTAGACTAGCCAAACATTTTTAGAAAAATATAAGAATTAGCTACACTCGCCTGGAGCTCGAAGTATCCCATGCTTGGCAAAGCCGCGGCAAATGAGATCAGAGGATTGGAGGAGGTTGCAGGGTAGTATGGGTAAGGGGGAGGAGCTTGGAGCTCGGATCTTTAGCTTGGTATGCTGCCGGCTCGGATCAATTCGGATCCGAAACCCCCAGGTTGCTGATCAAATTAAGTTAACTACATCAGATCTGTAGTTTAGCTGGGTCTTTTTTGAAGTTTTTATCTACAACCATTTTATTTTTCCTGGCATAGGCTCCCTAAGTTTAGACATGACCCTTTCTACTTTTTTGCTGCCTAATTCACTTTGCTAAAAATTTTGTGCTCTGGAATTATCAAAAAAAATAGTTGTTTAACAGCAGTCTTTCTAAAGTCCTGCATATCATTCAAATACTCACTAATTTTCTGTTTAACACTCCTCTTGTTCTTCTGAGAGATTCCAATTATTCTGCTGTACCCTATTCTTATTAATTCTTTAGCATCTATCTTTCTCTTTATTTCTACCCTATTTTAAA
The DNA here is from genome assembly GCF_019279795.1 of Protopterus annectens. Lineage (NCBI taxonomy): Eukaryota > Metazoa > Chordata > Ceratodontiformes > Protopteridae > Protopterus > Protopterus annectens. Next base: position 770,444,339 of record NC_056750.1, read on the forward strand.
CTCCATTTTAATTTTATCCCATTCACTAGCTATCCCTTCTGAAGAAATGTCTATCTTCCATAATAAATCTTGAATAATTTCCACTACCCATTCCTTAAATTCTTCTCTTTTTAACACTTAGTGGGGAAGTGCCAGTGTCTTTTTCTTGCCTCATTACCTTCCATTTTTATCTTGTTCTTTTATCACTGCACAACCTGATATAGTTAGTGGATCATTGACACTTTCAATTAATTGTACATTTTCCTGTGAAATATAATTTCTATCCAGTCTAACCCAATAACTGTACCTTGGGGAATAATATTTATTCTCTCTGAGCCTCTAATAATGAACTCACATTTTCCATACCAAATATTTTCATAAAAATCGTCCCTTTTAGGTCACCCGATACATCCTCACTACTAAAAATCAATGTGCAGTCCCCAGTTATAAATAGAAGTTATGTTCTTACCATAACGTTCCATGTTAGTTGTCTTCTTCTCGCCTTCTTCTTGCTGGATGGGTTCGGAGCCGACCTCGGCCCCGACTCGGCCACTCTAAAAGCTCGAGAGTTGGTTCCACCGGCTCGAGGCTCCCCTTATATCCCACAATGCTAGGCGAGAGTTACCTCAGATCTCGTTTGTAAGCTAACCCCAGCTTATAACAGTAACAATATAACTGTAAACAGAGTCCACCTCTAACAACAGGAAGAAAGAAGGGTGACCTACATCCTGAACCAGGAAATATGCACAACAGCATATGTCTAAGAAAGAGGTGGTAGAAAGAGAGGTCACAATCACAACTCCTCTAGGTCTGTCCAGGCCAGGGGGAAGGAGGGTGGGAAGAAGAAGAAGAAGACAACTAACATGGAACGTTATGGTAAGAACATAACTTCTATATGTTAAGTTGTCTATCTCGCCTTCATTCTTGCTGGATGGGACCGCCCTAGCACCTTGTCCCGGTGGCCTAACGGAACAGACTCCTGAGAACAGTGGAACCAAAGTTAGCTCTATGCCTAGAAGCTAAATCCAACTTATAATGAGAAATGAAAGTGTGAGGAGTAGCCCAAGTAGCCGCTGCACAAATGGTGTCAATAGGCAGTCTGTCTTGGAAGGCTAAAGAAGTAGCCAAAGCTCTGGTGGAATGGGCCTTAGGTTTATTAGGCAGCTTTTGGTGTCTAATTTCGTATACAAGGGAAATCAAAGATGTTAGCCATCTGGATAATGATACCTTTGAAACTGAAAATCCCTTTCTGCTTTCCGCATAGGAGACAAACAGCTGATCAGATTTTCTGAATTGTTTTGTTCTATCCAAGTAGTACCTCAACTGACGGTGAACATCCAGGCAGTGTAACTTTTGTTCAGACCTATTGGAGTATTCTGGAAAAAAGACAGGTAAATCAATGCTTTGATTTAGATTTGACGTCGAGACCACCTTAGGCAAAAAGGACGGGTTAGTTCGTAAGGATACTCTGTCCTTATGAAACAAAAGATAAGGAGGACGACAGCTGAGTGCTTGAAGCTCTGAAACTCTTCTAGCTGATGTAATAGCTACCAGAAAAAGAGTTTTCCATGATAATAATTTTAAAGAACAGGAGACTGCAGGTTCGAAAGGGGGAAGAATCAAAGAAGCAAGAACTAAATTTAGGTCCCAAGGAGAAGGAGGATTTCTTATAGGAGGTCTGAGAAGAAAAACTCCTTTCAAAAAGGCTTTGCAAAGCTTGTGGGACATTAAGGCAGATTCAGAAATACCTACATGAAAGTTAGAAATAGCTGCCAATTGAACTTTAAGTGTAGAGGGAGATGAACCTGCATGGAAGAGTTCAGCTAGAAAATCAAGAACTAATTGGATGGAAGCAGTGAAAGGATCTATGTCCTTTCCTTGAGCCCAATATGTGAAGCGTTTCCACTTACTCAAATAAATCTTCCGAGTGGAAGATTTATGGGAAGCTATCAAAATATCTCTAACAGAGTGAGATAATTGAGGAAGCCTGGCTAAGGTTGGAACTGGAGGAACCAAGCAGTGAGGTTCAGAGAGGGGAGGGAGCGATGAAACTGACCCGACTGATGGATCAAAAGATCTGGAACTAGGTCCAGATTCCACAGTCGCTCCAAAAGAAATCGATGTAGAAAGGGGAACCACACTTGTCGAGGCCAGTAAGGAGCAATGAGGATCAATGAGGCCTTCTGAGCGATAGCTTTCTGTATCACTTGAGAGATTAGTGGGAAGGAGGAAATGCATACAGAAGTCCCCGGGCCAAACTTGGACTAGAGCGCCTCTGCTGGGTTGGCCTGGTAAAGGGAATAGAGTGAAATATTCTCTGCACTTGCTGTTTTGGGGAGTAGCAAAAAGATCGCAGCAAGGCTGACCCCACTTGAGGAAAATTTCTCTCACAACTGAGTCTTTCAGAGACCACTCGTGAGGCATGAGGATAGCTCTGCTCAACTTGTCCGCAATTTGATTGGACTTCCCGGGGATGTGCGTTGCTATCAGAAACCGCTGAGAAGAAATCGCCCATTGCCACAGTCTGAGTGCTTCTCGACACAGGGGGTATGACCTGGTTCCGCCTTGTTTGTTGATGTACCACACTACAGACATATTGTCTGTCTGGATTGCAATCGCTTCCCAAGGGAAGAGAGTCTTGAAGGGCTTGCAACGCTAAAAGCACTGCTCTCATCTCCAGAACATTTATGTGCAAGTGGCATTCGTTTGGTTGCCATGTGCCCTGGACCGTCCTGCCCTGATAATGCCCCCCCACCCGATCAGGGAGGCATCCGTTGTCAGAGTAGCAACCGGAGGGGGTGGAACAAAGGGTCTTCCCAACAAGAGCTGAGGGGAAGACATCCACCACATAAGATGATTCTTGCACGCTTGCGTGATCATAATGGTGTGAGACATTGGAAGTTGCTGGTATGACCATTGAGTAAATAGCATCCATTTAAGGATCCGCATGTGGAATCTGGCTAATGGAAGCAGAGGTATGGCCGCTGCCATAATTCCCAACACTTTCAGAACTAACCTGGCTTTGATTCTGTTGTTGTTGAAAAGGAGTGATACCAGTTTGTGAATGTCTGTTATTCTCTGATGTGTTAGTCTCAGACATGTTTACTGTATCTAGATTTGCCTATGTAGGTAATAGTACGACAAGGCGACAAAACAGACTTTTCGCAATTTATTGAAATACCCAGCTTTTGACAAATGCGAAAAGTGTAATCCCTGGCCATCAGAAGGAGATGCTTGGTGGGAGCTGTGAGGAGCCAGTCGTCCAAATATGGAAACACCTGGAATCCTTGTCGTCTCAGGTGAGAAGCTACCACTGCCATGCATTTGGTAAACACCCGGGGGGCAGTGGTGAGACCAAAGGGCAGGGCCCTGAACTGAAAATGACTGGTTCCCAGCCTGAAGCGGAGGAATCTTCTGGAGCGTCTGTTCATTTTTATGTGATAGTATGCATCCTGAAGGTCTATAGAGCACATCCAGTTTCCTTTGCCCAAAAGGGGAAGGATGGATTGCAGCATGACCATCCAAAATCTTGTTTTCTTGACTGATCTGTTCAAGATACTGAGATCCAAAATTGGTCTCCAGTCCCGTTTTCTTTGGAACTAAAAAGAACCTTGAGTAGATTCCGGATCCTTGCTGGTCTGCTGGAACTGGCTGAATTGCTCTTTTTGCAAGCAGTTTTGAAATCTCCAAAACCGCTAGATCCCTTTGAGCGGGTGGAACATCTGGAAGGGATTTTTTTGACTGATTTGGAATGCGAAGAAAGGGGATAGAATAGCCTTCGGAAATGATGGACTGTACCCATTTGTCTTGAGTCAGGGATAGCCAGGCTTCTGGGTACAGTGACAATCTTCCCCCGACTGCCTCCGAAGATGGGCAGTCGGGCAACACCTCAGGGGTGCTGAAAGGGCTTGTCAGGAAGGCTTCCCGATTGCCCTGGTTCTGCGGACCCCCCCTGCCCCTAGGGCGACGTCTACCATTGTTATTCCCGCCTCTGCCTCTGGCGGGGAAACGACTCTGTGCGTCAGGCAAAGTCCCTTGAGATTGTTTACGGAACCACATCTTTCCACCTTTCTGGCCTTTGGGGTAAGGCCTAGAAGGAGTAGAAAAACGGACTCCGACGGCAGAAAGGGTCTTGCCATCAGTTTCGCACCTAGTCAAGGTTTCTTTCACTTGAGGACCAAAGAGGGATGATCCATCAAACGGGGAGTTAGTGAAAGACGTCTTGAAGGGGTCCGCAAAATTGCATAGCCGCATCCAGGCATGCCTACGTAAGGCCACACCTGTCCCTGCGGCTCTGCTCGCTCCATCAGCCGCGTAAGAAAGAAGGCGCATGGAGGAGTTGGTTATGGAGTTAAGGGTAGCCAGCTGCGTGTTCATCTTATCTTGGAAACCCGCAGCTGTAGGGTCCTTTAACATTTCACTCGCTTCCTTGATCAAGTCCCTTTGAAGATGAGTAAAATGGCACAGGTAGTTCAGCGAACGCATGGTAAATGTCGCTGACGAGAACATCCGCTTCCCATACCTGTCCATGGACCTAGATTCCTTGTTAGGTGGATGGACAGGTACTGAAGGATCAGCTAGCTCCTTCTTAGTGGCAGCAGCTACCACCATAGCATCCACAGAAACTCCTTTAGTTAAGAACTGTTTGTCTGCTGGTGCCGTTATGAACTTGGAGGGTCTCCTGGGAGTGGGGTCCACTGAATCAGGAGCCGTCCACGCCTTCTTAGCAACCACCTGCATGAGGGGGTCAAAGGGGGGGGACACCCAGGAGGTGGAAGGACGAGAGCCAAACGCCTCAAGATACACAGATTCGTCCTCCGAAGGGTTGAGGGCTGGCCAATTTCCTCTCTGTTTCAGGATCTCCAGAATGTCTGCAAATGAGACATCTTCAGAAGGGGAACGGGGGGAACCCTCAGAATCATCCAAATTTGTGTCTGACGTGATGGACTCAGGTGAGTCAATGTGTTTCCTCTTACACTTCCTCTTCCGAGGGGGCTCTTCTGCCAAATCAGGAGAGGCCTCGAAGAGGATGAAATCCCCACAGGGGGTTCCTGAGGAGCTGGCTCTCTGCGGTCCGGGATGAGGGAGTGAGTCGACTTAACCTGAGGCACTGTAGAGGGAGGGGCGGACGGAGCCGACTGTGGAGTAGAGCCAGGCTCTAACACACTCCGCATGACCTCGAATGCACCCCTGTCAGGCAGAGCCAGAGGTCCCCGCTCCAAGAAGCTAAGAACCCCCCTCGGCACCGACAGTGATGGCTCCGAGGCCGATGTCGGAGCCGAACTCACCAGCCAAGCACCGAGAGGGAGAGGGGGGTCGGACAAGGGTCCGATGCCACTCACCCCCTCGGAGCCGACGAGGGAAGTCCGGCGCCGAGATTCTTCCAAGGAAGAAATCGGAGCCGACGACGGAGCCGAAGACAATTGTATCGGCTCCGACGCTATCACAGTCTTGGTTCCGACGCGACCCGGCTCCGAGCTCAAGAGAGTCGAAGGAGGAATATATTGATGGACCGGGGCAGGCATCGACTGATGAGTTGGGCTCTGAAGCATCTGGGCCAGTGCCTCGGACTTAAGAAGTCGACTCACTACCCTCTGAAGGTCATGATCCGACAGCCTCGATGACCTAGAGGAGTGAGATCTCTGGCTCCGTTCAGACAGCAGGGGAGATCCTGGAGCCGAATGAACGGAGCCGAGAGATGGTGACCTGGACCTCTTCCTAGTTGTCGGCTCCGAAGGTCTGGTCGGAGCCGACACGGGAACTTCTAATACCTCGGCTCCGGCCGGAGCCGAGGGAACCACAGAAACTGTGGACTGAGACTCATCGGCTCCAGCCGGAGCCGATGTAGGCAAAGGTTTAGAAACCTTAGGTCTCGGCTCAGTTGTCGGAGCCGAAGACCTAGATGCCTTAGAGGGCTTCCCAGTAGAAACAGAAAGGGAATCCTCTGGCTTGAGTAAGCCCCTTAATATCAATTTATTTTTTCTTTCCTGCAGGACCCTGGGGCTGAAGCCATGGCACACAGCACAGGAGTCCTGCAGGTGCAAAGGTCCCAGACAGTAGACACAAGAAGTGTGAGCGTCTGTCAGAGACATTTTCTGACAGCACGCATCACACTTCTTGAATCCGGAGACCTTTGCTTCCTTAGACATTTTTAAAAGGTGTAATCAAACACACACACAAACACACTAATTACACCCTGTCAAGTTTAAAGTATAATAAAACCACTAACTAGGTTTTTAAATAAAAAATAATACACACACTCCCTAGGGAAGAGAAAAGGCCAAAAGGCCCAAGGGAAGAACCTAAAGTTCTTGAGGGAAAAAAACGGGAATTTTTTAGAAGGGGATAAAAATTTCTCTAAACTAAGGGAAATAAGTAAAGATATTAAAATTAAAGGGGTTTTAATAGACTAAATTACACAAGAAAAAGTCACTTACCAAGAACCGGTAGAAAACCAACCTCGATAGCTGTAGCGGCAAACGAGATCTGAGGTAACTCTCGCCTAGCATTGTGGGATATAAGGGGAGCCTCGAGCCGGTGGAACCAACTCTCGAGCTTTTAGAGTGGCCGAGTCAGAGCCGAGGTCGGCTCCGAACCCATCCAGCAAGAATGAAGGCGAGATAGACAACTTAACATGTTATATTCCTTGCTGAAAACTGATTATTTCTCCCATTTCCTTAAGCTCCATAACAGCAATTTTTGGTGGAATATAAATATATGACAGTGTAATACTCCACCCTTACCACAAGCCCCTTACTATCACAAATCTACCATTACTGTCTTTTTTTACTCTTCAATCACTACCGGAGATCCTTTGGCCCTGATATTTTGATGAATATCCATCCTGAAATCTTTTCTTTATCAAATTCACATGCTCATATCTTTCCAAATGTGTCTTCTGCAGCATTGCTATTTGTAGTGTGCATATTTAAATATAATCCAATACTCTTTCCTTTGTGTCTATACATGCAAGGTCATTTATTTATTGACATTTGTTGACCGGGAAAGTCCAGTGATCCATTTTCAAATGAGGCCCGGGGAAAAAAGCTCCATACAATCATAGACATTTTTACATAACATCAGCTTAACTTTGAAAGTCAAGAAAGTTTTTACACAATACAAACTGAAGTAGATATACAAGACAAATGCATATTATAGAGGTATACAATACAAGACAATAAACACAGTGTGCTAGATTTTTAGTAATTCTGTTTGTATATTATCATAAGTAAAAATACTGTTTAATCAATTCTGTTTATTCAGCCACAGAAATAAAGAAAGCAAGAGAGACTGGATATGAAGACAGATAGTGTAAATTGCAACTATATTAAGTTAGTAAAAGTATTTGTAGTGTAGAGTGGCCAGAACATTTAAGGTGGTTTCAATATATGACTACAAGAACAGACAAGGTTATTGAGATAGTGTTCTTTTAGTGCAAATTTAAATGATTTTAAAGAGTCTAGTTGAGTAAGAGAGAGAGAGGGAGTGCATTCCAAAGTTTGGCAATGGCATGGGAATAGAGACATTGTCCAGCTCTTTTGTTGGGTTTAGTTACGGTTAAGAGTTGTTTGTTAGAGGACCTAAGATGCCGAGTACATCCCAAGATACTTTGTAACTTTGTATAGAGTAGCCATTATGATAAAAAGCTATTATTCCCAAAATTATACATGAGAGTTTTTTGAATGTGTATTTCCAACTTTTGTTTCACATGTACACTATAATGTTTAACACGCTGATCTTTGTCTCTCTTCATCTCCATTTGAACCTATGTCACATTTCTCAAGACTTTTTGCTTTAATGAAAACCCTCAAACAAAATAACTAAACACATTTTCAGAACAACCCATCCCCTATTGACTAAGAGCAAACACAACTATGTACCTTTTCAAGGAATGAAGTTTAACCATCCAGATAATAAATACTGCCTCAAATCAACAGCTGCACCCATAGGCATAACCTCAACCAACATTAAGGTTATCCATGCTAAAACATATGTTACAGCCTGTGTTCTGACAATACCAATTGCTGTCTGTTCTTTTCTTATCTCTATTCCTCTCTAAGATGTGAAAAACACCTTATATGCTTATATGCACTAGCTGCCTTTTAACAAAAGAATAATGCACTGTTTTGTTAAAAGAAGTAAAGTATTAAAGCTACTGGGGTGGCAACTATCTCTTATTCACTGACCATAATTTCAAATTTTATTTTTTAATGAGTTGCCTGATGTAGTACCTTTAAATTTTACATTTCCCTCAGCAAAGAATGTTTAGAACTCTCAAGATTAATTGCTTGCACCTGCAGACAGCTCATCTTCATATAAATGTAGTGAGCAACGAGAGAAAAAAAAACAGTTGACAACATTACGAGTTGCATTACGTATCTGTAAATTTCACTCAACAAAACAGAATGCACTAAATCCCAGTGGCCAACTGCCCTCATGTTGCAGTCTTCTTGTCTCTCACTGAGATCATCTGCTAATAAGCAAAAAAGCTGAATTCTTTGCAGATGCATGAAGTTTAGCAATTTTCATGGCTTTCATCACTTTGTCTTATTTTTCAAGATTATTTGTGTACAAAAATGTTAATAGTTAAAGCAATGACATTAATCTATACATCCATGCTTGTAGAAATTAGGAGAATCATTACCTATAATTAAGTATACTTTTATACTCCACCACCACCCTAGAAGCCCAAGATGACAGCATTGTATCAACCTAAACTTGCCTCTGTCCAGCCTTTCTTAAGTTTACTGTAAAATCTATATTTCTTATACCCAAAAGGTACTTGTTTACTGTAATATCTTTAACAAATACAATTACTGAAAACAATCCCCCACACTATACAAAACTGTTTTATTATATAACATGCAATTTATATCATGAAATGTTTTAAACTAATAAGAACAAAAATTGTTTTACTTATAGTTACTTCTTTTTTCCCTTACTGTCCCTCTAAACATTAAAAACAATGTGAGGTACATGCTTTACAGTCTTCCCAAAAGCTATCAAACTCAAAAAAGTCTTCCTCAGCCACTTTTTCCTTGCAAAGCCATATTTTACAAGTATGATTGATTGGTGCTTTATAATCTACCATTTATTCACTATGCTGGTCTTCTTCCTGATCATATCCATCTCTCAACACTAGACCCAGACTGTGGTTCAAGTCCAAGGCACTCCAGAGTCTTCCAGTGAATTCCTGTGCTTTTTTTTCTGACTCTCAAGTACTTTCCTTTGGAACACTGGAAAATATATAAGAGCTTTGTTGTCAGAGGAATGCTTTCTGGCTCACTTTTTATTGGATAAACTTTTTCATTTCCTCCTTAGCATGGTCTGCATCAAAAATGTCTTTGATCCTCTAAGAAAAATACTCTGAGGACAGCTGGATACAATAACTTGAATCTCACACTTGCCTGGTGTGCAGTGAATAATATTCTGCTATCTCCAATGTTTAATAAATTAAAAAATAGCCAAAGCGCCAAGTTTCCATAATATTAAACATGTTAACAATACCACCATAGAAACTACAACATCCTTACAATACATTGGTATTTGGCTATAACAGTCTCTTAACTTTCAACTACACATTCAAAAGACATTCAAAACACTTGCAAAAATAAAATCAACATACCACTGTTCTGGGCAAACAAGCTATTACTTCTATTGTCCAAGCCATCCAAAGCTGCCATAGACAAGTGACTACACTTATGTCAACTTGAATATGAACTATCCATAATAGCTGCAGCCTGAAAGAAAAATGCCACCAACATGCAAATCCACCTCCAATAAAATCTGACAGTTCATTACTGACACCCCCATTAATGAACACCATTACCTAACTCTTGCCAAAGCTAAATGGCTCACAGTACATTTGAGAGGCAACCTCCTACTAGGATTACTAATTCACAAAGCCCTGTCTCCTGAGGCATCTTCCCCTATCACTCATTAACATTTCACCACCCCCTGCACATATAATCTCAGGGGTATTTCTCAATCTCAACCCACCCTACTAACTCCAAAAATTAAACTTCATTGCACTGACTATGCATTCTCCATCCTTGCACCTAAACCTTGAGACTCTATTCCACTCAGTCAGAGATACCAAAAGTACATGGACTTCAGATAACAGCTCAAGGAACACATCTTCACCTAAAGTGCAGTGCACTCATAGAGGTCATATTACATGAACTCTGCAGCTCTGTCACACGCCTTTATCCCTATTTCATCTTTCCTTATCTCATCTTGTCATCCCCTCACTTACTGCTTCCCATTCATCCTACCTCCATCTTCTCATTACATCTCACACACTTCTCTGCTTTCTACTCCATTTCCATCTGCATGCCTCTCTCCCCATTTCTCTGTCTTCTCCCCATGGGTATCCTTTCCAGGAACTATTCCCATTTGCCTCTTCTAATATCTTCCTACCTCTCTATATAATGATATGCTGCTATCCCTGTAGCATAAGCCATCTCAGTCCTTATGGCCACATCTTATCCAAAAAACTCTGCTAAGCATAATTACATTTCCATCCATGTTTTGACTTTGTAAACTGATTCTTGAACTAAATGTTGTAGCATATTTTTGCATCTGTAAATATGCTTATTTGTTGTGTGATCCTATTCATCTGGGGTGTGCCTGCAAATGGTCTACTAAGATCGCTGTACTACCCTGATAAACAAATACTTCTAACTACATAAATAAATACTTTTCTGTTCTGCCACAGTTTTGTTAGGATCAACTCTGCTGGCATGACTACACCTTTACTGATATGGGTCTTGGCTCCTTTCTCATGCTGAGGTTTGGAGCATATACTCTATCATATGTGGCCTTTCAATGAACAAATCCTGCATTGGAACACCAGTCCAGTTGCTTATTTGTGCTTTCATAAAATTAATACAGTCTGTTCCTTCCAGTTGCTCTTGTATAACAGAATATCTCAGTTTTTCTCTGTGGGTGCTGTAGTCTAATTCTACTATATTTTTGAAACAGCTCTTCTTGAAAGACTTATACTCAGCCATTCCTTTCTTCATTTCAACCTCTGATTTTTACATTATCAGTTTGCCTGAATAGGTAATTAAATACTTTTATTTTCCAGCCTTTTTTATTTGAGTTAATGTATTCCTTCAATATTTCATTATTTTAATAATCGCTAAGTAAATATGACTTATGTTTCCTTCTAAATCACTGGAAGCCATATATTAAACCAAAGCTGAAGCTTGAACTGCTTTTTACTAAATAACTAAAGGATTCTTCCCAGCCAGTGTTTTCTCTTCACCTTTTTTTGGTTGATTTTCTTTCAGGTTCTCCAAATTTATTCTTTGCTGGCTTTCAGGCAGTCTACTTACTAGCCAGTAACTGAATTTTACCCAAGCTTACAATTTCATCAGTGCTTTTTTCCTCAGCTTCTGTTTTCATACTAGGAGAGAGATGAAATTAAGCTGTTAAACATTGTGCAACCATGTTGGAAAGTCCTCTTAAATTTCTTGCTTTTTTTTTTCAAAAATGTTTATTGTCTTGATTTTTATAGCTTAAAAGCACAGTCAATGCAAATACAGTCTAACTGTATCACATGAAATGGTATGTCTTGCAGAGTAATGATGACACTGATATGCAGACATAGCTCACAATATATCAGCAGTTAATGTGTACTATAAGTGACATTTTCCATAGCACTGTTCAATGCTCAGCAACCAAGCACTTTATATCAAAATATGTAGCATCCTTTAAAATGACATACCATAATGGACAAATGTCCCATGATTCTATAAGCACATTGCATGATGTCAGAAATATTCAGAATTGTTAATAAAGCTTTGCATGAAGATTTAACTAGATTTCATATTTTCCTTAATTCTGCAGAAAACTGATGAAAAAGGTCTCGTCAGTTTAACTATAACTGCCACTAACACAAACAGGGCTCTATATACAGTTCTGGAGGGATTCAGCATTGCAAGACTGTTAAAGAAAATATGGACATTTCTGTTTTAATTAATATATCAAAAGCAAGTTGCTTAAAATGACAAACCATTACCTTCTATTTAAGAGGCAAAATAAAACATTTCAGAGATTTACTAGAAAGGCTCACCCAGATTCAACTACACTTTGCTGTGAGAGAAAGGTTAGTTTGCTTTTTATTTGTTGTATTTTGTATTACTTTATTGCCTTTTTCTATTATGAATACTGTGATTTGTTTTCTTTACCTTGTGTTTTACTTGTATCCTGCTTTTAACTGCATATTAAAACTTCAAAAGAGACACCAGCTCTGTCTCTTGTGAGTCAGGCAGAAAAAAAATTTCCTACCCTCCTACCCAGTTACTGTTTTGTTCTTAAACACCATATATCTCATTTCTTCTTTGCTTTTACTGGCTTGTGTGAGCAAGCACAAAATTATCATTTTGTGAAATCACTCTCCTTCAACTATTTAAATTTATTGACCATCCTACTGTATTCCATAGTACCAGAATACAAAAGTGATCACCCCTTTCAATCTATCTTGCTGTTTTAAAAATAGTGACTCTCCACTAAAACTTAACTTTTTAGACAGGTAAAACTTAAGTTACCTACTTTCACATCTAATTCCTCTAGTGCACACTGCAGTGTTTAGGCTAAACCATTTTTTTCATCTTACCATTAAGCATCTATTGCAAGACCATCAGTTACTGGAGAGCCCACATTCTGCCTCTCAGTAGTCATCTTGGGATTAGTGCGTCTGTTTTCTCCTGGTGATAGAAGGAGTGCAGTTACATTATTTCCTGGAGACTGCTGATCACCAGAAAGCTTAATAACTGCTTTATAGGTGACAGCTTGGAATCTGTGCTTATATTCTGATCCTGGTGAGAGTAGGAGCAGAGCGCACTGATTCCTGACTCTTTCTGGTTGGAGTCCCTGTGACTAGCACTTGCTCTAAAACCTGCTGGAAAGCACTAGGGAGCCTTAAACTTATACAAGCACTCAACTCTCCTTGTTAATAAGGAGAAATTAATCATAGGTACTATTAATTGCAAAGCACCTTGCCAAGGTAAGGGGGAAAAAAGCACCTAACCAGGCATGTCCAAGGGTCAGCTTCCAGTGATTTCTCCTGTCCACCTAGTGAATCTGGGCATACTGGGGCAATGCATCAATTGCTGCATGTACACAGACAAGCCTCTCCTCCTACCACCCAACATTACAACCTGCAAGAAATGCACTTACATAGCCAAACTGGAAGCAAAGCTCTCTCCAGCCAAGATTGTGCTAGACAATCAAGAGGAGAAGGTTAACACCCGCGCTACACTTCAAGCAACACACAGTCCTTTAAAACCCTCACCATCAACACCCACACATAACAACACTTAACCCACATATGCGGAGGCCCTTAATATTAACCTGCCCAAGCAACAAGGACCCCCGAAGGTCAAACGTAAACAGACACCAATCACAACCAAAAGTATCACATAGCTCACAACACCACTGTGCCACCCAAACCCAGCCCCTAAGGCAAAACAACGTACCCACACTTTAGTCATAGCTGACTTTATAGTCAGGCACACTGATGTCTCACTCACCAAGCTGAACAAGGAGAAAATTACAGCCAGCTGCCTGTCAGGTGCCAGGATTCACCACATAATGAATGTACTCAAGTCACTCCACAACAAGCACAAATACGACTCTGTCATTGTCCATGTTGGAGTGAATAACTTGAGATGTACCTCACTGGATTACACGAAAAGAGACATGGAAGAGCTCTCAGATCATGTGACCCAAGCAGGTATTACCCTAGCCCTGAGTAGCATCCTGCCTCTGCCCAGAATGATACCACAGTATAAGGACAAAATGATTGACTTCAATTGGCTAAGCTTCTGGTGTCATTCAAAGGGGGCTCGAGTATCTGTCTGCTTGGGATGACATGATGGACAAACCACGATGCTTTGCCAGAGATGGTCTGCACCTGTCGCCCCCTGGGATTCAGGTTACTGGCTAAGGCTCTTGCCACCCCCATAGGCTCAAAGGACAAAACAAACACCGTAAAAGGTACAAGTATGCAAAATCTGAAGGTAATGCTACTCAGTGCTAGAAGTCTAAACCTCAAAATCTCGAGGCACTCATAAAAATGGAGAACATTAATATCTGTGCAGTAACTGGGACCTAGTTCAAGGCTCCAGACAGCACGCCTCCAATACCAGGCTACAACTCTTACCACATTTTTCAGCCACCAAACCAGGACTGAAACACTAAAGGTGGAGGAGAGTCCATATTCACCAAGGATATTCACACCTCCAGGCTAGATGCCTAACAAAATGCAGCCAAAATTCTCCAGGTGCAACTAACACTAGGTAAGACTGCAATCCAAAGTGTAGCTTGCTACAGATCCCCCACCATGCCCCAAGATTCTCACTACACCTTTCTAAACATGCTGGAAAATATTAAGATACAACCAAACACCCTAATACTGGGTGATTTCAACTACCTTGCCATTAACTGGGAAAACTACTCGTGTACCAACACCTTTGCCCAACGGTTCTTGGAATTCATAAATTCCAACACCCTGGATCAACTAATCCATAGTCCCACCAGGGGCTCCAATATCCTGGACTTGGTCATTACCAATATGGGAAATTGATGCTCCACACAGGTGGTCACCCCTTTGTTGGTTAGGTCTGACCATAAGCTAATCACCTTTGACATCCTCATCCCACCCCTACCCCCCAGTAAAGAAACATCTGCAAAAAACGTTTCCAAGGCCAAGTTCATGCTACTCAAGTCAGAAGTGACAAGCTTCATGACACCCATGCAGACGGGAACTGAAAGTTCGACTGCTGAATCCTACACTAAAGCACTGTATGAGCATATCCACTCATACATGAATTGTGCCATCCCAAATAGAACCAATATGCTCTCCTCCAAAAAAAGGAAGCCAATCTGGTGATCCCCTGTCATAAACAAACTATACAACAGAAGGAAGAAACTGTTGCAGAAAAAAGGAACATCTCAGGATGCAAAAAACGTCCTTACCAGCCTCAGCAAGAAGCTGAGATCCCTCATAAAATTGTCCAAAGCTAGTTATGAAAATAAAATTGTCAAAGATTCCACAGACAACAAGGCATACTATAGCTATGTCAAGAATCTAAATGGCAATGCTCAGATGTGCTCTGAGCTACAACAGAATGGCATGAAATATACTGATCCCAAGGACATTGCCAATATCCTGGCAGATCAATTCAGTGCCAACTTCACCCCCCTCTCAACACCTAAAGGACCCATCTCAATACCAAAAGATTGCCAAATTCCGGTAATCACAGCCACACAGGTAAAAAACGCATTTTCCAAAGCTAAGAATACAGCATCCATGGACCAGACGACATCTCGGGTTGTGTACTACATGAACTACAAAATGAACTGGCACCTCACCTAAGTGTCATGTTTAATCATAGCCTCACCTCAGGCTTCGTGCCCACTGAGTGGTACACAGCTACAGTTATCCCACTCCAGAAGAGGGGCTCCACCTTGGATCCTGGGAACTACCGTCCCATCTGTCTGACGAGCCTGATCTGCAAGGCCATGGAACTTATTATCATGGAACTTATTATAAACAAAGACACTGGCAACCTTCAAACATTGGACCCCACCCAGTTTGGGTTCGTGAAGGGACGATCATGTCTCCTGAACCTGACTGCCTTCTTCGAATCAGTCTCCAGAGCCGTGGACAAGGGTAAGGCAGTCCACAAAGTCTATCTGGACCTCGCCAAGGCCTTCAAAACCATTCCCGACTCTGGAATCATAGATAAACTTACTAAGCTGGGCATAAATCCCTACATTACTCGATGGGCTGCCAACTGGCTTACTGACAGAACCCACACTGTAAAAGTAGCTGACTCCAAATCCAGCTCTAGACAAGTGACAAGTAGAGTACCTCAGGGTTCAGTCCTGGGACCACTCTTGATTGGCATCTACTTCTCTGAAGTACAGGCCAACACTAAGGGATGCTGGCTAACAAAGTTCGCAGATGACTGCAAACTGGGAGCCATTACTGAATCCCAAATTATGTGGATATTCTACAAAAGGGCCTCACAGAAACAGATGGTTGGTGGCAGAGCCATGGGGTCAAACTCAATGCCAAGAAGTGTATAGTTATCCCCTTTGGGAAAAATCATGTACTCATGAATTACCACATAGGTAGCAGTACACTAAACACCTAAAGTGTGATAAGAGACTTAGGAACACAGGTGGACAGTGGTCTCACCTTCGATAGCCACATCGCCACAACAGTCAGAAAATCCTTCTATGCGGTACACCTCATCACTAAGGGCTTTTCATCCAGAAAAAAGGAGGTTATTGTCCCACTGTACTCATCCCTCATTAGACCCATCATAGAGTACAATGCCCCATTTGGTATGTATCTCACAAGACATCTGCAACAACTGGAAAAGCCGCAGAAACACCTCACTAAAAGAATCACAGGCCTAAAGCAGATGCCCTATGCTGACGGACTAAAAGAACTCCAGCTATACTCTGTCGCATATCACCTACTCGGAGGTGATCTCTGCTTAACCTACAAAGCCATGTCAAACCCAGAGCTGTTGGACATGCTACACTTAAAGAAATCCCAATCCATCAGAGCCACACGCTCTAGGGACCTAACCCTTGTCATCACAATGAACAAAACATGTTGGAGGGATAGGTTCCTGACCCAGAGACACCCCATACTCTGGAATAGACTGCCCGTACATGTCAAGCAGACCGCCTCCTTGGCTCTCTTCAAAAGGAACCTTGACGACTGGATGGGAGATAGAAAATTTACCCCAGGGATCACGTCAGTCGCCCTGCTAGACAGGGGTCCAGGGAAGTAAATATTGTGGGAAGAAATAGCCAGGGAATTGTTATGGCTAGCCTTGTACCGATAGCCTAGTACCAACCTATGAACCTATGAAAGGTCAGATTTTGATTGACAGAAATGGTACTAAAAGTCTGCAAACCTTATGAAGTTTCAGAGTGACTTCATTATTCACAAGGGTATTTCTCATATATATATATATATATATATATATATATATATATATATATATATATATATATATATACATATACAGTCATGTCTTTGTTACTATTAAAAATAATCAGCCTGCTAAACATTTGCTTTGCATCATATGAAAGATCACAAAGTAAATGACAAAATATTGCACGTATTTTGTGAGTAGTGAGGTTTTCAATTGTTGATGCACATTGTCAGAAAGTGATATTACTTCCATATTTCCATTAATATTTTAAGCCAGATTACTTAAGTAAAACTTATCATTATTACAGGAAAGACACTTAACATATAAAATAAGTTATGTGCACACCATTATGTTCCATCTGTGTTGTCCATTTTCACTTTTCCTCAACAAGTAGGTTTGGATCAAAACCTCAGATCCAACTTGGCCTCTTTTACAGTTTGTGGATACTGGAAACTCTTTAGCTCCTCCCTTATCCACAATGCTCTAACCCATTACCATACTTCAGATCTTGTTTTCTGGTCTTTTAACATCATAGAAAATTAGAAACAATTATGAGATGAGAAGCAAATACCTGGAGCTCAAAGGTAGGAACACTGATCCCTTAGTATCTTCTCATTTATTCAGAAATCACAAACCAAATGGTAGGGGGTTGGAGGGAGGGGAGTTGAGGAAAAATGAAAATGTACAACACAGATGTAATGTTATGGTGAGTATATAATATCTTTATCTGATGTTGTCAGTTGTCATTCATTCCTGGGCAAGAGGGATAAAGTCCCCAGCTACCTGAATTCTGAGAGGATTCTAAGGAAGGATATTCCTGAACACTGTTGAGCTGAAGGTTGCTCTTCCCCTCGAGACCAGATCCAATTTCTAATGATTAATAAAGATATGAGGATTAGCCTAAGTTGCAGCCACACAGATATCATCCATGGAAGACCTGGATAAAAATACTGATGAAGTTGCCATAGACCTGGTTGAATGGTTTCTTAAAGGTTTCAACAAAGACAAAGCTAATATGGTGTAGACAAAGGAAATGCAAGCTGTTAACCATATGGCTAGAGTTACTTTGGCAACTGGTTTGTCCAATTTTGTTTCCATAAAAGAAACAAATAATTGATCTGTTTTCTCAATTTTTTTTTGTTCTATGCAAACAGAAATGCAACTATCTGGGAGCATCCAACAAATGTATCATGTATTCTCCTTTGTTCATGAAATTTGGAAAGAAAACTGGAAGTCTAACAGATTGAATGATGTTGGATTCTGACACCACCTTAGGAAGGAAGGATGGGCTGGTTCGTAACAATCCCCTATCTTTATGGAAGACAAAAGAAGAAGGCTTAGAAGATACGCCTTGAAGGTCTGAGATTCTTTGAGCAAAGGTTATAGCTATGATGACCCACCACTGGACCAGTAATAAAGGAGCCTCAATCCTCACCACTAGCAACAGTGGGGGATATACACTGGGAGAATAGCAAGTACACACACAGTAGTTCAGATGCAGCTCTCTGTATCAAGTGAAATTTCCCTTACAAGTACACAGGGACCACCTTAATTCTCCCTCTTTCTGCAGATCCCCAATAAGACTCCCCACTGGCACAACTACAGAGTTGAGATCTCAGCTGAAAGACTAAGCTAAGACCTACTAGCACCCTCTCTATCCAACCAGTGCTTCATTTTCCTGCCCAAGTAGCTGACGCACACACACACACACACACACACACACACACACACACACACACACACACACACCTGGGACAGGATGGCACAGGTTTACTAGCTATGCCCCCTTCTGCCCAGACTATAAGGTAGCTACCACTGCCGCCAGTCAACTCATTATCAGCTAGTTTAAGGCTCTTAACAAAGGGTGTCCAATCTTACTGTGTAATATTAATACTAACACGCATGGTAGTTTGGCCAAGAGCAAACTATTGGGAGTGGCCCACACAGTATCACCAAATAAATAAGCAAGTACTCTCAAAACTTAAATATCTCTGCACAGATCAGCCACAATGTTTTTGTTGTTGCGTCTTTTGGCTTTTCCCGGTTAGGGGTCACCACAGCGGAACTCCGGTCCGCTAATGATTGGTAGTTGATTTTTACGTGCCGAGTTACCAGCCCTGATGCACAACCTTCAATGAAGGTAGGCCCATTCGCGCATGTCTTCACGCAGAAGACACTCTAGCTGAGAATCGAACCAGACAGCGTATTACTGTGAGGCGACAACGCTACCGCAGCACCACGGTTTAAATATATTTAATAATAAACAATAAAAGAACAAGAAAATACTCAGTATATATTCACATAGATCACAGAGACATCAGAGTTAAAAATCACAGGAAATATTTAAAACAACACTGAAGGACAGTTTCAAATAAACACAGAAAAATATCTAAACCAAGCTTCACTATATTCCTGACTATATCTAAAAGAGTTACTATACACTAGAAACGTACTTACAGTGCAAGGCAGATGTGTGGTGAATGCTTCCTGTTGTTGTCAGGTCCAAGACAGAATACAGAACGCTCTGTCTCTCTAAGAGACTTCACCAATTAATATCTCAAATATTACTGCTGACATAGCTTGCAGAATGACCTAATTTCTTATTATCTGACTCTAGTTCCCAGGTGAAACCCCCACTGCTGGAAGCTTGGCAGTATTTAGCATCTACCTGTGAAAATACATAGACCTCAGATCTTTGGCAGATGCTGGAAGACATAAAACAATTACATTCCTCCATATTTCAAGACTAGTAATTATTTCACCCTAGAGACAATACAGAAATCTCCCTAGTACAGACATTTTGTCTCTTGCGGTACTGAAACTGAAATATATCATCTTTTATGACCTAGCCATAAAGTAATCTAATTTCAGTGATTTTTCTGAAGTTTGCTGGACTGAAGTTAATCCTCCAGTTTCCTCTGTTAACGTATACATTAAACAACTACAATAGTACATGTACATTTCTGTTCTCTTCCAGCAGGGCACACTGTTGTTACATTTTAAGCACAAGCTCTTTATAAAATACCTTTCCAACACACATGTCTGTAACAACCAGTTTGATATACACATGACGTACAGTTCTAATACAGTTGTAACATGCATTTTATAAAATTCCTTTTCAACACACAAGTCTGTACCAACCAGTTTAATACACACATGACATATACTTCTAATACAGTTGTAAAACAAGCATCTTATATAAATCATATTGATATTCACAAATGACATATAATTATTTCCATAATTCCAGCTAGCTGTGCTGGCAGTATCTCTCTTCAACACAATAACTACTAAAAAGATAGTTTTCCAGGTTAAACATTTTAGTTCACACTTTGCTGATGGTTAAAATGGAGATTTGAGTTAAAGCTTGTAATACCAAGTTCAAATCCCATGGCAAAGTTGAATCTTTAAAAGGGGTGGTCTAAGAAGAAAAGTTCCCCTTATAAAGGCCTTACAAAGTTTTGGAGAAGCTAAGAAGGAATTATTTACTCCTATGTGGATATCACAGATAGCAGCTAATTGAATTTTAACAGTTGAGGAGCTTGCTCCTTCATTAAAAATTGCTAACTGAACCAGAACTATCATAGCGGACATTGACCCCAAGGCTTGTAAAATCATTCGAGCTGATAGAGAAAAAATTTGAATTATCTTTTTAACTTGAAATCGAATACCCTAGGTAGGGGAAGGGAGGCTGTTACAGATACCATTTTGAACAAGGCCTCTATGAACTCTAATATCTGAGATGTTTCTATCTGAGAATTTTTGTGATTGATGGTAATTCCTAAATGACAGCAAAGCTGGAGTACATAATCCCGTGCTTTTATCAGAAGATGGCTGATGGGAGGGGTTATAAGCTAGTCATCCGAGTACGGAAACACCCAGCATCCCTGCAGTCTCAAGTGAGCTGCTACTACTGCCATCCATTTGGTAAACACCGGGGGGAGGGGGGGATGTGGTGAGGCCAAAGCCCAGAACTCTGAATTGGTAATGACTGGCTCTCAGCCAGAAGCATAGATGTCTTCTGGGTTGTCTTTTCATTTTTATGTGATAATAAGCATCATGAAGATCTATTGAGCACATTCAGTCGTCCTTGTGCAGGAAAAACAAAATGGACTGAACTGTGACCAGTCGGAACTTTGTGTACTGAACTGATTTGTTCAAATTACTAAGATCCAAAATTGCTCTATAGTCCCTTGTTTTCTTTGGCACTAAAAAGAATCTAGAGTAAGTTCCAGACTCATTCTGGTCTGGAGGGACCTCTTGGATGACTTTCTTCTATCAGCTTTCTTATTTCTAGTACTGCTGTTTTCCTCTGACTGGGTGGAACATCAGGAATTTTGATTACTATTAAAGGGGAGGGAAGGGTATTGTATAACCTCTGGAAATAATCCTCTGTGCCCATGTATCTTTTGTAATGTCTAGCCAGGTTGTCTGGTGCATGGATAGACAACCCTGGACTGCCTCCAGAGGTGGACAATCTGGCATCCTTTCAGGAGGATAGGTAGGATCAGTCAGAATTAGTGTCTCTAGATCCTTGATTCTACAGGCTGCTTCTGCCATGTGGGCAGCTGTCTCCCATTAGAGTTCCCCAGAGTCCTGGGGTTTGAGTAATGTTTACTTATTATGATTTCACTTTGCCAGAAAACCAACATTATACAGAAGACTTTGGTAAAGAATTTTTAATGATAGATTCAAGTTTACATTTGAGCCTTGCCCATCCAAACATTCAGATTCTATTTTCAAAAAAAAAAAAAGAATCCACTGATCTCAAGATCTGCTCCTTAGATCCGATTTGCAATAATGCATTTTATAGCATTTTGTATTCAACTTTAGGTGATAATCCGTGGTGCAAGACATTGCTGGTATTCTGATAAAGTGCATCACTCTCCAGACACATCCAAGAAATATAATTCAGAACTGAAGGACAGAATTAATGACAGGGATAGGAAAAAAAAGGTTGCAGTCTTGGGAAATATGAATATTCCAGCAGTAAAGTAGAAGATTTTTAAGTGCCACAGTAGTGAACAAAGGCCACCCGATCAGGGTATTTGGACTTTAAGGGGTTAAGACAGCTAGGGCAGAAATGCAGCAGGTGTGAGATGTAATACAATCAAAGTAGATGAACTTGGGGATATCCAGGTAGAAGTGTGTGTGTGTGTGTGTGTGTGTGTGTGTGTGTGTGTGTGTGTGTGTGTGTGTGTGTGTGTGTGTGTGTGTGTGTGCGTGTGTGTGTGTGTGTGTGTGTGTGTGTGTGTGTGTGTGTGTGTGTGTGTGTGTGTGTGTGTGTGTGTGTGTGTGTGTGTGTGTGTGTGTGTGTTTGTGTGGCAGGAGGGGGGTGCAAATACAAAGATAAAGACAATGGTGTAGGAATTCAGGGAAGATGATTATGATGAACTGAGGACGAGTTAAAAATAAGACCAGGCTTTGGAATAAAATAAGGGAGTAGATCACCTAGGATAATGGGTCAGGAATGCAGTACTAAACACTAAGGACAAGGAACTGAAGAAGTGATAAAATAAAAGCAAAAGAAGAGGACCAAAGAGACAACATAGGAAGTAATACTAGCAGTTTTGACAAATGTCAGGGCAGTTCAAGAAGTGGAAGGGGAAAACATATTAAAAGGAAGTAAGCAAAAAAGGCAAAGGAGGTAAGAGCAAAATAAAAAGAGGCTGCAGACAATTTCAGTGTGGAGAACAAAAGCTTCTTTAGGTATACAACACAAAGAAATAAAGGAGATAAAGATCTGGCCATGGCTGTGCAAAGATGGGATGGAGATCAGTAAAGCCTGGGAAGAATCAGAGATACTGAATACATTTTTTTCTTCAGTATTTACAAAGGAAAGGGTGCCTTGCTATGGGGAAGTAGGGCAGAGTGAAGACAAATGTGGACACGCATAAGGAAGATAGGATGGTGACTTGGAAGTATCCAGATTCCTTAACTGTGCATAAAGGATTGAGATGAGATGGTAGATGGACTGGCTGTCATGGTCCTTAGGAATGTGGCCAAGGTGCTGGCAGAGTCCCTGAAAGAAAATTATAATAGATCACTGACAACTGCAGCAGTTCCTGAATATTGGAGGACAACAACTGAGGTTGGAAATATCCAGCTAACTAAAGGGCTGTTAGCCTTACAGTAATGGCAGGAAAAGTCATGGAGAGAATCCTGAAGGCAGAACTGGTTTCTTTCCTAGAAGAAAGAGACAATGCTTTCAGTCAAACCAGATCTAGTTTTATAACTGGACTTATAAAAATACTTTAAAAAGAACTTGGCAGGGGATTTTGGTAACATAGTCTACATTTCTCCAAGGCTTTTTTCTCTGTCCCTCATAGGTGAATCCTAGGAAAACAGGCATGGATGTGGGAAGAACCAAGAATGAGGAACTTGATTTCTGCATATCTGAATGGTAGGACAAACAGGATTGTGGTGCAAATGGCAATGTCTAGAATTAAGGAAGTAAGTACTAGAATAGTTTTTCCTGAGTCCTGTACTTTTCAATTTGTTTATTTCAGACAAAACTGAAAGAAGAGGAGGACTGTATTACCTGCCTCATTGTTCCTAATACAAAGATAAGTGCAGCAATAAAAATCAGGAAAGGTTGAAGAGTCTAAGAAAGGATATGGAAAAGATGACCAAATGGGCTGAAAGGTAGCTCCAGAGATTTGATGCAGATAAACAGAAAGTGCTGCACAAAGGCTACATTAACCCTGGTATGATGTATCTGGTGGGGGTAAAATGGATAACAACAGAGCAGAAAATAGATCTGGGGTTGTTTATCACAGCAAAAAAACAAATAACTAAATAAAAAAAAAACACACAATGGAGTAGCCAGCAAACTGCAAGATGATTTAATAGCGTTCTGGTACCTCGGCATGAATGCCTTCAGAGGCATAATTTTCAACACTACCATGCAGTTAATATATACAAAAGTCTGCAATTGGATAGTAAATAACAATTAACAATCAAATAATCAATCAGCCCTTAAAAGAATGGAATATTTGGGATTGGTAGTTGTACTGTGTCTTCTTCTTCTGATTTATTTATTGTTAATTTGAATAACCTGAAGATGTAATGGGATCCTATCTCGCCTACATTCATAACTGATGGGTTCGGAGCCGATCCGTCGGCTCCGACTCGGCCACTATACACTAGAACGAAGTCTCTCATTGGCTGGGCTACCCCTTATCCCATAATGCACCACGCCTGCTTCCCCAGATCTCGTTTGCCGCTTTTCAAGCCGGACGTGGTCTCGACTTGGCTGGAGCTAAGTGTTTTTTTCTTGACCTTTTGGTCTTTTTTGACTAGGGTTTCTGTCAGAATTTAAACAAACAGCTGTTTTAACAGCTTTGTGAGCGTTTGTGGTCAGTTTGTGTAAAATTAAATTTTATTCTTTTTCGTGCTACTAGTGTACTGGGCAAGGCCCGTTTAAGTTAGAGGGCCTTTGCCCTTATTGTATGTCTATCTTTTTCTTGTTGTGTGACTGAAATAGTTTTCGGGCTAAGCCCGTTTAAGTTAGAGGGCTTTGGCCCACGTATTTCCTTACTTCTGTGTATTTGACCTGTTGTATCGGGCTAAGCCCATTTAAGTTAGAGGGCTTTAGCCCATACATTAGTTACTGTTTTTTTTCTAGCTATTAGTTACCTGTTTTTTCTACAAAATGTCTAAGGAGCAGAAATCAGGGTTCAAAAAGTGTGCAAAATGTAATTATAAAATGTCTATTACAGACAGCCATGCTGTCTGCGTGTACTGTTTAGGGCCTAAACATTTACAGGATACTTGCAGTGTGTGTCACGCTTTTTCCTCCCAGGGTGCTACAGGAGAGAAAAAACAAGCTGATACTTAGGGGTCTGATTAAGCCTTCATTTGAGGAAGCTTTGGCTTCATCTCCAGCTTCTAAAAAGAAGAGATCGTCGGCTCCGACCAGTCCGTCGGGCTCGACACCCAAGAAGCATAGATCGTCGGCTCCGACCAGTCCGTCGGACCCGACAGCTAAGAAACTGGGATCCACTTCTTCTTCCTCGGCTCCAATGGCTTCGGAGCCGATGGCTGAAGGGTCTGCCTCGGTGCTTCTTCCCTCGGCTCCATTGGTGTCGGAGCCGCAGGTTAGTGCATCGAGAGGCCAATCACCTACTTCAGCTCCTTTGGTCTCGGAGCCGTTGGAGGTGTGCAGCTCAGACTCTTCCCCCTCGGCTATGGAGCCTCCTTCGGCGCCGACACTGTTGCAAACGGTTCCGGTCTCGGGTCTGATAGTGCTGGAACCCTTTCGGAGCCGATCCCCTGCTTTATCGGAGCCAAGGCAGAAGTCTTCTCGGCCCCAATCTGTTTCCTCCAAATCCTCTAGGATGTCGGATTCGGATAGGGTTATCCAGAGGCTGTTCCAGTCCCCAGTTTTTACTAAAATGATCTCGGCTCCAGCCCACGTGGCTTCGGAGCCGATTCCACATCCCATGCATTTGATTCCTCCTCCGACCCCCTTAGAGCCGTTGGAGTCGGTGCAGGTATAATGCAGCGGAATCGTCCAGTCAGAGCAGGGACCCCCTCAGAGTTTCTCCGACCTTCATTCCTACCCTGTCCTCGGTGTCAGGGTTTGGTACCGGGTCTTCCTCGGCGGGGGCCGAGGGCAACACTGTGGAGCTGGCCTCTTCGATGCCCAGTCTTCCCCTCGGAGCATCGGCCACAGGTATTCCCGGTACCACCATGGTCTCTCAGCAAGTGCCCTCTGCAGAGTCTGGAGGTCCTGCTTTTGAGGCCATGAGGAGTGCGCTGGCCATGACCTTGCCGGTTCAGCAGGTTTCTACCTCACCGTCCCAAGTTATGGGTACTGGTGCCTCTGGAGACATTCTTTCCCACGACAGTGGGGCCCCAGGGCCTGAGGATACCCCCTTAGAGGGTTCCCTTCTTCCGGGGGGTCCTTCTGAATCTGCTTTGGCTGAACCCCCAAGGAAGAAACTGTGTAAGAGGAAGCACGTTGATTCCCAAGATGAATCCGTCACTTCAGATACTGACCTCGATGATGCGGAGGGGTCCCCTAAATCGTCCTCAGATGACGTCTCCTTCTCGGATATCCTTGAGATCTTGAGACAGAGAGGCGATTGGCAATCCAAAGCCCCTACCGCTGAGGAGTCAGTTTTCCTCAAGGCCTTCGGGGCCCAGCCCTCCTCCTCCCTGGGTGTCTCCCCCTTTGACGAGTTATTAGATCTAATCTCTCGGAGGGTGTGGGAACATCATGATACAGCGGAACCGGTGCCTGCCAGGCCTAATAAGTTTCTTTCAGCCCCTCCCCAGAAGGAATTCCTCACTAAGGGTGTTGCAGTTGATGCTATGGTGGTGGCATCTGCCACTCAGCAGGACGTGGCAGAGGCTTCAACGTCTATTCATCCTCCTAATAAGGATTCTAGGAGCATGGATAGGTACGGGAAGCGTACCCTTTCTTCAGCGACCTTTACCCTGCGGTTGCTGAACTATCTCTGTCATTTTACAAGGCTCCAAAGGACCTCCTCAAGGAGTTAGGAGAGTCCCTTGCGGGTAACCTTCCTGAGGCGTTAGCACAGACCGTAGGCGCCCAGATGACTACCCTATCTTCTATTGTCAACTCGTCCATGACGCTCATTTCCTATGCAGCCGAAGGGGCGAGTAGAGCAGCGGGCACAGGAGTGGCTCTTAGGAGACAAGCCTGGTTATGCTTGTGTCCACTCGCGGAGGCCTTTAAGTCTTCCTTTGCCGACGCCCCCTTTGATGGGTCTTCTTTGTTTGGACCCAAGGTGAAGGACACACTTACTCGGTGCGAGCAGGAGGGCAAGAACTTGACTGCCGTTGAGGCCCGTTTTTCTGCTCCCTCTAGACCTTATCCCAAGGCCCAGAGAGGAGGGAAAATGTGGTTCAGGAAATCCCAAAAGTTCTTCTCTACTTCACAGAGTGATCCCCCCTCCAGAGGCAGGGGGGGGGGGAATTCAGGAAGACGCCACCCTAGAAGTGGCAGAGGCCCCCGTAACTCTGGAGACCGCGACTCCTTTCGTGGGTCCTCCTACCCTCAACATCCCTAGGATGTGGCCCGGCTGTGCTTCTCCGGAGCCGGTCGAGGATCGTTTGGCGAAACACCCACAGGCTTGGGAATCGATAACCAAGGATCAGTGGGTGCTTCGCATTGTAACCGGAGGCTACCTCATCCCCTTTTTCACGCCCCCTCCTCCTACAAGGAGAATCCCGGACGTGCCACCCAGTCAGCGGGATCTGGCAGCCGTAGAAGTTTCAAAGCTGCTAAGCAAAGGGGTCATCCAGCTCGTCCCCGCCGACCAGATCGGATCAGGAACTTACTCAAGATTATTTTTGGTGCTGAAAAAGACAGGGGGCGTAAGGCCCATTTTGGACCTAAGCTCTTTAAATCGTTTTGTGAAGAAGTCCAAGTTCCGGATGGTCACCCTTCAGTCCATTCTCCCGTTATTGGAGAAGGATGTCTGGATGTGCTCCATAGACCTCAAGGACGCTTACTATCACATTTTGATACGTCAAGAGTCCAGGAGTCATTTACGCTTCCGCCTAGGAACCAGTCATTTCCAGTTTTGTGCACTGCCCCTTTGGTCTCACCACAGCCCCCAGGGTGTTTACCAAGTGTCTGGCAGTGGTGACAGCTCACTTGAGAAGTCTAGGATTCCAAGTGTTTCCTTATCTCGATGACTGGCTCCTCACTGCCACCTCCAAGCATCTACTGATTCGAGTGCTGATGGCCACAGTAACCTTGGGTCTCTCGCTAGGAATCACTTTCAATTGGAAAAAATCTGTGCTGCGGCCATCTCAGCGTATCACCTTTATAGGCGCAGAGTTAGACACAAAAAGGATGCGGGCATTTTTGCCATCAGAGAGAATTCAGGTTCTACAATCACAGGTTCTAAATTTGTTACCCAAATCTCGAGTTCCTGCCAGACAGATTCTTCAGTTATTGGGCACGATGGCTGCAACTATCCTCCTAGTACCGTTAGCCAGGCTGCACATGCGGGTGCTGCAATGGCTATTATCGGTTCAATGGTCATACCAAGAACTTCCCCCTGAACCACCTGGTTTTGATTACGGGCAATTGTCGGCGGGACCTCCGTTGGTGGCTATGTCGTTCCAATCTGGACCGGGGGCGTCCTTTCGCCCTTCAGCCCCCTGTTGCCACAGTGACCATGGACACCTCCCAGATAGGGTGGTGGGGGGGGTCATTATCTGGACAGGTCTGTCCAAGGCACTTGGCAGGATTGCGAAGCGCACCTTCACATCAATACCCTGGAAATGAGGGTGGTGATTCTGGTTTTAAAAGCACTTCATCATGCTCTCCCCCAAGGTACTATTGTGATTCTATCCGACAACATGTCGGTAGTTTGGCACATAAACAAGCAAGGCGGAACCAGGTCCTACCCCCTTTGCAGGGAGGCCATGAGAGTATGGCGCTGGGCCATAGCCTCTCAACGTTTCTTAGTAGCCACGCACATTCCGGGAAAAGCCAATGTGATTGCAGACAGGCTCAGCAGGACTCTCCTGTTGCCCCACGAGTGGTCCCTCAACAACAGAGTGGCTGCGCAGATCTTCGCCAAATGGGGTCTCTCTTGTTGCGACTTGTTCGCCAGCCCCAACAATGCGAAGTGCAGAGAGTTCTTCACTCTGACACCCTCTCAGGGGCAGTCTCCCAGGGATGCTCTAGCCCACAATTGGCCCCCGGGTCTGCTTTATGCCTTCCCCCGATTCCCCTTCTCCCGAGGGTGATTCAGAAGGCTCTTCATGTCGGGTGCCACATGATTTTGGTCGCCCCACATTGGCCCCGTCAGGTTTGGTTCCCATTCCTTCAGAAGTATGCGGTACAGGGACCCTGGATTCTGGACCCAGTGCCGGGTCTGTTGTCCAATCAGTCGGGACACTCTCATCCATCCCTCCGGTCGTTGTGACTGGCTGCTTGGTTACGCCACTTCCATCCTTAGTTAGAGATCTTTCTCTTTCTTCAAAAGTGATGCACATCTTGTCCTCTTCCCACAAGCCGTCTACCGTCAAGCTGTATTCCAGCAAATGGAAAAGGTTTGTTTGTTGGGCCCAGCAGCAAGGCATTGATCCTCTTACGGCCCCAGTTCCACAGGTCTTGGAATTTCTAGCTTCATTGTTTCATTCAGGCTCTTCAGTCTCCACACTTAAAGTTCAACTGGTGACTATATCTAATTTTCATGTTGCTATAGAGCCTTCTTTAATGGCGAACAGACTTTGCAAGTCCTTTCTTAAGGCAGCCTGGCACCTCAGGCCTCCTATGGCTCATCCCGTGCCCCCTTGGGATTTAAATTTAGTTCTGGCCTCTTTAACTGCCCGTCCCTTTGAGCCTGCAGCCACTTGTGATATTAAATTCCTGTCATGGAAAACTGCCTTTCTAGTGGCAATAACTTCTGCTAAGTGGGTTTCAGAGCTTCAGGCTCTCTGTTCTTCCCCTCCTTATTTGATTTTTCACAAAGACAGAGTTTCCCTTAGATTGAATCCATCCTTTTTGCCTAAGGTAGCATCCCCTTTATGCATTCAGCAATCATTGGAGCTCCCAGTTTTCTTTCCAAATTTTTCTAATAGAGCAGAATATGCCTTCCACCAGTTGGATGTTCACAGGCAACTGCGTTTTTACTTAGATAGGACCACTCAGACACGAAAATCTGACCAACTGTTTGTGTCCTTTGGAGAATAGGTTAGGTCTACCAGTTGCCAAAACCACCATTGCCAAATGGATTAAGGATTGCATCTCTTTCATTTATTCCCAGTCAGGCAGAGAGTTGCCTTTCCCACTCAAAGCTCATTCTACCAGGGCTATGGCCACCTCTGTAGCTTTCACCCAAAGTTTCAATAGATGATATTTGTGCGGCTGCTACTTGGTCTTCTCCGCACACCTTCATTTCTCATTACAAGGTTGATGTGGCTTCGAGGCAGAGCTTCTTTTGGTTCCGCAGTTCTCAGGAGGGTGTTCCAGTGAGCCACCGGGTTTTAGGTGCTAGGGACGCTGTCCCATCAGTTATGAATGTAGGCGAGATAGGATCCCATTACATCTTTTAGTTATGTACTTACCATAACTTTGGATGTATGGGATCCATCTCGCCTACATTCATACATACCCACCCTCCTTCCCCCTACCTTTTGGATTTGGAGGAAATATTGATCTTGCTAAGCTCTCCTCTGGAAGAGCTCTGGTTGGTTACAGTTATTGGTATGTGTTCTGTACCTGTATGTATGTATGAAAGTGAACAAACAAGATCTGGGGAAGCAGGCGTGGTGCATTATGGGATAAGGGGGTAGCCCAGCCAATGAGAGACTTCGTTCTAGTGTATAGTGGCCGAGTCGGAGCCGACGGATCGTCTCCGAACCCATCAGTTATGAATATAGGCGAGATAGGATCCCATTACATCTTTTAGTTATGTACTTACCATAACTTTAGATGTATGGGATCCATCTCGCCTACATTCTCTACAGATAGGTTTGGAGCCAATCCTCGGCTCCGACTCTGCACGCTATACAATAGCATGAAGTCTCTTATTGGCTGAGTTACCTCATATCCCAGGATGCACCACTACTGCTTCCCCAGATCTTGTTTGTCCGCACACATGCACACACACACATAGACTGTTGTTACAAGATTGCCAAGTGTTTCAAGAGAGGAAACAGTTGAATTTGGACCGTCCGGTCTCTTCTGGCCTCCAAGGCAGGGGGAAGGAGGGTGGGTTATTAGGAATGTAGGCGAGATGGATCCCATACATCTAAAGTTATGGTAAGTACATAACTAAAAGATGTAATGTGATCCTATCTCGCCTACATTCTCTACAGATGGGACAGCGTCCCTAGCACTTAATTCCTGGGTTGCTCATTGGAAAACGGTCAGGAGAACCGTGGAACTGAAGGAAGCTCGACCCCTAGATGCCACATCCAATTTGTAGTGAGAAATAAAGGTGTGTAGAGAAGACCACGTAGCAGCCGCACAAATGTCATTAATAGAGAGCTTGGAATGAAAGGCTGCCGAAGTGGCCATAGCCCTGGTAGAATGAGCTTTCACTGGAATTGTAAGCTGTTTATTTGAAATGCGATAAATATGACTGATGCAGTCTCTGATCCACTTGGCAATAGTGACCTTCGTGATTGCTTTGCCCAAATTATTGTCCGAAAAAGACACAAACAGTTGATCTGATTTTCGTGCTTGGTGTGTCCTATCCAAATAGAAACGTAATTGTATGTGCACATCTAAGCTGTGAAAGGTATACTCAGCTCTGTTTGTATACTTAGGGAAAAAAACGGTAATTCCAGTGATTGTTGCAAACAAAAGTTAGAACAAACCTTTGGTATAAAGGATGGGTTTGGTCTAAGAGATACTCTATCCTTGTGAAATACCAGGTATGGTGGTTTGACACATAAGGCTTGAAGTTCTGAAACTCGCCTGGCTGATGTGATAGCAACTAGAAGGGCAGTCTTCCAAGAAAGAAATTTCAAGTCACAGGTTGCTGCCGGCTATAAGGGAGGTGCGGTTAAAGCGGCTAACACTACGTTAAGGTCCCACGGTGGTGCGGGATGAGATATGGGGGGCCGTAGAAGCCAAGCTCCTTTAATAAAGGCTTTGCACAACTTATTGCTCATTAAGGGTGGTTCTACATTCTCGTGAAAATTGGAAATAGCTGCCAATTGAACTTTGATGGTAGACACCGAACAACCCTGGTTGAACAGGGAAGTTAAAAACTTCAGAACCTCTGACACCGAAGCTGTCATAGGGTCTAATCCTCGAGTTGGGCCCAAATAGCAAACCTCTTCCATTTACTGCTATACATCTTTTTTGTAGAAGTCTTGTGGGCCGAGGACAAAATATGCAAGACTTCAGGGTCAAAAGAATGGCTCCTAACTATGGTCGGAAGAGGAGTAGCCAAGCTGCTAGCTTCAATGAATGTAGGGACTGATGGAGCTGTCCTGACTGATGCGTCAGGAGGTCCGGAATTTGGTCCAGGAACCAGGGACCGTCCAATGCATACTTGAAGAAAGGGAACCAAACTTGACGAGGCCAGTATGGGCGATTAGAATCATTTTGCTTCCCAAGCGAATCGCCTTCTGAATCACCTTGGGGAGAAGGGGAACCGGTGGAAAAGCGTATAGCAGACCGGAGGGCCAAGGTTGGACCAGAGCATCCTTGGGCATCTCCCCCGGAACTGGAATGAGAGAGAAGAACTGCTGGCATTTTGCGTTGAGGGGAGTTGCAAAAAGATCGCAACATGGAACTCCCCATCTGGTGAAAATCTGTGTTACCACTTTGTGATTCAAGGACCATTCGTGAGGGGAAAGAATAGTCCTGCTCAGTCTGTCGGCTATCACATTGGATGTCCCTGGAATGTGTGTTGCCACTAGAAAGCGTTTGGTAGCAATCGCCCAATCCCATACCTTCATGGCCTCTCTGCAAAGGGGGTAAGACCTGGTCCCTCCTTGCTTGTTCAAGTACCAGACCACCAACATGTTGTCGGACTGAATGGCAATCGTTCCCCGGGGGAGGTGATCGTGCAATGCTTGCAACGTTAAAAGCATCGCCCTCATTTCCAGGATATTGATGTGGAGAAGACTCATTGGAGTGCCACGTGCCTTGGACCGACCTGCCCAGATAATGCCCCCCCCACCCTGTCTGGGAGGCGTCCGTAGTCAACGTGGCCGAGGGGGATGGGGGAACGAAGGGTCGATCCTGATCCGGGTTGGAGGACAGAAGCCACCAACGAAGATCCTGTTTGCATGACTCTGTGATCAATATGTGGTTACTGAGGGGGAGGTCTTGATAAGACCACTGGACTGAGAGGAGCCACTGGAGTATCCTCATATGCAACCTTGCCAAGGGGATGAGAAGAATGGTGGCTGACATGGAACCTAGCAGCTGCAGTACCATCCTCGCTGGAGCACGACGTCTGAGGAGTAACGCCCGAACTTGAGACTGCAATGTTGCTATTCTTTCCGCAGGAAGACAGACTCGCATCTGCCTTGAGTCTATTTCTGCACCAATAAACAGAACACGCTGAGATGGCAGCAATACGGATTTTGTCCAATTGAAGGTGATTCCTAAGGAGCTGCCTAGGGAGATAGTGGCTGCTAGAGTTTTTAAGAGTAGATGCCTTGAGGTGGCAGTTAGTAGCCAGTCGTCTAGGTATGGAAACATTTGGAATCCTAGACTTCTCAGGTGAGCAGTCACTACTGCCAAACATTTGGTGAACACCCTGGGGGCTGTGGTGAGACCAAAGGGCAGTGCGCGGAACTGGAAATGACTGTCCCCTAGGCTGAAGCGCAAGTGTCTCCTGGATGCCTGATCTATCAGGATGTGATAATAGGCATCCTTGAGATCGATGGAGCACATCCAAACATCCTTCTCCAGAAGCGGGAGAATGGTTTGCAAGGTGACCATCCGGAATTTGGACTTTTTCACTGATCGGTTTAACCTGCTGAGATCCAAAATGAGCCTCAAGTCCCCGGTCTTTTTTGGTACCAAAAAGAATCTTGAGTAAGTCCCTGATCCGGCCTGATCTGCGGGGACAGGTTGGATGACTCCTTTTTGAAGCAGCTTTGAAACTTCGATGGCTACCAGATCCCGTTGACTGGGTGGCGGGTCCAGGATTCTTTGGGATGGTGGGGGGGGGGTTGAAAGAAGGGAATGGTGTAACCTCCGGCGATGATTCGGAGCACCCATTGGTCCTGAGTGATACTTTTCCAGGCCTTTAGGTGCCTCGAAAAACGACCCCCCGACTGGCTCCGGAGCTGCACAGTCGGGCACTCCTTCAGGGATGCTGGAAGGAGGAGGAGCCACGAAAGGACTCGCGGTCTCCAGTGTTGCGGGGGCCTCCGCCGCCTCTGGGACGGCGTCTCCCTGAAAAATTTCCCCTTCCTCTGCCTCTAGAGGGGGAATCGCTCTGCTGTGATGAGTAAGACTTTTGAGACTTACGGAACCACATTTTCCCTCCTCTTCGAGCCTTGGGATAAGGTCTGAAGGGAGTGGAAAACCGGGCCCCTACGGCAGTTAAAGTCTTACCCTCCTGCTCACAGCGAGTCAACGTGTCCTTTACCTTGGGTCCAAAAAGGGAGGACCCATCGAAGGGGGCATCGGCAAAGGAAGACTTAAAGGCCTCCGCAAAGTGACACAGGCGTAGCCAGGCTTGTCTCCGTTGAGCAACACCTGTGCCTGCCGCCCTGCTCGCTCCTTTGGCTGCATACAAAATTAGCCTCATGGACGACTTGGATAGAGAAGACAGGGTAGCCAACTGGGAGTTAACCGTTTCGGTATCCGAAAGCTCCTTGACCAGATCCCTCTGCAGTCTTGTAAAGTGTGTCAGGTAGTTCAGAGACCTTAATGTAAAGGTTGCTGAAGCAAGGGTGCGCTTCCCGTACCAATCCATGCTCCTAGACTCCTTATTAGGAGGATGGACGGACGTTGAAGCCTCTGCCACATCTTGTTGGGTAGCAGATGCCACCACCAAGGCATCTACAGTCACACCTTTGGTAAGAAAGTCCTTATCAGGGGGTGCCAAAAGGAATTTATTGGGGCGAGCTGGCACCGGTTCAACAGAGTCCGGATGTTCCCACGCCTTCGAGAGATTAAATCCAGGAGCTCATCGAAGGGCGGAGACACCCAGGAGGCAGAGGGCTGAGCCCCGAAGGCCTTGAGGAACACCGACTCCTCAGCAGAAGGGGGTTTGGACTGCCAGTCGCCTCGTTGCTTAAGGATTTCCAAGATGTCCGCAAAGGATACATCATCCGAGGACGACTTGGGGGACCCTTCTGCATCATCGAGGTCGGTATCCGAGGTGAGAGACTCATCAGGGGAGTCAACGTGCTTCCTCTTGCACTGTCTCTTCCTCGGGGGTTCCTCCGAAGACGTTTTGGAGGGACCTCCGGGAAGAAGGGAACCCCCGACGGGGGTAAC
This sequence comes from Protopterus annectens, assembly GCF_019279795.1. Classification (NCBI taxonomy): domain Eukaryota; kingdom Metazoa; phylum Chordata; order Ceratodontiformes; family Protopteridae; genus Protopterus; species Protopterus annectens. The sequence continues at coordinate 770,479,199 of NC_056750.1, forward strand.
CTCAGGCCCAAGGGCTCTGCTGTCGTGAGACAGGGGGATTGCAAAGGAACCAGTCTCCGTGCCAAGGGAAGGTGGTGGTGAGATGGTAGAAGTGGCCAGAGAGGATTTGGCCAAGGCACTCCTCATGGCCTTGAAGGGGGGACTCCCAGAGTCCTGGGAAGGTTCAACCCCCAAGGCCACAACAGCAGTCGGAACTCCTGCCGCCAACGCACCGAGAGGGAGGCTCGGAACCGAAAGGATCGGTCCTGACACGTCCCCCCCGGGGCCGACAGAGGAGGTCCACGTACCGAACACCGACCAGAAGGGCGGGGTTGGAGTTAGGGTCGGAACCGACCCGACAACCTCCACCGGCTCCACCAACACTGACTCCAACGGCGCCGAAGCTGTTGGAGGAGGAACCAAGATGGCAGGGTGGGAAAAAGGCTCCGGAGCCGACTGGGCTGGAGCCAAGACCAACTTTTGAAAGACCGAAGACTGAAAAAGCCTTTGAAGCATCCTGTCTACATCCGAATCGGACATCCTCGAGAACCGAGAAGAGACCGACCGGGCCCGAGTTGACTTCTCTGCCGGCTCCGAAAGACTGGGGGACCAGCTCCGAATGGTTTCGAGAAGTATCGGCGCCGAGGGAGATTCCACCACTACTGCAATTTCCCTTGGAAATCCAATGTGGACTTCGGCACCGAAGGGGAAGAGTCTGAGCGGGCAACCTTCATCGGCTCCGAAGGCAGTGGAGCCGATGGAGATGACTCGCCTCTCGATGCCCGAGCTCTCGGCTCCGAAGCCAGAGGAGTCGAGGCTGGAGACATCGAGGCAGACCGTTCCGCCCTCGGCTCCGAAGTCCGTGGAGCCGACGGAGAAGCCTGCCTTGACTTTTTTGCTGCCGGATCCGACGGGCTGGTCGGAGCCGAAGATTTTTTCTTCCTCGACGGGGAAGAAGATAGGGCTTCCTCAAAGGAAGGGGTAATAAGCCCTTTCAAAATCAACTTATTTTTCCTCTCTTGGAGCACGCGAGAGGAAAAAGCGTGGCAAACGCTACAGGATTCCTGTAGGTGCTTCGGCCCCAAACAGTATACACATAACAAATGGTCGTCCGTAATGGACATTTTATAAGAGCACTTTGAACATTTTTTAAATCCTGATGGCCTATGTTCTTTAGACATGGCTATCTACTTCAAATTAACTTTAAAGAGAAAAAACTTTAAGAAAATACATGTAGACTAAGGCAAGGTCCCTCTAAGTTAAACGGGAACACTTACCACCAAGAAAATAACACAATTACCACAAAGTTCTAAATTACAAAATCACAAAGAGTAACTGCTAAACAGCCCTAACTAAGGCGCGTGGGCTAGGCAAAGGCCCCTCTAACTTAAACGGGTCTTTTACCGTCGAAGAAAACACAATTTTTACCACAAACTTTCCAAAAAAAATCAGTCACACAATAAATAGCTGTTAAAACAGCTTTTGGGTAAATTTAGCAAAATTTCTGACAGAAATTTAAGCACTAGAGTCACTTAGCTCAGCCAAGTCCGAGACCACGTCTATGCTGTAGAAGCGGCAAACGAGATCTGGGGAAGCAGTAGTGGTGCATCCTGGGATATGAGGTAACTCAGCCAATAAGAGACTTCGTGCTATTGTATAGCGTGCCGAGTCGGAGCCGAGGATCGGCTCCGAACCCATCTGTAGAGAATGTAGGTGAGATAGGATCACATTACATCTAAAAGTTGACACCTATTATGGAGAAGGTGTTACGAAGGGGGAGCAAATTTGTTCCTACTAAGCTACCCTCTTATGCTGATGTAATGTTTGATATCAAGCATTTTTGTCACAAATTACATTTACAGGCATTTTTTGGTGGCCTACAAAAAGTACAGACATGATTGCCCAGTGAAGAGAATGTATTCGACTCTGATGATTCTTTATTGAACTTATCTGTTTATGATAAACTTGTTGATGAAGCTGGCTACTCCGTTGTGTGTGTTGTTTATCACAGACAGGTTGAATCACCAATGATAGACTGACAAAACAGTTACAGCAACTAAGAGAATGCTGGGGGTAGATCATCATAGGGATTGATTTCAGAAGCAAAGAGGAAATGTTGCTGTCTACTGGAACATGGTTAGTCTACAGCTTTAGCACTCTGCAGTATGGATGGAAGGGATTTAGAATGTTGAATAGACATAAAGGCAGACTAGACAGGCCTACTGTCTCATTCTGTCATCAAGAACAAGTAATGTCAAAAATAATGTGATACAGGTACTGTGATGTGAGACCAGCTATCTTTGGATAACTCCAGATTGCAGAACAGTACACAGGTAGTGCTCTGTTCAGAGTGATAAACTTAGATGCCATCAGCTAAGAAAAGAAAGCAAATCCATGTCACTGTAATCTATAAACTATTTCTGAGCGCAGTAAAATACAAAATATTGAATATACCTTACATTTGCTACATCATGAGTCAAACAAAACTTGCAGCATTTTTTGATCATAAATTTAAAATCTATCACAAGTTTTGCTGGAAAGCAGTCTATGTTTGAGAATGAAACAGTTGATATTATAAAACTTGCATCAGCAGGACTACTCTGAAATTGTCATATAAAGTGTATAACTCGTATACAGCAACTTTTTTTATAAATTAAAACATCCTAAATGCCTGGTGACTTTGTTTTGTGAAGGTACTGTATGTGCCAAATGAGAAAAAAGTGACAGAAGTCAAGGAAGGAAGAAAAGGAAAAGAAAGAAAGGGATAAAGTACAGCTGCATAAGTCCTACTTACCTGTAACAGTAGATGTTTGAACTTCACACTGCTTCAGTGGCATATGGGCACAAAGGTTTAGTACATACGCAAACTCACATCGGCAGCTTTCCAGAGCTAAAATCCCCTTCACTGACTCATTGTGACAGGGGATTGGTTAAGCCTCTCCCATCAGGGGAAGTCAAACCCTTGTCAAAGAAATTCAATTATTCAGGATTTTAGTGCCAAGTAGGAAGAACCAAGAAGGACCAGAAGCAAGAATTGCCTGAAACCAACAAATCAACCAATTCACAGACACAAAACAGCAACACAAATAAGCAAAGCCAACTAATAATCCCACAAGGATGGATTCCATCAAACTATATACAAAATGAGGAGGATGGTGGGCAGTTGCTGTCACTGTGGCAGTGTGAAATTCCAACATCTACTGTTACAAGTAAGTAGGACCTACAAAACTGTACTATGTTCATCATTCACACTGCCTCAGTGATATACGGGTAGAATCCCAAAGCTTACTCTACTTAGGATGATGAAGGATAAGCATGCAGGAGCCCCTAGAGAATGGTCCCCACAAAGGCTGCTTTGGAACATGAGGAAGAATTCAATTTGTAGCGCTTTGTGAAGGTAAGAACAGAGGACCAGGTTGCTGCCTCTAGAAAACTTTTAGAGTCTACTCCTTTCCAGTATGCCACCTAAGAGGATAAGGCTCTGATTGAATGTGCCCTAACCTTGCCTGGAATAGATTTACCATGGTGAGAGTAACAAAAAAAAAAAAAAAAAAAAAAAAAAACAGCAGTAGAGGTCAACCAATGAGTAATTGTTTGCTTAGAAACAGTTTGACCCTTTTTAGCCTCAACATAGATAAACAGCTGTTGAGCTTTCCTGAAGGGCTTAGTTCTGTCAAGATAGTACCTGAGTGCCTGTGCACATCCAAGATATACTCCATTGTTTCTAGGTTCCAGAAAAAAAAATGGAAGATAGATGGCTTGATTCAGAATAAAATCAGAAAGAACTTTTGGCATGAAAGCAACACTGTCCTGAGGGCTTGCAGCTCAGACACTTGCTTTGCAGATGTCAGAGCAATAAGCAAAATAGTTTTCCACATGATGAACCTCAAAATAGGTTGAAGGGTAGAATCAAAAGGAGATGAGGTACATTTTTAAAGAATGAAGCTGAGACCCAAAGGAGGAATTTGCTTTCAAAGAGGTCTCAACATCCCTTTCATAAACTGGTTAACCACAAAAAGAGATGAAGGAGGGGGATCCATGGGCAGATATGGTGAGATGGCCACAAGATGTACCTTGACAGATGCATAAATAAGACATCATTGAACAGCTCACACAAACATTTTAAAATCCTATTCAAGCCTATTATACGGCTCTCAAATCCTAACTAATCTTAACTCCTCTTTCTTAGCTAAGCCTGATTCAACCTACAATAAGGTGACTAGATTTGCAGCACACCAAACCTACAATTCCCACCATTCTCTCTCTCTCTCTCTCTAAAGCACCTTAACTGGTTAGAATTTCCTCATCAACTCCTTCTCAATCAACTTCAGATTATTCATTCCATCCTATATCAGCCATCCTTCTGTCCTAACTTTATTTCCCTCATCTTCCTATATACTCCAAATTGGCCTCTTCGCAACTCAGACCAGGATCTATTGCAAATCTACATTCCAAAAAAAAAACTGTCTGCAACTTCTACAGCTACAATCCTTCAAGCTCCTGGAACAAGCTACCATTAGCAATTAGGTGTATCAAACAACCCAGATAGTTCAAAACTGCTACCAAAGAGCATCTGAAAGAGCTCTGGTTCTGTCTGCCAATTCAATAACTTCACTGCATATCTTTATCTTGACTCTACTTACTCTTATTGTTAATGACTTTGTATTATCACTTTTTGTATAGCCCATTCAAGTTTGTATTCTTGTTTATTACTGCATCCAATGTAATGCTTTGTTTATTTTTGATATGTGTTATGAGCTATTGCTGACATTATCTTGCATTGTATTGTATTTGAATTGCAACTCTGTGGAACTTTTCTCTCTGGGCCTCCAATGAAAAAGGGATATTAGCTCAGTCGGATGAACCCGGTCAGCAAATGTAAAATAAATAAATAAATAAATAAAGTGTGGTAACACCATACCTGGCTCTCTGATATTGCTTAGGCACCACTTAGGAAACTTCTTCCACTTGTAAACTTAAAATGTTCTAGTTGCAGATTTTCTTGCCTCTTTCAATACCTGCTGCACATAATCAAGGAACAAGTGCAAACAAGTTAGCACAATATAATCATTCAGGCTGTCAGTAGAAATTGCTTTAAGATTTGGAACACCAGTCACCCCTGACACTATATTAGCAGATCCAGAATGTGAGAAAGCTTCTGGTAATTGCTCTTGGCCATTTCTATTAAAAGGGAGAACCAGCTTTGCTTGGGCCAGTAGGGGTCACCACCATGATCTTTGGTAATTCTTTCTAAAACTTTAGAAGTACCTTGGATATCTGTGGAAAGGATGGAAATGCACAAAGGAACATTACTGTACAAAAGATGAGAAATATTTCTGTCCTCCAGGCATGGCTCCGAGGATGTCTGTTTTGAAAGGAGGCAAACAGAACTATTTGGGCCAAATCAAGGCAGACATCTATCCTGACTTTCCACTCATGAGGGACCATCCTGGATCTGCTAAGTCTATCTACCAGTAGGTTTTGCTCTGATGGAATGTACAATGGCTAAAGAGTCACAGAACAGTATAAGACCAGCTCCCAGGCACCAAATGACTATGCTGTTGTCTGTGATCAATAAAAGGGGACCTAGAGACCATAGTGGCAAAAAACTTCTAAGGGTTAAATCACTGCTAACATTTCTATGATGTTCATGTGCATTGTAGCATCAGAAAAACCTCATTCCCCTTGTACCAGAATTTCCCATGCAAAATCTGATGAGTCCATCTGGATTGATTGAACTGGGGTCTGGAGGGAGATGGGCAGGTCTGGAATGAGAGACATCTGATCCCACCACTATCACTGTAACTCTCATTTCACAACATCCAGCTTTGATACCTGGAACTCCCAGGGCAACATGCTCTGGATGCAACATTTTTTAAGTACCAATGAATCTTTCTAATGTGGAGCGTGGCTAGTGGTGTCAGGAGAATCACTGATGCCATGAGGCCTAGAATTTTCAGAAACTGTCTTGAGGAGGCAGCTTCTTGAAGACAGAAATATCTGAAAATGTTCTGAATAGTCAGGACAATCAGGACTTTGTCTTCTAGTATAAAGGTCATACATTCTTCTATGTCCATCATACACCCAGGTAGACTTCGTTGTGAGGGTATAAGACAGGTTCAGATTGAAGCTGGGAGCAATTGGAATGTGATGATAAGCATCCTTCAGATGTAATGTCACCATATAACAGTGGTTTGGAAGAAGGGGTAGGGGTATCTGCAGGATGAGCATTTTTTAATTTTGTGTACTTTCAGAAAGGCATTTAGATGCTACAAATCTAACACTGGTCTCGATGGCAGCTCTCTTTTGGGTACCAAAAAAACTCTGGTGTAAAATGATTTTTCTTTTTGTAGTGCAGGAACTAGTTCTATAACCACTGCTTGCAACTTGTGAAGGAGAACCTGACATAACAGATGTGTCTGGTCTGGAGGGTATGGGGGGATTTCCCTCAAGGGAGGAGGATTTTCTGTCCACTGCCATGAGTATCCTCAGTGAATTATTCTCAGCACCACTTGTCTGAGACTGTTTGAGGCCAGGCTGCTGGTTTGAGCAAAAGCCTGGGGGGAAGGGAAAGAGGAAAGGAGAGGAGAGACAGAAGTCATAAAAGGAATGCCCTAAATCTTAACAAAGTCATTCTTTAGCAGAGGGAATAATCTTTTTGGAGAAAAGAACCCCTTTCATTTGATTTGGAAGCATTATCCTCCTGCCATTTACTCTTGGCATCCTGACTCTTGTTCAGATAGGATTTTTGCTTGTTTGTTCCTCCTTTTGAAGTTGGACACCTTTTTAGTGGAGAAAGTTGGAATATGAAACATTCTAGATACCCCATGGATCAATATGCCTACATCATCCCACTGGCTGAGTACCTAGGTAGCAGGAGGACCAAACAAAAATTCAGAACTTAAAGGAGAATTCAAAATTTCATTTTTATTAATCCTCAGAAAAATTCTGGTTATGTAACCAAGCATACCTTCTCAATATCACAGTGGGATCTGCATTTCTATAAGTATTGTCTGCACCTTCCAAGACACTCCTAAAAGCATGTTTTGAAACCTAGGTCACATTAGAAAAAATCTTATTCACTTGACACTTCTGGTGAGCAGGCAAACACACAAACACATAGCAAAATCATCTAAACTTTAAGCACATTGCAATATGCATTTCCAAATGAATTCCTGCTCATTTAAAATCTTAAAGTCTAAATTACTAGACTGAGTCATCTATTTTCCCACAGATTCCCAACACTTGCCAATTTTATTCAGCAGTGCAGTGTTAGAAGCCAAGGCTCTCCTGTTAAGAGTTGGCAGCCAGAGAAACTGTAGCTGAGTCAGCTGACAACAGAGCAAAGAGTGATGCAAGTTCAGAGTACAACTTGTATTTCCTCAAAGACTTTTTAGAAACTGGTTCACTAGCCAAAGACGTTTTACATGCAGTTTTATAGACATCTAAGACTGGAAACAGAAGAGGAACAGGCACAACATTCAAAATCTCATCCTCAATAATATAATAATCTCAGCCAATATCTGGAGTAGCTGCAGATTGCTTCCAGTCAAATACATATGTACACCCGACTCTTACCTATAGAAAGGTGAACACTTGCTTAGGTCTTTGAACCTGTTCACCTTCTAGAATTAGAGTGAATGGACTGAGAATGTTCACTACTATCACAGCCCCCATAAAACTCTGTGGAGCTAGATTGATCCCTATAAAGGGCAGCCCCATAGCCATTCTGACTAGGAGCACAGTCTCTGAGATTAGATCACTGTAAAACACTCTCAACTAAGAAAACCGCATCAGTCCTATACATGGTAATAACCCGATTGTCTGTTGTGTGGTGAAGTCTCTATTTCTTCTTACTATGAAATATCCTAGAGAGGACAAAATATCTGGGGCAGTGTTATATATCTTTCCTGAATCAAAAGGATTTGGTGCACCCTTACCTGAACCAGGTACTGGAACAGCCACAGAAGATGTGGCTGATCCTCATACCACAGACAGCTGTGGGCTACACCAGAGGGAGACAGGGTAAAACGGTACGAGGTCTGTGGGTTGGCCTAAGGCAACAACAGATTCACAAACTGTAGGCTGAGGCATATTTCTGTATTTTTTGTTTGGGGGCAGTCATATCACCATCCATCAAATCGGAGGTAAAAAACAAAAGCCAGAATAATACACTGACACTATTAAGGGCTGACAAAGGACAATAATGGAAAACATAAACTATAAAATAGCATAGTGCTAAATTACATAAAATATAAAAAAAACAGTTTAACTTGTGCTAAGCCTTTTTGTACAATCTGCAGTGTAGTAAACAGCACACACAGTTGAGTCTATATTATAATCTCGAAGGTTTAAAACTTCGAATCACTAAAGATCGAACTTTAGTGATCGAAGTCTTAAACCATCGAAACCAAAAAAAAAATACTAAATAAAAAAAAAACTAGTGTGTAGGCAGGGGGGCAAGCCCCCCTGCACCCCCCCACACCCCCTACTTAAATATACCAACTCCGAGAACGCACTACATTGAAGTAAATGGAAATCTCCCCCTACAGAGATTTTCCGTTTAACATTCAATGTAGTGTGCTTTTGCTATTCTCGTTTCAACAATATTGTATTCGATATTGTCAAACTTTGAGATTTTAATATAGACCCCACACAGTCACAGTACCATGTAAAATTCATTGTCAAAATTGTGACAAAAATTAAATATATACCCTTAAATCAAATAGAAATGTTTTAGAACAGTATAAAAAAGAAGTTATGTACTCATCATAACATTCCATGTGAGTTGTTTATCTTGCCTTTATTCTCACTGATGGGTTCGGAGCCGATCCTCGGCTCCAACACGGCCATTAGCAAAGCTCAAAGTTTACCAGTAGCTCGAGACCAAGCCCCTTATCCCATGATGCACTGCTGGAATTACCTCAGATCTTGTTTGCTGCGTGTATATATAACCCTGTAAGGGGTGCACTCCCCAAGAAAGAAGAAGTATTGAACAACCAGGATGATACTAGCCTCTAGGTCAACTGTCAGCCAGGAGGGGGATGGAGGGAGGGACGTGAGAATAAAGGCGAGATAAACAACTCACATGGAACATTATAGTGAGTACATAACTTCTTTATGTGAAGTTGTTAAATCTCGCCGTTTATTCTCACTGATGGGTAGTGTCCCTAGCACCCGCAATCCTGGGTGGCTCATGGGAGTATATTTTTCAGGACTGTAGAACCAAAAGAAGACCTTTCCCTGGAAGCCTTATCCACTTTGTAATGAGTGATAAAAGTATGAGGCTTAGACGAAGTGGCTGCAGCACAAATGTTATTAAGGGGCAATTTGGCTTGAAAAGCAGAAGATGTAGAAACGGCTCTGGTTGAATGAGCCTTTACTTTGTGTGGCAAAGGTATGTTAGCAGTTGCATGAACAAATGAGATACAATCCGATAACCATTTTGAAAGGGTTGTTTAGCCACTGGTCTACCTTTTCTGGCCTCCGAAAAGGATACAAAAAGTTGATCTGATTTCCTAATATCCTTAGTTCTATCAAGATCAAATCTGAGCTGTCTGTGCAAGTCAAGTTTGTGCAGCATGTATTCTGATTTGTTGGAATGGTTGGGAAAAAAGACTGGCAACTCAATGACCTGATTGATATTAGACTCAGAACAGACTTTAGGCAAAAAGGAGGGGTTTGTTCTGAGAGATACTCTATCAGCATGGAAAATCGTAAAAGGAGGTCTGATAGATAATGCTTGAAGTTCTGGCAGTCTGTGGGCAGAAGTAATGGCCACTAGAAAAATAGTTTTCCAGGACAAAAATCTGAGATCACAAGATGATGCTGGTTCGAAGGGGGGAAGAATTATTTGAGATAGCATGAAATTCAAATTCCAAGGAGAACAGGAGGCCTCATGTGAAAAACACCTTTGAGAAAAACCTTAGATAACTTATGGGCCATAATATTTAACCCATCCAATCCAAGGTGGAAATTAGATATGGCAGCTAACTGAACCAAAATGTGGCATCTGCTGCTCCTTCCTTAAAAATCATTGTCAAAAACTCTAATGGACGACAAAGGAGCTCAGAAAGGGTCAATTTTTTGTATGCTGGCCCAGATGGAGAACCTTTTCCACTTACTGTGATATAGTTTTCTGGTGGATGGCTTATGAGAAGACAATATAATTTGTCTTGTGTCATCTGAGAGGGAATGAAGCCTGGCTATTTGGGGAAGTGGATCAGCCAAGCAGTCAGCTTTAGAGACTGCAGTGAAGGGTGGAGGTCCCCTGATGGGTGTGTCAGGAGGTCTGGAACTGGGTCCAGGATCCATGGATCCTCCAGCAGATGATGATGAAGAAAAGGGAACCAAATCTGTCGAGGTCAATGGGGGGCTATAAGGATAACAGTCCTTCCCAGCCACTTTGCTTTCTGTACAAACCTGGCTATCAATGGAATTGGAGGGAATGCATATAGGAGACCCGGAGGCCAATCGTGTATGAGTGCGTCTCTCGTGGGATGTCCCGGAGGTAGTATCAGGGCAAAGTAGCTTCTGCATTTGGTATTAATGTGACTGGCAAAGAGATTGCAGCAAGGCTGGCCCCATTTGCGGAAAATCATGTCTGCAACGTGTTGGTTGAGAGACCACTCATGAGGCAACAGGATTGCCCTACTCAGCTCGTCCGCTATCACGTTGGATTTCCCCAGGATGTGCGTTGCTAACAAAAAATGCTGAGATGACACAGCCCATTGCAATACCCTGAGGGCTTCTCGACAAAGGGGGGTAAGACTTGGTTCTGCCCTGTTTGTTCAAGTACCAGACCGATGACATGTCTGTCTGAATTGCAATTGTCCCTAGAGGAAGAGAGTCCTGAAAGTACTGCAATGCCAGAAGTACTGCTCTCAACTCCAGAACACTGATATGCGGATGTGACTCTTGATCCGTCCATGTGCCTTGGGCAGTCTTTCCCTGAAAATGCCCCCCCGCCCCCTATCAGGGAAGCATCTGTGGTCACAGTGGCTACTGGGGGGGAAGCATAAAGGGTCGTCCTACTGTGACATGAAGCGACATCAACCACCACCTAAGGTGCCTCTTGCAAGAATTTGTGATGAGAATCATATGGTTCATTGGCAATTTCTGGTAAGACCATTGAGCGAACAGAAGCCATTGAAGAATTCGCATATGCATCCTTGCGAGTGGAATGGCTAGAATTGCTGCCACCATCAAACCTAGCACCTTCAAGACTTCTGCAGCTGTAGCTCTGTTCTTTGACACCAATGTTTTGACGTGTTGGCGAAGAAGTGAGACCCTTTCGACTGGAAGACGTAGAGTGGTGGTTGAGGTATCTAACTCTGCTCCTATAAAGATGGTATGCTGTGATGGCGACAAGGCAGACGTTTTGAAGTTGACTGTAATGCCTAAGTGGTTACAAAGTGTCAGAGTAGATTCTATTGCCTGAATCAATTGATGCTTGGTGGTGGCGGTAAGGAGCCAATCATCTAGGTATGGAAACACCTGGAATCCTAGATGCCTCAGGTGAGCAGTGACCACTGCCATGCATTTGGTGAACACTCTGGGGGCTGTAGTGAGACCAAAGGGCAGGGCTCGAAACTGGTAATGATTGGCTTACAGCCGGAAACGCAGGTGATCTCTGGAGTGTCTGTCCATCTTTATGTCGTAGTACACGTCCTTGAGATCGATGGAGCACATATAATCGCCTTTCCCTAAAAAGGGAAGAATGGCCTGAAGCGTGACCATTCAGAACTTCTCTTTTTTTACAAATTGGTTGAGTCTGCTGAGGTCCAAGATAGGTCTCCAGTCCCCTGTTTTCTTTGGAACCAAAAAGAATCTTGAGTAAGTTCCAGATCCTGCTTGGTCTGCTGGGACTGGCTGGATGACTCTTTTTTCTAGCAACTTGCGGACCACTATAGTTGCTTGTCCCCTGAGAATGGGTGGAACATCCGGGATTCTGTTGACAGGAGTGGAAGGGGAAGAGAACGGTATGAAATACCCTCTGGAAATGATGCTTTGTATCCAGGTATCAGATGTTATGCTTAGCCAGGCTTCTGGGTACAAAGATAAGCGACCCCCGACTACCTCCAGAGGCGGACAGCCGGGTCTCCTTTCAGGAGCGCTGGTATGGCTGACCAGAGAACTGGCCTCTGTCACCCTGCTGTTGCAGACCCCCCCCCCCTGCTGTGCAGGCAGCGTCTTCCATTATAACCCCCTCCTCTGCCTCTAGAGGGGGTTTCGCCACGTGTGTCCTTAAAGGCTCCCTGGGCTTTTCGGAACCGCATCTTTCCGCCCTTAGGGCCCTTGGAATAGGGCAGAGTAGGGGTAGAAAAACGGACTCCGACGGCAGATGGAGTCTTTGCTTCCTGCTCACACCTGGTTAGAGGTTTCCTTTACCTTGGGCCCAAACAGGGATGAGCCATCAAATGGGATGTTGATAAAGGAAGATTTGAAAGGCTCTGCAAAGGAACAAGCAAGCATCCCGGCTTGTCTACGCAGAGCAATGCCTGAACTAGCGGCCCTATTTGAACCATCAGCTGCGTAAGATATGAGACGCAGGGACGAGTTCACAATCGAGTTTAGGGTAGCGAGCTGGGTGGTAACTTTGTCGGCAACCCCTGCAGCTACCGTACCCTGGAGAGTATCTCCTAGCTCCTTCAGATCTCTTTGTACTCTGATAAAATGGGTTAAGTAGTTCAGTGATCGAAGGGAAATAGTCGCTGAACTAAACATGTGTTTCCCATATCTATTCATGAACCAGGAATCTCTGTTAGGAGGATGGATAGATGAGGACGTCTCAGACGTTTCCTTTTTGGTGGCTGCCGCCACCACCATTGCATCAATAGGCACTCCCTTAGTCAAAAAAGCTTTGTCCACGGGAGCAGAGATGAGCTTATTTGGCTTCTGAGGGACAGGTTCCGTGTCCTCCGGAGACTCCCACACCTTACGAGAGATCAACTCCATGAGCAAAAAAGCAGAAGAATGTACCATTTAAGCTTGCTCAGCAAAATCACAACAATAACTAAGAGATGAGCGATGCACCACACCATAAAACGTATCACAATGATTTATTCACAGCCCCTCCAAAAATGGAAGCTTACTTCAAGTTCACATAACATATCCCTGCAACTATATTTGCAGACACAGCTGTGGCAACCCCTAACCGGGAAAAGCCGAAAGACACAAACAAACAGTCTGCAAATATAGTTGTAGGGATATGTTATGTGAACTTGAACTAAGCTTCCATTTTTGGAGGGGCTCTGAATAAATCGTTGAGATACGTTTTATGGTGTGGTGCATCACTCATCTCTTAGTTATTATCAGCTCCATGAGCTCATTGTAAGGTGGAGACACCCAAGAGGTGGAAGGTTGAGACCCGAAAGCCTTCAAGAGCACTGACTCATCTTCAGTAGGGCTTTTGGACTGTCAACCACCCCTCTGATTAAGGATCTCTAATATCTCCTCAAAGGAGATATCCTCAGAGGGGGATCTAGGGGACCCTTCTGACTCATCCAAGTCAGTGTCAGATGTCAAAGACTCCTGTGGGGAGTCCAAGTGCCTCCTCTTGCACAGTCTCTTCCTGGGTACCTCCTCAGTGGGGGCTTCTAGGTAGGTCTCAGAAGAGCAGGGGGCACCCTGTGGGGCTACTTGAGGCTCAGGGTCTCTATGCTTGGGTTGACCGGTAGAAGCAGGAGCGGACACAGGCGCTTGAGGGAAGGAGGTAGCCAGACCTGATGCTGATGATGTACCGAGGCCATGGGCTCCGAGTCCGAGGTAGGAGCAGAGCTCATCTGAGCTGAAGCCCCGAGAGGAAGAGTCGGCACGACTATCCTCTCTGGACCAGACAGGAAAGTGTCGGCTCCTATAGTCCCCGATCGGCGCCGAGGACGTAGATGGAACCAATAACACCGGAGCACGTCTCGGCTCCACAGGCTCAACAACAATCAGGTCGGCCTCCTCCGGCTCCGAAAGTCCAGTACTGCTCGGAGGAGGAGCAGTCAAGTCCAGGGTAATGGTCTTCGGTTCTAATGAAGGTGTCGGAGCCAACAATTTGGCAAGGCCTGGTGCCCATAAAAGCTTCTGCACCAACCGGTCCATATCCAGATCTGAGAGGCTGATGGAAGACTTCAAGGAGTACACCGAGGGTGCCGACTGAAGCAGAGGAGATGAGGGAATCTCAGAAACCAGCTCCAAAGCTGTGAGCTGGCTCCAAACTGAAGGGACACTCGGTTCCGAAGGCAGTGGAACCGATGGCCCTACACCCTCCATTTTCTTAGCCTTTTTAGATAAGTTGGAGTCACCTGAAGATTTGGATGACTTAGAGGATTTACTAGCACCATCCTGGTCAACCAGTGCTTCCGAGAAGGGGTGCTGAAGTAAGCCCATATCTACCAATTTCCTCCTCCTCTTTAAAAGTATCCTGGAAGAGAAGGAGTGACAGATACTACAAGAGTCTTGGAGGTGTAATGCCCCTAGACAGTAGACACACTGAACGTGCCTGTCAGTGACTGGCATTTTTTGTCCAGAATCTGGACATTTTTTGAAGCCAGATGTAGGATGTTGCTTCTCTTTCTCTTCAGACATCCTAAATTTAAACAAATAGAAAAAACACACTCTAAGCAACTATTAGCCATTGAAATAACTAATGACTAAGAATTCAGTTAACTACAAGGCTAACACTACTAGGCCAACTGCTAACTAGAAACACCTATATGGAAAAAACAAAACCAACACAGGGCAGTTATTTAAATATAAATATAAATATAAATATATATATATATATATATATATATATATATATATACATATACATATATATATATATATATATATATATATATATAAACTATCCTAACAAGAATGAAAGTCAAGAAAAAGATTTTAAAACTTGCGAATAGAAGAATCTTTCCAATAAAATTGGTCAGAGCAATCTGGGACACCGAGATCTGTGCCGCGGCAAACTAGATCTGAGGTAATTCCAGCAGTGCATCATGGGATAAGGAGCTTGGTCTCGAGCTACTGGTAAACCTTGAGCTTTGCTAACACCCGTGTCGTAGCCGAGGATTGGCTCCGAACCCATCAGTGAGAATAAACGGCGAGATTTAACAATTTCACATTAAGTATTTACACAGAGATTCCCTTGTCGGAAATGGAAAAAAATCTCAAAAGAAAATGCAAATAACGTAATGTACAGTAAATTGCAGTTTAATGACGAAACAGCTACAGCCATGTTAAATCAGTAGTAAATACCATATAAATGAAGAAAACAGTGAGTAAGAATACTATTTTCCTGTCATAACTTGAAATAAAGCAGATAAACAACAGAAACAAGAGGCCTAGTATTTAACTGACAACATAGAAAAATAAGTTATGTCTTACCATAACGTTCCATCTGTGTTATAGATCTTTATTCACTCATTACTGTTAGGACTTCGGTTCCATCCTCGGAACCGACACGGCTGTTTCCAAGCTCGCGCCAGCCAAAAACTCTCAGCGAAGACCTACCCACAATGCCCCTCTCATAGTTACTCCAGATCGAGTTTGCCCACCCCTGAAAAATAGAGGTAGTAATAGAAAAACAGTAGGAGGCCCTGTCTGAGCAAATACCCTAACCAGGAGTTCCTAAAGTCCACCAGGAGTCCAGGCAGGGGGAAGGAGGGCGGGAAGTAATAAATGAATAAAGATCTACAACACAGATGGAATGTTATGGTAAGACATAACTTCTTTATCTGATGTTGTAAATCTTTATTCATTCCTTACTGATATTAGAGTCACCATCTACTTGCGTCCTGGGTGGCCCCAAGGATGGATATTCCTGAGCACCATAGAACCAAAAGATGCTCGTCCCCTTGAGGCCAAATCCAATTTGTAATGAGAGATAAAGGTATGCGGTCTTGCCCAAGTGCCTGCTGTGCAGATATCATCCATAGAGGCTCTGGAATGGAAAGCTACAGATGTACCATAGATCTGGTAGAATGAGCCTTTATTTTAGAAGGTAAGGATAACTTATTCTGTTGATGAATAAAGGTAATGACGTTTCTAAGCCAGGAGGATAAAGTCATGTTGGAGACGGGCTTACCCAATCTAGGTCCTGCAAAGGCCACAAACAACTGATCTGTTTTCCTGAAAGATTTAGTCCTGTCCAAATAACAATCAAGCTGCCGATGCACATCAAGGGTGTGTAAAAGGTACTCCCCTCTGTTAGAATGCTGAGGGAAGAAAACCAGCAGGTAACTAGATTGGTTAATGGAAAAAACAGAAATGACCTTGGGTAAGAAAGAAGGGTCAGTACGAAGGGACACCCTATCCCTGTGGAAGTTCAAGTAAGGTCTCTTGACACTTAATGCCTGCAGCTCAGATAATCTTCTCACTGAGGTAAGTGCTACTAGAAGTAGGGTCTTCCATGACAAAAACTTTATATCACATGAATCAAAAAGCTCGAAAGGAGGGCCTGTGAGAGACTGAAGCACCAAGGTCAAGTCCCAGGGTTCTAAGAGGGGGCTTGACCAGAGGTTTAACATGTAATACTCCCTTCAAAAATGTCTTGCACAGGCGGTGTGACATAATTGAAGAATTATCAAATCCATTATGAAAATTGGCGATAGCTGCTACATGTACATTAATTATGTTAAATTAGATGAGAATAATGAACTGAATATTATTAAAAAGAAAAGTACTTACAATCCAGTGCTACATAATATTTTAAGTATATATTCCCAAGTATGTGAACAGGAAATTAGAAAACTGTTCCTTTGTAACAGTGATAAAAATTGTTTAGTTTAACTGAAGCAGAAACTACTGCCTTGAATGAATTAAGAAGGAATAAATGTGGTTGTATTATGAAAGCTGACAAGGGAACTGGACTGGTTATAATGGAACAAGAAGTTTATATTAATAAAATAGAAAAAATATTAGAAGATGAAGTTTTTTATGAAGCTGTTCCATCACACCAAGTTTTTAACAAATTTTCACAGATATACTTTTTTTTTATTTGAAGTGTTACATAGTAACAAAATTTCTTTGAATGAGTACCAATTGTTATTGGTTGAGAAGCTGAACCTTGGGAAACTGTTTGGTATTCCCAAGGTGCACAAACATTCATCAGATCAGCAGTTTTAGTTAATAATTTCATCAAAAAAGACAAAGACAGAAAATATCTCCTAATTTCTAGATTCAGTACTTAATCCCATAAGCCAATCTACACCATTTTTTAACAGATTTTTGGCAATTCTTAAATCAACTGCATAAGTGCCAGGTCTCACCAACTGATTGTATGTTAGTTACACTTGATATAGAGGCTTTATATACCAGCATTCCACATCAAAAGGGTGTTGAGTTTACAAGGCAATTTTTGTCTAGACACAAGAATTAGTTTACAGAGAATTGATGTTGTGTGTGATCTTAAAGAAATCGTTTGAGACAAGAACTATTTTATTTTCAATGGAAAGAGCTATTGACAAAAATGTGGAGCAGCTATGGGGTCTAGGATGGCCCCAGCTTTTGCAAAAATTGTGTTGAGTGCCTGGAAATTTGAGAGTTTTGTCAAACTTAATGGTTTTCAGAAAGTTTCTAAGTACAAATGTTACACAGATGATATATTTTTTTATCTGGCAGGGGACAATGTCTGAACTGGACGCCTTTTTGTTGGAAATTTTACCATCTCTGGAATAGGTGAGACTGTTAGGTGTTAGGTTTTTAGACGTGGAAATGTTTTAGATATGCTTTCAGTGTAATATTTATCGTAAAGATACCTATAGGAACACATTTTTTTAGAAATTTCTAGTTTACACCCTCATTTTATGAAGATCAATGTATTCAAAGGTAAATTAATAAGGGCATCCAGGAATATAAGTAATGATATTAGATTCTTTGAAAAATGTATTTTTTTATACAGTGGAGGTATCCATTACTATTGTTAGATAAACTAAATGACAAAATTTCAGGGTTCAGATCTAACAAATATAGTCCCATTCTGTTTATGGGATTTCAAGTAAAGGCTATTAGTACTAGTAGTAATGAAATGTATTGCAATTTCCCACTTCTGATTAGTTTGGATATGTATCAGATTTGTAAAATCTTATGTAAAAATTGGAACATTGTATGAAGTAATAATGAAATGTTTAGTATTCTGGGCAATGGGCATACATTCTGTTATAAAAGGACTAAAACGTTGAAAGTTATGTTTGAAAGTCAACAGAATCAAATGTTATTTAGTAGAGTACAATTTCCTATTTCTGGAATCAAGAAAGGTATGTTTAAGTGTAGTCAGTGTGTTGCTTGCAAATATATCCATTGTTGTTCAGGTTATATTTTTGATATGCACTGCAATTATACTGCATACATTTCTGGATTTATAATTGTTCTACTGAATATGCTGTATATGTGGGTTTTTGTGATTATTTCAAATTATTATATATTGGTAAAACTCTCAGAAAATCATCTGGTAGAATAAAGGAGCATTACATGGCCATCAAAAATTGGGACAGTAAAAATGCTTTGGCAAACACAGTATGAAATGCATTGTTTAAATTTGTTTGATTCCAATGAAGTGAAAATGCTGATATAAGGAGATGAATATAGCTGATTGGGAGTATATTTATAATAGTTCTGGTAATCCAGTATTCTGGTCTGTACCTTTCCCCTCTAGCCTTTCAAATACTGGCTAATGGTTTGTCCACCCCCATAGTGCCACTTTTATGCAATGCCAAACTGACAAACCTAGAGTCATAGCAAAATCAACTCAACAGAATCTCAAGGTGTCACTGCTCTGTGCCAGGAGCCTAAATAAAAAAATACATTCCCTCCAAGTCCTTTCCATACTCGAGAATATAGATATCTGTGCAGTTACTGAGATGTAGTTTTCAGAGGCAGACAATACCTCAGCAGTGCAAGGTTTCAGTGCCTTCCACACTATTAGAACAGTAGCTGTGCAGGCAAGGACTAAATGTGGAGATGTCACAATATACATCAGTAACAAGCACAGATGACATTGTGATCTGTAGTGAGAGTAGGGAACAGGTGGAGGAGACCCTGGAGAGTTGGAGATATGCTCTAGAGAGAAGAGGAATGAAGGTCAGCAGGACTAACACAGAATAGATGTGTGTGAATGAGAGGGAGGATAGAAGAATGGTGAGGATGCAATGAGTAGAGGTGGCGAAGGTGGATGAATTTAAGTACTTGTGATCAATAGTTCACAGTAATGGTGAGTGTGGAAGAGAGATGAAAAAGAGAGTACAGGCAGGGTGGAGTGGGTGGAGAAGAGTGTCAGGAGTGATTTGTGACAGACGAGTACCAGTAAGAGTGAAAGGGAAAGTCTACAAGAGGGTAGTGAGACCAGCTATGTTATATGGGTTGGAGATAGTGGCATTGACAAAAAGGCAGGAGTTTGAGCTGGTTGTGGCAGAGTTAAAGATGTTAAGATTTGCACTGGGTGTGACGAGGGTGACAGAATTAGGAATAAGTATATTAGAGGGTCAGCCCAGGTTGGAAGGTTTGGAGACAAAGCCAGAGAAGCAAGAGTACATTGGTTTGGACATGTGCTGAGGAGGGATGCTGAGTATATTGGGAAAAAGATGCTAAGGATAAAGCTACCAGGTAACAATAAAAGAGGAAGGCCTAATTATGGATGCGGTGAGAGAAGACATGCAGGTGGTTGGTGTGACAGAGCAAGATGCAGAGGACAGGAAGAAATGGAAAGAGATGATCTTCTGTGGCGACCCCTAACGGGAACAGCCGAAAGAAGATGATGAACAAGCACACCTCTAGGGTGGTCAAACGGGATGATGTGTTGAAGTTCCTCCACATGCAGTTCACCATGGAGAAAATCCTGTACCGTATCCTAAACAGCTATAGGTCACACTCCCTGACCCAAGAAGTTCACAATGCATACTTCGACCTACTGCAGTCCCTTGCTATCCAACCTAACACCCTACTCATGGGAGACTTTAATTATCCTTCTATAGATTAGGAATCCTACATGGCCTCAAAATCTACAGGCACATAGATTCCTGGACTTTATAAATACAATCCCAGTCAAATAGTGAATTTGCACAATAGAGGCTCCAACATACTGGAACTTGTACTCAGAAATATGTGCGAATGCTGCACTTCTCCTCTCCCATCTCTCCTCCTCCCTGGTAAGGTCCAACTATAAAGCTGCCTCCTTCAAAATGAAAATCAACTCTGTAATCCCATTAAAATCAGTAACAGTTAGGAACTATTCATAAGCAAGTTACCTGTTATTAAGTGACGGTTTGCCAAAATTCACTGTCCCTCCAAACCCCACGAACATACCAGCCTATGCTGAATTACTCTCAGAAACTCTGTACAACCATGTTATACCTACCAGAAGTAAGCTTGGAACTAGCCCCAGAATTAAACCGCCCTGGTGGCATCCCAAATTAAACAGGATATACACCAAAAGGAAAAAGATATGGCAAAAATCAATAAGGGTAATTCCCATAAAGATAAAAACTCTCTCATCAAAGTAAATAGGCAACTAAGAGGGCTAATTAGGTCAAGAAAAGCCAACTTTGAGGTTAAGATAATCTCCCAGGTGAAAGATAACCATAATGCCTTCTAAAGCTACATCAGAAACCTCAAGGGCAGTACATAACAATATGCTAACTGGTCGGTTAATGGTGCCAAGTTCAGTTCCGGCTTTACCGCCCTCTCACCCCCAACCACCCCCCAATAATATCCTCAAACATAACTCCCCAACTATAACAAGGGAGCATGTACTGGCTGCATTCACTAAAGCCAAGAATATGACCTCAGTGGGACACAACAGCATCCCAGGATGAAACTTATCACGACCCCTGGAGTCATTATTTAACTATAACCTTAAAACAGTCTTTTTGCCACATGAATGGGGGACTGTGACAGCCATTCCCCTTCATAAGGTAGGACCTTCAACAGATCCTGGAAACTCCAGACTAACTAGTCCTATTTGCAAAGCCAGAGAAAGAATTATTATGGAAATTATCAACAAGGACATAGGTGACCTCCAGGTACTGGATCCATCCCAGTTTGGCTTTGTCAAAGGAAGGTCATGCTTGCTGAATTTGGTGGATTCTTTGAAAAGGCCACTAGGGGAATGAATTAGGGGAAAGATGAGTTGTCAACAAACTTACAGAACTAGGTATAAACCCCTTTCTAACACACTGGCTCACTTACTGATGGCAGCCAGGAGGACAGAATCAGTGACGCCACTTTCACAAGGAGGCTGATCACCAGTGTAGTCCTCCAGAGGTCTGTGCTGGGCCAATTCCTCTTTGGCATGTGCTTCTCATATGTCAGGGCCGATGTTGAGGGCCTTTGGCTGGCCAGGTTTGCAGATGACTGCAGGCTGGGAGCAGTCACTGGGTTTCTCCAGAACGGGAACGCCCTTCAGGAGAGTCTGATAAAGACAACACTTGGTGCTGGAGCCACAGTTTGGAGCTCAGTACCAAGAAATGCATTGCAGTCCCTTTTCGGAAGTCTGCCACCTTGGGTAACTACGTCATCAATAAAATAACGTTAAAGGTTGATAGCCTGGTCAGGAATCTTAGAACTCATGTAGATACTGGCCTGGTCTTCGACCAGCATGTGTCTGGGGTGGTGGAAGGGTCCTTCTGTGTTGCTCAGCTCGTAAGTGGGGGCACATCTAGGTCCTGAGAGATCATCGTACCACTCTACTCGGCACTCATCAGGTCCATCTCCCTTCGGTACATGCAGTGGCTGCTGTATCCACTGGGGTTCCTTATAAGAGGAGTACAGGGAGTGACCACAGTATCTTGCACTGATTGCCTCAGAGCCCTGTCTCTTTGCTTGGTGTCATGAAGACTTGTGAGGGGAGATCTTAGTCTGGCATGCAAGGCATCCCTGGACTCTGTGTTTTGGTGGGTCTTTGGCACATCACGGAACAAACAGCATCAGAACTACTAGATTACAAGACCTAGATTTTGCATGCAACAGAGATGGGACATGTTGAACAGACAGATGTGTTTCTCGGGGAATTCCTGTTCTCTGCAGTGGGCTCCCCATGTGGGGCAGAGTTCCTACCCATCCCTATTTAAGAGCAGCTTGGACCTGTGGATGGGTGAATGGGAGTTCGCCCCTGGTCTGGCTCCTGTATCACTAATGGACAGAGGCAGTCAGTAAATCACCCCCTATACATCAAATATATATCAAATTAGTGGGTCCCATTTGGGTTTATACCTGTCAACTGTCCAGATTTTCACAGAATATCCAGATTGTTGCTTCATGTTTTTTGGTGTTTTCCACATAAAATTTGTAGCTTTCTAGTGAATCATTGAGATTTGAAGACACTAAATAATACTAAACAATGAAAGACGTCTGAGTTTCAGACTTCACATCCTTCAGAAAATACACAATAATTCAAAACCTGTTATTCTAGCCACTCTCCAAGCTTATAGGAGCAATTTTTAAAATCTGTCCCTATTATTTGGCCTTTGTCCTCCCATTATTTCTGGCTTTATCCAGATTTCTTGTGCTGAGAGGGTGAGAGGTATGTTTGGGTTTCATAGCTAGGCTTTTAAGGGCCCTAGTGGTTGTTAGTCTAGTATACACCTATGAATTTCATCAGTATATAACACAGTTAATTAGCAGTTTTCATAATTATAGGAAATTGTAATATAAATATTTAAACTGATGAGAGTGCACATTTTAGAATTTTAGATAAATGTAATAATTTAATACTTTTATTCAACAAGTTTATTGTGGTTTATTTGTTCAAAGAAATATAAAATTAATATGTCTAGCAGTTAGCGTTGTCGCCTCACAGCAAGAGATTCTCCGGTTCGATTTTCAGCTGGAGCACCTTCTGTGTGGAGTCTGCATGTCCTCCCTGCGATCGAGTGAGTTTTAAAGACATGCAGGTAGGTGCATGTATGTATGTGTATGGCTTCTGAGAAGGTTGGACGCTGGGCTGGCAACTCGAAACTGGATATGTATAAATATCTGCAAGGTTATAACAGTAGGCTAAGTTTGCTCATTTTTAATGAATGCTTCATTAGCCAAAAACGTTTCATTCAGTACAACCAATTAATCAATTCTCTGTTTTGTAGACTAGTTAATTGTCTCAAAGTTCCCTTACTCCATTCTACACTGATTTTGCTTTATGCTGTTCTACAACAAAATTTCCTCAGTTTTTCCCATTCTGATACACAGAAATAGGACAGTTTAGACACATAATACCTCTCTCCCTCTCTCTCTCTCTTGGTCGGGGAAATTAGTAGCAAATATAGATACAATTGCAGGATACAATGCCGGGATGGAAAAACTCATGTGATTTGCTCAATGTCCACATTTTGCTTACCTGAAAATAACACCAGTGCACTCTGAAACACACAAATTGGAGACATACCTATTTAGTTCAGTGCACTTTATGTACACTGGAGAAAGGTGAAATAAAAAAAGTCTTAATTCTTCAGCAGGAAAAATATGTAATCAAAGCAAAGTCTTGCATGTCTGGTTCCTTGTCCAGCAACAACAAGCAGACTCAGGGAAAATCCAAATAATATTTTACTTAAATCATTAGATGTCTGTTGTTATACAAGCTCTTCCAGTGTGTTCCCAGTTGGCAATACCCAAGCGCCCTTATCTTTCATCAAATATTCCCTAAGTACTGAAAGGAGAAAATGTCTGTCTGTTCCAACAGACTTCCTGATAGGTAACCACCAAGTGTTACTACTGTTTGTCATATAATTTCCTCATTATTAAAAAGCAAATGACTCTTCCAGAAATACTCCCACTACATTGACAGGCAAATGTCTTGGCTGTACTGGCTGAAATAAGCCCCTCACACTTCCTTAGCAATGCATGCTAACTCTAACCCTAACTCCAACCCTATACTGTATATTAGAAAATAAAAACTTTCCAAAACATTACCACTATTCAAAATAATGTCTTAATTCAGTGGTATGGTTTTGGAAAAAATTAAAGAAAAGGACACTGTTTCATTTTCTTTGACAACAATTTATGTTTCTATGTTCAAGGTTTTTCTGTAAGCTGACACTCAACATGCAGACATCTATCACTTATGATGTCCTTACATTCATCGCTGCAGTATTCATTACAAATGGGATTCTGTGCCATGAAGCCCACCGTCCATCCAGTTTACCAAAGTCTACCATTGCTTTAAGGTATACTGAACGTCACATACACACTCCTTGCGTAACGTAGGGCATAAAGGTGACTTTCAGGTGTACCATCCTCAGAACTTCTTTGCCACCCATCTGAATGCTGTTTTTAACCATCAGTCAGTTTCCTCTGTTCATTTTTTGCCATATTTCTGTTTGTTGGCATTCCGTTGAGTACTCCTGTTTGCCGAAGTCCTCAGTGTTGCAGATAAGTACTTAGTTGGATTTCTTTCTTCTTTTTCCGATTGTTTTGTGCTGTTCAGGGGGTTTCATGTCATCCAAGAAGGGTAAATGCCAGTGTGGGAGACTGATTTCCCATAAAGACTGCCACAATCAGTGTCTTTTTTGCCTAGAAGCTGCTCACGACCATACGTCTTGTTCAATTTGTCAGGCGTTTGTCCCTAAAACTCTTTGTAGTAGGCTTTCCTCCCTTTCATTGTATCTTGAGAACCAGTGTCTTAAGTTTCTTGCTAAAGATACTATGGATGTAACTTCCTGCCCCAAGGGTCAGCCGTCAGGGAAGAAAAACGTGCAAAAGGTAAAACTGGAATCCTCCGCTGTCCAGTCTCTGCCAGGAGGTTTCTCCCGAGGTTATTACAAACCCAGAGACTCACCTGGTTGTACTGTCAGATTTCTCTACCAGGTCCGGGAGGGATCTGGCAGGCAGCACATCAGATGAGGCTTTCCAGGCGTCCATTTCAGGCTTTCAGGAGGAACTATGGTTGATTGTTTCTGAGGGGTCTAGAGGGGTTCAGCAGCTTCTTTTTAGAGCCTCAGAGGTTATTTAATTCTTACTGCCGTTACGGCCTCCTCAAAGGGTTTCGGTTTCTGCTCCTCCTCGGTCCTCTTCTTCCACTGAGAAAGAGCTGCATTCTGAGGAGGAATCCCTTGCTTTTTCTACCCAGATTCCTTCTCCTTTGGGCTACAGGTCTGAGGATGAGGACTCTCATACTCTAGACAATCCTTCTGAGGAAATTTCCTCTGGGGACACAATTTCTAGAATGATGGATTTTTTTAAGCGGGATTGTGCCCAGGTTTCAGATATCCATAAGAGGTACTATGAGTTACTGCAGATGGAATCTCCTAAACTTGCGGCCATTCCTCCTCTCTTGGCTGCTTTATTGGATGATTTTTCCAATGTCTCTATAGCACCAGATTCTCTGCTCCCTGCTCCCAAGAAGTCTGGTAGATTTTATAGGGTGCCTGAGGATTGCTCCTTTTTGTTTAAATGTCCTGCTGCTGACTCCTCTGTAGTGTCTGTAGCCTCTGACAAGCCATCTCAATTGCTTCCATCATCCAAGTTACTGCCTTCTGACAAGGATAGTGGAACCATGGATAGGCTGGGAGGTTTATAGCTTTTAAGGCTTTTAATTATCAGACCCACATCTCTAGGTATGTCTTGGCTCTTCTTTCTCAGACTTCTCAGCTTTTTTCTGATCTTCCAGACTCAGAGTAAATCTTCTGCTCTTTCTTTGCTAGGGACTTCCTCTCATGTAGTTCATCATTCTATCAAATGTAGTTATGATGCAGCAGATGCCTCTTCTAGGGCTACTGCTTTTGGTTCTGTTCTGGGGAGGTACTCTTGGCTTAGGCTTCAACCTTTACCCGATGATATTAAGGCTAAGTTGATGGATGCTCCTCTGGATAATAAACTTTTGTTTGGGGAAGCGGCTGCTGGTTTATTTAAGTCTCTTCAGGACAAGGGGAAGGCTTTACAGGAGCTTAAACATGTCTTTGTTTCTCCTGTGCCTAAATTTCAATGAAACTACCCATCTAAGCCAGCCTTTGTTCGTAGGCAATCTCGCCCTCCTTCTAAAGGTAAAAAGGGTGGTATATGGACTCGTCCCTCTAAGGCCACTCAGACTGCAGGGATTCTAAAGCCTTCCTTTCCTGACAAACCAGGTGCTGTCTGACTATCCAACCTGTTTCTTCGCCTTTCTCTTTTTCTTCCTGTTTGGCTCCAAATCACCCAGGATTCTTGGGTTCTGTCAATCATTTGGCAGGGGTACTTCATGGTCTGGATTTCCCATCCTGCTTTTATGGGCATTCCTCAGCCTCCTCGGGAACAACTTCCTTTTTTCCTAGAGGTTCTTCAATATTTCTTGTCTCAGGGTACTATTCAAGAGGTGTCTGTATCCCAAATGGGGAAAGGGTTTTATTCAAGAATGTTTTGAGTGCCCAGAAAAAAGTTACTTGGAGACTTATTCTAGACCCCTCTCATCTAAACACCTTTCTGAAGGTGCCTTCCTTTTGGATATTGTCCCTTCAGTCCCTTTTTCCTCTTTTGCTCCCACAGGACTTTCTGGTGTCTCTGGATCTCAAGGATGCTAATCTCCACATTCTGATCCATCCTCTTTTCAGGAGATTTTTGCATTTCTCTGTTGCTTCCTGGCATTTTCAGTTCTGTGCTTTGCCCTTTGGATTTCTACTGCCCCAAGGGTATTCACCAAATGCCTCACTCCTGTGATTGCAGACTTCAAGGGATCCAAATCGTTCCCTACTTGGATGACCTGCTGATTCAGGCATCCTCTCCAGAGGTCCTTTAGCAAAATCTTCGTTTTACTGTTTCTCTTCTTCACAGCCTGGGGTTCATGATAAACTTCAAAAGGTCATCCTAGACTCCTTCTCAGGATCATGTCTTTCTGGGTCGCATGAATTCAGATGGTGCTAATGCTGGCATCCCTGCCTCCTTCAAAGGCCTTAACTGTCATTTCTTTCTTTCAAACTTTTCTTCCCCTGGCCTCCATTACAGCCATGGAGTTTCTGAAAGCTCTGGGGTTCATGGCTTCCACCATTCCGATGCTCTCTCTGACCAAACTCCACATGAAGAAGTTCCAGTGGTTTCTGAAGACAGTGTGGCTTCAGCATAAGCATCATCTAGACTTTACAGTTCCTCTTCTCCCATGTCTCAAGAAAGAACTTCTGCAGTGGATTCAGCAGCTGTCTCTGAATCCAGGACTCCCTTTTCAACCTCCTCTTTCCTCTCAGAAACTGTTCACAGATGCTTCAGATGTGGGATGGGAACCAGTGTTTGGCTCCCTGAGGGTTCAGGGAGTGTGGTCACCTTGTCAGCAGAAGGAGCACATCAACATCAAAGAGATGAGGGCTCTTATACTGGCTCTTCAGGCCTTTCATCCTCTCTTCTATCCAGAGCCTCTCAAGGTATTCATAGACAATACCACTGTTGTGTGGTATATCAACAAACAGGGTGGAACAAGATCTTGCCTTCTTTGCCGAATGGCACTTCTGGTATGGGATCTGGCTATCAAGTATCAAGTGACTCTTCAAGCAGTTTATATTCCTTCAGGTCAGAACATTGTGGCAGACACTCTGAGCAGGTTCTTCACTCAATCCAATGGATGGATGCTTCACAGGGATATGTTTTTGGATACTGTTCACCAGTGAAGTACTCCTCAAGTAGATCTCTTTGCCTCCCCTCTGAACATACAACTTCTTCTGTTTTGTGCCAGAGTTCCAGGTCCTCTGGTATGGAAGGTGGACGCCATCTCATTTTCTTGGAAGGGGATGTTTCTTTATGCATTCCCTCCCTCTCCTCTCATTCCGAGAGTCCTGTTCAAGATTTAACAGGATGCTCTCAAAATCTTCCTGGTGACTCCCTTTTGGCCACAACCGCAATGGTTCCCTCTACTTCCACATCTAGCCAAGGGCAGTCATCACAGGTTACCTCACAGGGTGGATCGCCTCACACAAGACAAGGGTTCTCTCATCCATCCCCACCTGTCCACGCTTCAACTGACACTGTGGGTGATATGGTTTTGATCCCTCATAGACACCTTTATTCTGAGCTCGTGCTGCAGGTCATGCAGGAGGCCAGGAAACCTACTACTAGGAAATCCTACTTGTCTAAATGGAAGAGATTTTCTATTTTGTGTCTTTCTCGTGACCTAGACCCACTTTCTTTACATGTTCCTTTGGTTCTCAATTACTTGTGTGAATAGCGCAACACTGGTTTGGCCTATTCTTCTATTAAGGCCTACTTATCAGCTCCTTCTGCTTGTCTGCCAAATTCCCCAGTTAGCTTCTAGATTTGAGGCTAAGCAATTTCTTAAAGGCATCCTTAATATTAGACATCCCAGGAAGCATGTTCTTCCTCCCTGGGATCTTTAATTTCATACTGGAAAAATTGACTCAGGCTCCTTTTGAGCCTGCTGTTTCAGCTTCCTTGCAACATTGTTCTTGGAAGACAGTTCTTTTATTAGCTCTTACTTCTGTCAGACGGGTGTCTGAGTTGCAATCTCTTGTGGCTTGTCCACCTTTTTTGATCGTTCATCAGGAGAGGGTGTCCTTGCGTTCTAATCCTTCTTTCTTGCCCAAGGTGGTTAATGAGTTGTCACTTAATCAGTCTATTAATTTGCCTACTTTTCTCCCTCTCCACACTCTGACAGTGAGAAGGTGCTGCATACCTCAGATGTGTATAGACAGCTCGGATTTTATTTGGATAAAACTAAAGCTATCAGACAATCAGACCAGTTGTTTGTTTCATTTCATCCTAGGTCTTTAGGTCTGGCTGTTTCCAAGCAAACTATTTCTACCTGGAATTCAAAGGCTATTTCCTTTTGTTAAACTTTTCATGGTGAGAGTCTTCCTTCTTCTGTAAAAGCCCATTCTACTAGGGCTGTGGCTTCTTCTTGTGCTTTTTTTCAAGGGCTTAGACACTAATTCTATTCTTAAAGCTATTACCTGGACTTCTATAGATAACTTTACCAAACATTACCAGTTGGATGGTATCTCCAAAGCCAGAGCTGGTTTTGCTGATGCTATTCTTCATGGGTTCTTAGAGGACACTGCTGCTGCTACTTCCTCCTCCCAATTTTCTTCTTGAGCTTTGCCACTCTCCCATTTGTAATGAATACTGCAGTGGCGAATGTAAGGACATAGTATAGTTGTGTAAAATCTTACCATAACGGTAGATGTCCTTGCCTTCACCACTTGCAGTATTCACTCCCTCCCTCCAGCCCCCTAGTCTTTTTTTATTCCTTCCTGGATGTGCAGGTTCTCTTTGATTTTCCTTTGGACTGCTGTTCCTACTGGGACAACCAGTTCTGAGGATGTTATGTCTGAACATCACCTTTATGCCCTACGCTACACAAGGAGTGTGTAGGAGATGTTCAGTGTACCTTAAAACAATGGTAAACTTTGGAAACTAGTTGGACAGTGGGCTTCACTTCAGGGAATCCCATCTGTAATGAATACTGCAGTGGTGAAGGCAAGGACATCTACCGTTATGGTAAGATTTTACTCAACTGTACTTTTCAGTGCTTGCACATTTTGATAAATCAACACACATTTTGTGTGTGTGTGTGTGTGTGTGTTTGCGTGCGCGCGCGCTCATTTTCTGCTTTCCTCAACTGTAAACAAAAAGTTTGGTAAGAGGGCAACAGCTTTAAGATAGCTGGTACATGATTTTAACAGCAACTTAAAGAGGTGTCTTATTTTTTCAGCTTTTAAGTGGGAGCCAAAAGAATGGTCTTATTTTTTAGGCTTTTAGAACTACCAGTAGAACAATTTTACTTTGTAGTCTTTTAAACAGCAGCCAAAAGTGTCGTATTCTTTTACCTTAGAAAGAAGACGCGGGACAACTGTGTGCAGTTGGTACCAACTCCAAACTTTAATGACCGGCCAACAACCTTACAATACACTCCAACTTCCTGTCTCACGCCTTGCGTCATGCACTTTCCCCCGCCCCCAAAGAGCACTAGCTAAGGCAAGACAACACAGTCCATTGAATACACCACATCTCCTTTTCCATAAGGCCCCTTTTCACTTAACACAAAACCCAGATCTATTCAATTTCTTCCACTTCACTACGAACTTGGTACATTGACACCAAATGCTCACTTAGCCACATTCAGATTACTATAAACCCCAAATGACATTGTTATTTATACCCTGATCTTCACAGATCCAAACGGTCCGGCTTGTTAATAACTCTTCCTGATCTGGTCCTCACAACATCACTGTGTGCCCGGGGTTCCGGGGGAAGGCCATTGCAAAATGGCAAGGCCTCATCGGTCTTACTTAGCACACTTTCCGGACACCCAGGGTTTGATTCACAGTCAGGCTCAGATAAGGGAATCAAATGCACACGGTTTCGCCGCACAGTCCCTTGGGGCACATCTACCTTAAATGACCTCGGCGAGTAATGTTTTTGATCTACAGTACCTGGGGTCTTCATATCTGTCACCCACACCTGGTCACCGGCAACACATCCCCAGCGGCCTTGCCCGATGGCGTCTGTTGTAGTTTTCGCCATTATACACCCTCTTCTCCCCCTCTTTCCCCCTGAGCCTTCTCCAGTCCGGCAGCACAGGGTCCAACTGCGAAGGATGAATCGGAAGAGAGGTCCGCAACCATCGTCCCATAAGAAGTTCCGCAGGGCTATAACCATTCTGCAGTGGCGTTGTCCTGTACGCCAAGAGAGCCATGTACGGATCAGCACTTTTTTTTAGCAGGTTCTTCACCGTCTGCACCGCACGTTCTGCCTTCCCGTTACTCTGCGGGAACCTGGGGCTGCTTGTGACATGCTCGAAGCCATAAGCGGTTGCAAAGGCCGCAAAAGACTGCCCTGAAAACTGAGGTCCATTATCAGACACAAGTACCTCTGGGATACCATGGCGGCGAAGAAAGATTTTAGGTGGGTGATGACCTCGTTGGATTTGCTATGTTTCAACAATGCGATCTCAAGAAACCTGGATAAGTAGTCCACAGCAAGAAGGTAAGTATGTCCTTTTAGTTCAAATAAATCCGCGCCCACTCTTTGCCATGGTCGGTCAGGACATTCTGTTGGGATGAGGGGCTCAGGAGGATTCCTTCTCTCTGAGATGCACGTCCTGCATCTTAAAACCATGTCATTTATCTGCTGGCTAAGCCCAGGCCACCAGACGGTCTGACAGGCTCTGGCTTTGCACTTCACAATGCCTTGATGTCCCTCATGCAATTTCAACAACACCTCATTATGCATGGCAGAGGGGATAACAAGGCGCGAATCTTTTAAAAGCAACCCATCTTTCACTGTTAGTGTGGACCGATCTGGCCAGTAGCTCTTCAGTAAGGGTTCCTGGTTCGCATACAGCGGCCACCCCTGGCTGCACAAGTCCATGACCCGCGCACACACACTGTCCGCTTTCAGCTGCTCCCGTAGTGTTTGGAGGAAGGATGGCTTCACCTGCATGTTTTCCACAATACTGTTCACGTAGATATCCGTGTCCTCCATTAACTCCGTTTCCTCCGGGGTTAGCCTGGTTTTAAGTGGAGAACGTGACAGGGCATCTGCCACCCACAGTGATTTCCCTGGAGCGTACTGCACCGTGTATGAGAACTGCATCAATCTCATCCTAAAGCGTTGGATTCTGGGCGGTAGAAGATCCAGCGCCTGACCTCCCAGCAATGAAACCAGGGGTTTGTGATCAGTCTCTAGACAGAACGATTTGCCTAATAGGTAATCTCGAAAGCGTTCACATGCCCAGGTAGACGCTAGGGCCTCTTTCTCAACCTGCGCATATCGTTGCTCTGTGGGTGAGAGTGACCTTGATGCGTATGCCACGGGTCTCCAGCCGTCCTCCCATTGTTGCTGCAACACACTCCCTAACCCAAAGGAAGAAGCATCCGCGGAAACCTTCGTATCCCTCTCCGGGTCATACACAGCCAAAACTGGAGGTGAGGTGATTGCCTCTTTTAAGTCCTTGAATGCCTTTTCCTGGTCCCCACCCCAGTACCAGCTGTTCTTTTTTGATAATAAGTCTCTCAAAGCTCTGTTCCTCTCAGCCAAATGAGGGATGAACTTCCCCACCTGATTCACCATGCCCAGGAAACTCCTAAGTTCTCCTACTGTAGCAGGTGCCGCCATCTCCGTGATGGACGCGGTCCTCCTTGGGTCCGGGCTTATACCAGCATTCGTAATGACATGGCCCAAGAAAGTCACTGTGCCCCTCGACAGGTCACATTTCCCTACATTCAACGTAATACCTGCTTCTTCCAGTCTCTTTAATACCGCGTGAAGCCGGGCATCGTGCTCCTCCTGGCAACGCCCCCAGACCAACACATCGTCCATGTGACAAATCACACCCTCTAATCCTTCAATGACCTCTGCCATTATGCGTTGAAAGTGTTCGGGTGCAGAATTAATGCCAATGGGAAGGCGATTGAAACGGAAACGCCCAAAAGGGGTTATGAATGTGGTAAGCGCGGCCGACTCCTCTGACAAAGGAATTTGCCAAAATCCCATATTGGCATCCAGTTTGCTAAACACCTTCGCCCCAGCAAGCATCCCAAGACTCTGCTCAACCGAGGGCAGCACGAACCTTTCCCTGCATACGTATTCATTTAGCTTAGTGTAGTCTACACATAGTCTCAGCCTGTTACTGTCTTTCTTTGGGACTACCACCATGCCTGCACACCAATCAGTAGGTTCTTCCATTCTGGTAACGACACCCAGCGCCTCCATCCTCATTAACTCCTCTTTCACTTTCCCCATCAATGGCAGTGGTATCCTCCTGGGGGTCTTCAGAGAGTATGGCACCGCCTTTGGCTGAAGCTCTATGTGGTATTTCCGCTGCACTACCCCCAACCCAGAGCATAAGTCCGGGTATGAGGTCTTCAAAGACTCCATGGTGATAGTGTCAACACGTTTCAGGAGGCCCAGCCCCAAAATAGCAGGAAGGCCTAAAAGCGGCATGCGGAGTCCTTTACAACATACACTTTCTCACATGTCTGTCTTTGTCCATAGCCAAGCTGAAGCTCCAAGGATCCTGTAACCTCCAGTGGCATCCCTCCAGGACCCAACAAGGGTTTCTCCGGCTGCTGGAGCACAGGAGCATCCTTCCCACTGAACAAGTTGTGCAGGTCTGACTTGGAGATAACAGTAACATCCGCCCCCGTGTCAAGCTTGAAAGTCATAGGTGTGCCCTGTATTTTCACCTCCACAATCCAGGAATGGTTCCCGGAGGAGACAGAACCAAGGAAGAACCCCTGTTCTCCACGCTCACCCGGCTCCTCGTCTTCCTCAATACTCTGCACCGCCTTGAACTGTCGGCAGACCCGCTGGTAGTGGCCCTTCTTCCCACACGAGCGACATCTTGCAGCAGTCGCCGGGCATAGGAGTCTATGGTGAAATGGCCCCCCACACCTGTAACACTGCGAGCTCGGGGCGTCTTTACTCTTTTGCGTCTGGCGCTGAAAAATCGGTGCCAAGGGCTTGCCCCAACCTTTCGAGGCCTCTGGCCTGCGTCTGGCGTCCAGTGGTGTCTGCACAGCATTCACGTTATACTGCAGGGCGGTACTGTCGCACCGCAAGGCCGTTTGCTGCTTCTTGACCTCCTCCGACTGTCTGGCCATATTTACAGCTCTCTCTAAGTCCAACTCTTTCTCCATCTGCATCCGCTCGGACAGTCTGGTGTCTGCCAAGCCCACAACAATTCTATCCCTTATAAGCTCGTCGTGCAGCGTCCCATAATTGCAGTGTTCGGCTAAAGCATGCAGGGCAGTAACAAAACCATCAACAGTCTCGTTCAGTTCTTGTTTTCGCATGTTAAATCGTGCACGTTCGTAAACAATGTTCTTTTTGACAATAAAAAATCTTTCGAAACCCTCCTTCACTTTGGCATACTCCTGGTGCTCTGCCTCGGTTAGCTTGAGGCCTCTCAAGACATCGTCTGCCTCATCGCCCATACAGTATATCAGGGTGTTCACCTGGTTCCCTTCTGGGTTGGAAGATAAATTACTGGCCTGCCGGAACCGTTCAAACCGGCGTATCCATCGTGTCCATTCGTGGGGTTTGGAGAAGTCAAAGGGCTCTGGCGGCTGAATACTGAATGTAGCATTGGGAGCGCTAGCCGCCATGTTGATTCTAGCTCGTGGCTGCCGACCATTCTCGTCGTCCGACATGTCCGCTCTCCACGTCCCTTGGCCACTCGTACGGTCTTCAGCAAGAGGTCAGCACTCCCAGGCACAGCCACACAGCACTTCTGACACCATGTCGTATTCTTTTACCTTAGAAAGAAGACGCGGGACAACTGTGTGCAGTTGGTACCAACTCCAAACTTTAATGACCGGCCAACAACCTTACAATACACTCCAACTTCCTGTCTCACGCCTTGCGTCATGCACTTTCCCCCGCCCCCAAAGAGCACTAGCTAAGGCAAGACAACACAGTCCATTGAATACACCACAAAAAGAACTGTATTACTTTGCAAGCTTTTTAAAACAACAGCCAAAATAACATTCTTACTTTGTAGTCCCTCTTCATGCTCCTAGTTACATGGCATCTCACCTCTTGTTTCTTTGAAACCATCTTAATCTTTCAAACAGCAGGTTTTTACCAGTACTGACCTAGTTTTAAAGAAAGAGAAATAAGAGGTTTCCCTCCAAATTACCTGTTACCACACAGCTCACTGTCTGCATCCAAAGTCCACAATGAATTGCTCACATAAACAACATCTCTGATTTTAAATGTTTGAACCTAGCTCAGCTTACACTCTCAGCAGTCCTGCTTAAAGGGAACTCTCCTCTTTATATGGAAACATAGGCAGCATATCTGATCACACAGGGCTTACAATGATTAGTATTGCTACCACACAGTACTTGGCTGCTTGGGTGCCTTTTGTGTGGAAACTATGTCTTCTCCCTGTATCTGCATAATCCTTTTCCTCAGTCCTTTGTGTTCCTCTCACAGCACAAAGTCATGCTGTAGGTGAACTGGTAATCCCCAAATTGCTCATAGTTATGGATGACATGTCAGTGTGTTTGTGTCATGGATGGTACTTCATTCAAGATGAGTTTCTTTTCCTTGCACCTACAGAATGTTATTACAGTTTCTTGATCCCCCAATGAAAATGCACAGGATACTAACCAGGTAATGCAGAGAATAAATGTTAAGCGTCATAACTTATGGAGACCCTGTGAACAGTAGTCCTACATTGTGTTCTATCTTCAGTCACAAGTCTGATCAGTGATAAAAGGGCACCCATGGCTTTAACTATTATATACAGCCATCGCAATACCAGTTTTCTTCTTTCACACTTACCTTTAACCATGCCAAGCATGCTGTCTTTTCTAATGTTCTTTCTCTTTTCATGATGTTTTTGAAGTATCAAACGTAAACGACTGTCATTTGAGCTTCATGAGATGTTATTCTTGATCTCTTCCATTACACAGTGATTTGTTTTTTAAGCAGTACATGGTATATGCAGTATTCTTTGGCATACCCACATTTACTTATTTATTTATTTATTTACATTTGTTTACTGGGAAAGTCTGACTGGTCCATTGGCCCTTTTTCAGCAGAGGCCCGGGAGAAAAGCTCCATAATAATGAAAAAACACATAACAAAAATAGCAACACATAAAAAAAAGAAAAGAAAAACAACAAGGCAATAATAATATTACAAAAAATAACATAGGTCATATAAGAAAAATGCTATTTAAATATAAGAAGTAAGTACATAAAAGTGGATTCTGAAGCACAGAACAAGTTAAACTGGTCACATGAATAGTATATAACATTAGAGAAACGAACTGACTGATCAATAGTTAGATAGTATAACACTGTTAGTACATGTTGAGAGAGACATACATTCAAAATGTACAAAAAAAAACCCAGCTGATTATTCATCCTTTTAGACAAACTTATATGAGACTTACTTTGTCAGTTGTTACTTAGAAACTATATAGTCAGGTGCATGAAGGAAGAGACAGGCAGCAGAGGAGGAAGTTGAAAATAGATAGATATCATTAGGATTAAGTGAGAGAAGGAATAGCATGGTTGTTTGACAGAGGTGGTAAAATGTGCTTAGCCTGGCACAGTGCAGGAACAGAGCCAGTTATTTGATAGGTGTTCCCTAAGCATTAGTTTGAATTTTGATGTGTTGGTAGTGTTTAGTATTATCTGAGGCATGTTAT
This sequence comes from Protopterus annectens, assembly GCF_019279795.1. Lineage (NCBI taxonomy): Eukaryota > Metazoa > Chordata > Ceratodontiformes > Protopteridae > Protopterus > Protopterus annectens. The sequence goes on from NC_056750.1 coordinate 770,515,227, forward strand.
TCCAGGACTTAATATTTGTTTGGATGGTGAAAGATGGAATGAGCGAAAGTTAGTTGGTTAAGGGACAAAAGATTAGGTAGTTAGACACATTTTATTTGGTGTAGTGCTGTGCAATGGTGTGCCCTATAGGGAAGGTTGGAAGCAAATCTGGTGATTTTATTGTAAGAGGACTCTAGTTTGTTTAAATCTGATTTTCTGAGATTAGTGAATATTGGTGTGCCATACAGAAGGGTGGAGAGTAGATGTGTCCTGGCATTGGAATGCCTTTTGGAGTCGGTTAGGTATGGCTTCACTGTATAGCGTGAACCTAGCTTAATGTGGACCTTTCTGATAGTTAGAGCTGTTTGTCAGATTTTTAGAATGCTGTCAACTGTGACTCCAAGGAGTACGGTCTGATAGACAGGTGTGATGGACAGATTAGATTTTAAATTTATTTGCAGAGTAGATTATGAAAGGGGGAGAGTGATCAGGTGTTTTGCTATTAGTGAAGAGCATGAGCTTTGTTTTATTTGGATTGAAAACCAGCTGGGAGTCTGAGAGGGAGTTTTTGATATCTTGGAAAGAATGTTGGGTTATCTGTATAGGTACTATTGTTGCATGTTGTGTAGCTATGCTGAGTTTGTTGGTGAATATGGTGAAGAGAAGTGGACTGAGAAATGAGACTTGAGTTACACCTACTGAGACATGCATTAGGGTAGAGAGTTTGTTTTGCCACTTAACTGCCTGTTGGTGGTCAGTTAAGTAGCTGACAAACCAGGAGAGGGCAGGCTGAGTAAGGTTTGAGGAAGCTAGCTCACTGAGTAGTTTTTGCTGGGCTAGTGTATCAAAAGTCTCTGACATATCCAGAAAGATAGAAGATACTTGACATATCCAGAAAGACAGAAGAGACTAGCTGGTTGTTATTTCTAAGTTGATTGGCTGAGTTTGTAAAGCTAACAAGTGCAGTTGTTGTACTGTGTTTTGGTCTAAAACCATGCGGGGAAACAGATAGGAGGTAATTGCTTAGTAGGTAGTCAAGAAGTTGTGTATGTATTCATTTTTCACATACTTGGCTATGGAAAGGAGGATAACAACTAGCCTGTAGTTTCAGAACTCAGCTGAGGTGCTGCCTTTCTGCAGAGGAATGACATAAGAGATTTTCCAAAGCTTGGGAATATATTGCTCTGTAATGGATCAACTGATTAGTAGTGATATATGGTAGGAGACAGCATCTGCTGCAAAACTAAGAAACTCATTAAGAAGTTGGTCAGCAGCTAGGGATGATGGCTTTAGTTTGGAAAGAAGTCTTTGATGGTGTTTATTTGAACTGGTTTGATTGAAAAGGAAATGCGGTTTCTTTCTGGTGTTGTGGGAATAGATAAAGGGGTATTGCTTTCATTTTTTACTAGGGATAGTATAGAGTTGATAAAGTGTGTATTAAACTGTTACTATCTGTGGAATTTGTTGTGGTTGGAGTGGGAATTGTGCTTTGTCTGGGCTACTCTGTCTGAGCTATTGCTTAATGGATCCAAAAATTTTTTGGGGTTATTTTGGTGTTTTTGTTGCATTGTTGTGTAGTATAGCTTTTTGTCCTGACTAATTTTTTTTAGCTAGGTTTCGTAATTGTCGGAGGTGAGAAGGGAGGCTTGGTTATTGGTAACATCACAGATGCACCAGGCTCTCTCTCTGTTTGAGGTATTGCTAGGTGTCATTAGTGAGCCATGGTATCTGTTTGGAGTTAGTGCAGATCTTTCTAAGGGGAGCTAGGTTGTTTATGATCTTGAGGAATTTATCACTGAAATACTGAACAGCCGAATCTATCTGGAGATGTTTTAAAGGGGACCAGTCACATTGTTGCAGGAGAGATTTAAAGACTTCAGTGGAGAAGTTTCTTTTGTTGTGAATGTGCTTTTAAATGATGTTTTTTGGAGGGCTTATACACTGCCTTAGTAGGTAAGTAGGTAAATGGTCACTTAGGCTGTCTGGGAGACAACCAGCATTGTGACAGAGAAAGGGTTTATTTGTTAGAGTCCAGTCAAAGATTATTTTTATCATGTTTATTGAATCTAGTAGGGGATTGAATTATTTGACAGAAACCATGGATGTTAATAAAGTAAAATGGATTATCAGAGGAGCAGGTGGACCAATCCAAGTTGAAGTCCCCCAATGCAATTATTTCTTGGCTAAAAATTGTAGCACACCAACAAAGGAGACCTTCAATAACAGATGGGCTGTTACCTAGGGGGATGTAGATGGCTATTATGATGATGTGCTTCTTAGAGTTAAGTTGTAGTTGGGTGATTAATATTTCAGAATTCCTAAGATTTGGGGGGTTGAGTTGAAGACATTCAAGTTTTATGGTTTCTTTATATATATTGGCTGTGCCAACACCTCATTTATGGGTCCTATCAAGTCTATGGATGTTATAATCATGGGTTAGAATTTCATTATCTGGTATATGGGGTTCTAGCCATGCCTCTGTTAAGATTGCTAGTCCAGGGGAGTATTGTGTGAGAGCTGCATGGAAATCATGTGTTTTATTTAGGATGCTTCTCAGATTCATGTTTAAGATAAGGAGGTAAGAGTTATTATGTGGGAGATTAGTGATGTTTGTAGAGCACAGATTGCTCTGAGAGATGGAGGTTTATTTACAGGGTTGAGGACCATGACTGGGGTGTATGTCACCACCAAGTTAATCTGGGTTGAACTGAAGAGGAACAAGTGTGTAAGCTTGTTAACTAGTTGAGCGTATTTACATAGTGTGTATGGGGTTGCCTGTGAGTGTGTATATTTAAATGAGAAGAGTTCTGTAATGGAGCTATTATAAAGGTGTGGTGATATGACAATATTGTTTAAAGAAGTATGAGGCATGGTGATGAATGGATTAGTGGGGGTGTAGAAAGAATTAACTTGGTTTTGATAAGATGTAGGAAGGTAGAAGGTAATGAACAAAATAATGATTGTAAAGTGCTGGAGTAACATTGCATTAGTATTTAAGGTAGAGTTAAGTAGTGACATGAAGATTATGTTGAGAAGAATTAATGATGGGGAGGATTTTGTAGTTAGTTATAGTTTGAATAAGAAAGCAGACACTGCTATAGTGTGTGCCTAATTTTCAATAATGGGTTTGACTGCTGTGATTGGATGACTAATAGAGGAGGCATGCACAGTGGTTAAGAACAAATGTAGGGATAGTGGGGGTGGGTGAGATTTGGGGGGACGTTAGGGATGTGGAATGAGCCCCAGTGGAGTGGAAAGAGGCAGTCCAAGGCACTTGCAAGACTAAAAAAGCTATCAGCTGTACTGGCTTACAGGTTTGATTTTTACCTTGTTATATCCTTTTACTGTTTGGCTAGTTAACAAATTATTTTAGATTAAATGCTAATACTTTGCACAACTAAACTGTTAGAATAAGTACAAGGGTGTGGGCAGTTACTGTTCCTATGGAACACCTATGAGTAAAGTTTATAACCTTTATCCTGAATTGGATTATAATGCCAAGGGGAGGGAAGACCTGCTTAATGGGCAAGCTATTTTAAACTCAAACGGGAAGCAGATTTCCTGCTGCAGACTCAGGCAATGTGCTCTCAAATTTAAAAATACAAAAAAAAAACTTAAAGTTTCCTAGCAGTTTGCAAAGAAATGAGACCTACGCAATTTTTGCAGTGACATCTGCACACTCAGGGAATGTTCCTGGACTTTAGTGTTCAAATATTGGCCCCAGTACTGTAGAGTTCAGGGTAGATAGTTTCAGAAATATTTATAAGGAAAACTAAAATTGAACATTAGAACGTAAGATAATAGTGAGAGACAGTGAAAGAAATGCTTTCCATTCAAATATTGTTAGAGCTTAAACATCATAACAGTTTGAATTACACAGTATTTCACACAGTGCAGTACTACTTATTACTGTTAATTAGGACAGTTGCAGATGTTCAAGTTGCATAAAAAATAAATCAAGCTACAATTCACGAAATGTAGACAACCTGTCTTGCTTAAACAAAGTAAATGCAGCTAAGTAGGGTGCAAATATATTGCTGGCTACTAGGCAGTTAACTGATGTAGTGTACTTTAAATTAAGTTATCACAGTGTAAATGCTTTTGAAATACATTCTGTTTACGGCTAGTAATAAACTGAGAAGCATTTGCCACTGATATCAATATAATCTCTCTACTTTCATAGCATGTAGACTGCTGTAAAATGTTCTATAACAATGTCAGATTCTAGTGTATATTGAACATGAGTACCCAGCATTAACAAACAGGGTGCACATAAAGAAATTAATGGTTGCAGTTCATTGCCAATCACTGTAACTTGTTTACTAGAAGAAATTCCAGAAAAAGACCTTCAACTAGGCTTCAATAAATTCAAGTAGTACATTCAGGCTTGAAAAGAGAAAAAAAATCAAACATAAAATCCTGAACTGTATAGGCAGGTTATTTAAAACTCAAAGGGGGGAAGCAGATTCCCTGCTGCTGACTCAAGACAATGTGATCTCTGGTTTAAGAATATATATAAAATTAAAGTTTCGTAGCATTTTGCTAAGAAATGAGACCGGCACTATTTTTACAGTGAGAGCTCCATACTCAGAGAATGTTCCTGGACTTTAGTGTTCAAATACTGGTCGCAGTATTGTTGAGTTCTGGGTAGATATTTTCAGAAATTGTTATAGGGAAAACAGAGGAGCACAGGACGCTGTGGATCTGGACAGCAAGGGGAGAGATTTTAAAGCATCATTTTTCTGTCTTGTTTCCTTACATCTCCCACTTCACACACACACACACACACACACACACACACACACACACACACACACACATATATATATATATATATATATACATATATATGGGTCTATTTCATAACACTGAAATTTCATAATGTTGAACTTCATAACATTGAGACCAAAACACTGAAAGCCCAAGACACTGAAAACTCAGAACATTGAAAGTGTGTTTCATAACATTGAAAACTACAATGCATATGTAAATAACATCCTCTCCACCTATAACACCACCTAATTAACAAACATACTTTCTACTACGTTTCTGCAGGGGGGAAAGCTCTGCTCCCCACACCCCTTGTAAATTAAATATACCAACTCCAACATCACTGTATCACAATCACCATACATCGAGGTTAGGAAATTAACTTTTTTCCACTGTAGTGCGATCTTGGAGTTGGTATATTTAATTTATGGGGGTGTGGGGGGGTGCAGGGGGTAGTAGAAAGTGTGTCAGTTAGGTGTTGTTGTAGGTGGAGAGGATCTTATTTACTTGTGCAATGTACAATGTAGTTTTCAATGTTATGAAGTGCACTTTCAGTGTTCTGAGTTTTCAATGTTTTGGGTTTTCAGTGTTTTGAATGTTCGATGTTATGGTCTCAATGTTATGAAATTTCAGTGTTATGAAATAGACCTAAAATATATATATATATATATATATATATATATATATATGGTTTACTATGCAATGTGCCGAAAAACAGAATGTCGAACGCACAAGCAGTCCAGCTGGTGAATCTGGGAATCTTGAGGCAATGTTACAACTGCCTTATGTATACAGACCACCCTCTCCTCCTCCCAACAAGCTCAAATATATGTGAGAGATGCAACTATATAGCCAAACTGGAGGCTAAGCTCTCTCATCCCAGTACTGGCACAGCCTGTCAGGAGGAGAAGATAACCACACACACCACAAATCCAGTCTCACATAGACCTATCACATCAGCAAACCAAACACATAAACACATAAAAACATACTCGGAGGCTCTAAATAAAAATCTGCCTAAGCAGCAGAGACCTCCAAAGCAGACAACCAAGCAACCCCTACCATGAAACAATACCGACGTAGCATATAGCTCACAAAGTCAGTGTGCCAAACAGTCACAGCCCTTAAGGCTAAACAACACACCTAATACACTTGTAATAGGTGACTCTATTGTCAGACACACTGACGTCCCACTCACCAGGCTGAACAAGGAGAAGGTCACTGTAAGCTGCCTGCCTGTCGGGTGCCAGGATCCACCACATAACACAAGCACTCAGGTCACTCCAAAGCAAGTACAAATATGACTCCGTCATTGTCCATGCTGGTGTGAATGACCTGAGACGTACCTCCCTGTACTACATGAAAAAAGACATAGAGGAGCTCTTTCATCATGTAGCCCAGGCTGGTATGACCCTGATCTTGAGTAGCACCTTACCCTCACCAAGAATGATGCCACAGTATAAAGACAAAATGATCAATTTTAACAATTGGCTAAAGTATTGGTGTCATTCAAAGGGGATCCAGTGTCTGTCAGCCTGGGACAAGCCACGTTGCTTCGCTAGGGACGGCTTGCACCTGTCACCCCTGGGTTTTCGAATATTGGCAAAGGCTCTTGCCTCCCCCATAGTGCCTTTTTTAGGCAAGGCTCAAAAGAGAAACCCACCTCCATAGACAACACAAAGAAAAAAAAACTAAGGGTAATGCTGCTCAATGCCAGAAGTCTAAACCTCAAGATGCATGCACTCGAGACTCTTCTCAGTATGGAGAATATCGATATCTGTGCAGTAACAGAAACCTGGTTCAAGGCTCCCGAGAGCACCCCAGCACTAACAGGTTATACTTCATACCATGCTTTCCAGCCCCAAAACTCAGACCGAACCACAAATGGAGGGGGAGTATCCATATTTATCAAAGATACCCACACCTCCAGGTTAGTGGCACTGCACGAAGCATCGGAGACCATCCATGTGCAACTAACAGTGGGCAAAACTGCCTTTCAGTTTGTAGCCTGCTACAGACCACCCTCCCAAACACAGGAACCTCACTCGGCTTTCCTGAGAACACTGGAGAATATGAAGGTCTCTCCAAACACCATTATATTGGGTGACTTCAACTACCCAAACATTGATTGGGAAAACTACTCAAGCCCAAACATCCTCACCCAATGGTTCCTAGAATTTATAAACTCAAATGCTATGGAACAACTGGTCACCACTCCCACAAGAGGGGAAAACATATTGGATCTGGTCATCACCAACATGGGGTCTCTATGTTCCACACCAGAGGTATACCCCTCATTGGTAAGATCAGACCATAAACTAATCTCACTAGACATCCATATTCCATCCCCACCCCTAGCCAAGGAAACCACGGTGAAGAACTTCTCAAAAGCAAACTTCACACTTCTCAAAACCGAGGTGGAATCCTTCAAAGCCCCAGGCCAGTGGAAAATACAGCCCAAAATGCAGAATCCTTTACAAAAGCATTCTATGGACACCTACAGGAATGCATGGAGCATGCTATCCCACATAAAACCAAGACTCACTCCTCCAAAGGCAGGAGACCTGTCTGGTGGACCCCAGCCATAAATAAGCTATACAACAGAAGGAACAAGTTACTACATGATAGAGCAAAATCCCAAAAAGGGAAGGCGTCTCTGATCAGTGCTAGCAAGAAACTACGATCCCTCATAAAATCATCTAAGGCCAGCTTCGAAAGAAAAACTGCACAAGACACTAAAGATAATCACAAGGCCTTCTTTAGTTATGTCAGAAACCTGGGAGGCAACTCTCAGATATGCTCTGAGTTAGTGCAAAATGACAAAAAATACACTGAACCCACAGACATTGCCAACATCCTGGCAGAAAGGTTCAGTGCAAACCCCCCCCTTCCCCCCCAAAAGAGCAAATGTCTATCCCAACAGAGTGTAGCCTTCCTGAGATCACAGATGCACAAGTGAGAGCTGCCCTCTCCAAAGCAAAAAACACAGCATCAATGGGACCAGACGATGTCCCTGGCTGCGTCTTACATGAGCTCCAAGAAGAACTAAACCCTCATATAAAGTCACTGTTCAATCTCAGCCTTACTACAGGATATGTACCTAAGGAATGGCATACAGCAACAGTGGTCCCACTCCACAAAGGTGGTGCCACAACAGACCCCAGAAACTATCGCCCTATAAGCCTGACTAGCCTGGTCTGCAAAACTATGGAGTGTATCATCATGGAAATCATAAACAAAGGCATTGGGAACCTCCAGACACTAGATCCTACCCAATTCGGCTTTGTTAAGGGCAGATCTTGCTTCTTGAACCTGGTCAATTTCTTTGAAACAGTTACCAAAGCCATAGATGAAGGGAAGGTAGTCCACACAGCCTACCTGGACCTCGCAAAAGCCTTCGACACAATACCCCACTCGGGCATCATAAATAAGCTCACCAGCTTAAATATCAACCCCTATGTCACAAGATGGGTCACAAACTGGCTCAGGGATAGAACCCACATGGTCAGAATAGCAGGTGCCATGTCAGACTCTAAACCAGTTACAAGTGGCGTCCCACAAGGCTCAGTCCTGGGACCTCTCTTGTTCGGTATATATTTCTCTGAGGTACAGGCTAACACGGGTGGACTATGGCTGACCAAGTTCGCAGATGACTGCAAACTGGGTGCCATAATCAACTCTCCGGCGGACACAAGCATCCTCCAAAAGGGTCTCACAGAGATGGATAACTGGTGCCAGAGCCATGGCCTAAAGCTAAATGCCAAAAAGTGCATAGTCATCCCCTTTGGGAAAAACAAAGTGCCCACAAATTACCACATAGTTGGTAATCCATTAAGTACGGAAGAAGTAATTAGGGACTTGGGGACCCAAGTAGATAGCAATCTCTCCTTTGACAATCACGTTGCCAAAGTGGTTAGAAAGACCTTTTATATAGCCCACCTTATCACGAAAGGGTTCACATCTAGATCAAGAGAGGTCATTGTGCCCTTCTACTCATCACTTATCAGGCCCATAATTTAATACAATGCCCCATTTGGGATGTACCTTACCCGACACCTGCAGCAACTGGAAAGACCCCAAGTACCTCACCAAGAGGATCAAGGAGCTCAAACAGATGCCCTATGCAGTTCGGCTAAAGAAACTCCAGCTCTACTCAGTTGCGTACCGCCTACTCAGAGGCGATCTGTGTCTGACGTATAAAGCCATGTCCAACCCATAATTAATGGACATGCTTCACCTCCGGAAATCCAAATCCCTTAGAGCTACATGCTCCAGGGACTTGAACCTCAGTACAGAAATAAATAGGACATGCTGGATGGACAAATTCATATCCCAGAGGCTCCACTCACTCTGGAACAAAATCCCAATCCATGTTAGGCAGAGCCCCTCACTGGCCCTCTTCAAGAGAAATCTTGATGAGTGGATGGGAGATCATAAGTTTACCCCTGGGATCTCTTCTGTGTCCCTGCTTGACAGAGGTACAGTAAACTAACCTTAAAAGGGCTACCTTCCAAAAGGGTGGCGAAAGCCAAACACACTCTGGCTAGGCTTATAAATGCCCTAGGGCAGACAGCCTAGTATCAACCTATGAACCTATGAATAAGCGGTTTTGCACCAGATAGTTAACTCCACTTATGCGAATGCACAACTGAATTCACATAAGTGGAAATCAACTATCTGCACGGAGATCGCGGTACAGTGGGGAGTGGAAATTTATCCACATCCCCACTGTAGTGTGATCTCGGAGTTAGAATATATAAGTAGGGGGGTGTGGGGGGCTTGCCCCCCTGCAAAAACATGATAGCTGTATAGGAGTTTGATTTACATCAGCTCCTATACGGCTATCACTTGGTGGTTTCGACAACAATGTCGAGTCAAATGCGTAGAGCATTTGGTTTGACATTGTGAAAGTTAGTTTTTTTTTTACTTTCAGTATTACCATTTGTTTATTTGAACTGAAAATGTTTTTCTGTTTGAATAAACAGACTAATCAATAGTAAACCATATATATATATATATATATATATATATATATATAAAGGAACGCTACAGAATCCTGAAAGACCAACATATTAAAAGTTCAAAATATTGAAAACACACAGGATACAAACACTTACTATACTCCAGCACAAGTACATACAGAAACATATTACCCATTAATTGTATGCAGTGGGGTAAGCCCCCCTGCACCCCCAGCTACTTAAATATATCAACTCCGAGATTGCAATTCACTACACTAAGTGTAATCTCAGAGTTGACATATTTAAGTAGCAGGGGTGCTTGCCCCCCTGCTTTTACATGGAGAAGAGTAATATGGTTTGTGTTTTATTTGTTTCTGTATGTACTTGTGCTGAAATATAGTAATTGCTATCCTGTGTGTTTTCAGTATTTTGAGTTTTCAATATTTTGAACTTTCGAGATTTTGGTCTCAGGATTTTGGGCTTTCAGGATTCTGTAGTAGTTTTATATATATATATATATATATATATATATATATATATATATATATATGATATTTCATCCAAGGCTTCATCTTTCTATGCCATGGGGGTGGGTTAAGGATTTTCATATTGTTTTGTGAAGTTTTAACTGTTACCTATCAATATTAATTAAATCTGGCATAGTTTTTTTGTCAAATGTCTAAATGCTGAATTTTTACCACTGAAGGCAAAGTCATTTCTCCTGCACTGTTCATGTGCAATGTAAGTGCTGTTTGAAGGGATGTGGTATCTGTAGGATAATGGGCAATATTCCCAGATTTGTCACCAGATTTGGGCCAATGCTGGATCTGTTTTATTGTCTGAGAAAAAGGACAGAAACTTAAGAGGCTCTACTAGCGATAGGAGATGGTGAGCATAAGAGTCCTATTATTCTTACCAGCCATGAACTACCATGTAGACAGCTGTGGACCCAAGTAATTACAACTAAAGTTGTTTAGATCCCTGAGTTAAGTGCATGTATGATTCAGTCTGTGGTATAGTGCTGAACATTTTAGCCAGATCAAGGTAAGATGTATTGCCAAACAAAATCTTCATCCAGGCTGGCAGTCATACTCTCAAAACATATATATGATTAAGCATACATTAACTAGCTTTAACAATACCATACTGGGTTAGATCATGGAGAAGGAAGTTACTTGGGTTAGCCTGAATAATCTGCATGAATATTCTGTCTCAAACAACTTGCACAATATGTTTGTGAGGGTAATTGATTTGTATTATCAAGATCTATAGAAGTGCTTCCTCAAAGACTGGGAGTATGAAAGCCTATTTTCAGACAGTAGGGAAAAGACAATGTTAAGGATCCATTATGAATGTGTGAAAGGTGTACAAAAAGGTGTTTATTTTAACTGAGAAAATTAAACATATTTGAATCTCAAATCACAAGAAACCAACATTTCTGACAAAAAATGAAGGCTAAGGCAACCATTTCAGATGCAGTTTCATGTGGAATCATATTACAGGGAGGAAGACTGTCTAGAGTTCTTCTTTCTGGCCTGAAAAGTGCTCTAAATCCATATGTTAGTATGTTAGCCAATTGCCGCTAATATGCTGATACTATTCTGTTCCACCATATTATATTCTTTTGCTCTCCCCTTAATTTTTTGAATATGATTGTGAAGGCCTTGTTACTGTTACCACTCCTGAAGGCTTATTTAATTCAAATAACTCTTTGCTGCTTTTGATTGTTCTGCTGATTCCTTTTAGGATAGAGTTGACTTTTCGATTTGTAATGCTGGTTTGGGTACAACTTGAAAGCTTTGTACATTCTTTTCTTTTGGTTCAATAATTTGTTGATTTGGTAACACTGCTGTTTAGGATTTTGGAACATGTTCTACTTTATCTGTACTTCACATATTTAAATTTATCAATGCAGTTGTTAGTGTTGTTGACGGCTATGAATGGTGCAACAATATGTTGTGAAGGGGGCCTAATATATGGGTCTCAGTTGGCAGAATGTGATGATTCAAGACACCATAGTTTCCATTAAAAATCCATAAATGATGGTGTAATTTTATTGCAACTGGTATATATAAGGAACATGATATTCTGTTCAAAGTTAAAAGGGGTGGGGCAATGTTTTACTTAGAACATCTGGCAGGGATAGTTGTAAGGATGATAACTAGTATATTATTATCCCTTGTCAAAATTTTGCCAACAGTGCAACATTGTTGATATTGATGAAATCCATTTCTGGTTGTTCTCAGGCTAAGAAGTGAGTGGGCTCATATTTGTGTTGCTCTAAAGGCTCTGAATAACATGGTGAAAAGAAAACATTACCATTGGTTACAGTTAGCAAAATAGTATTAATGATGCCAAATGCTGTTCTTTTCAGCATTAAATAAAAAACATGGATTCTGTCAAATAAAGACAGAGGAAAAAAGCATAAATTTGGATATGTAATACATCATTAGGAAAACAGAAGACCTTGAGACTTCCATATGATAGCTCATCCACACCAGAATATTTCAAAGAGCAGCTGCACAAGTAATTGAAGTCTTGACTGATTATCTCTTAATGTGGTGGTGAGATATAAGAATAGTATAACAAGATACAGAGAAATGTAGTCAGAAAGTCACAGCAACCGTATAAATGGTAGAGAACTAATTGGCATTAATAACATTTCTGGAAATTATGTAGGTTCCTGCAAGTCTTATATCCAATATGCCTCATATAACTATACTTATTAGGAAACCCATCTTGCAAAACATAGCCTGGGACAGACAGACAAACAGACAGTACAAGAAAGTTCTGAAAGTTTGGTGACCTAGCCACTGACTTTATAACATTCTCCTTAACCTCTGCAATGGTTAAGCTGCATGCAAGCTGCTGTAAAACTTTGGAAGCTGGCCAGTCATCCAATCCTTGGCAGGATATGTCCTGTATAGCTTAGGCTACTGCAACAGTGATCTAATGATGAACATCTATCCAAACAATGAACTTGGTTAAAAAGAGCACTAGCACTATTTATGTGGATTGTCATCTTGCAATTTTGTAATTTAAAAGTCTTGCATCACAGAATTTCAATTTCATACATTTCAGTTACTAAAACTTATAAGATTAAACATCAAATTGCTGACACTAACAACTTTACTAATGCCAGAAGCTGACAACATTAAAAAGATAAATGAAAGACAAAGTATTTCACAACCCTCAAAACAGCTAATGTAGAAGTTGTTTGTATAGACTCAAACAAGCAAACAATGTTATTTTATAACAGAATAGTATAAGAGATGCAGAAGAAAAGTATGACTGGGAATTACTGTCTACCCAGTTGGGAGTTCTGAATAAAGATTCCTTTATATCTGCCTTAACAGAAAGTGGTACTCTTTATGAGCTCAATGGAACAAGTGTAAGGATTACAAGAGCATGAATTTTGAAATACAAGATAATATAATACAAATTAATCTTAGCCCTAGAAAATGCACAAAATCCATACTTTCAGGTAAAAATGGAAAAGTAAATATTGTTGTGTTGTAGAAAAATACAAGTAAAATTCAATCTTACTTCTTTTTAAAAGTACTTATTGTCGTCTTTTTTCTTATATTGATAAATAAACTGTTACAAAAATCAAAATTGTATCTTAAATGCTAAATACTTGCAGTTCTGAGCATGAGATGAAGAACAAAACTCTTCTGTTGGGTCACTTAACCTTGCAGAGAAATGGTACTATGCTAAAGCAAAAGCAGTTTGCTTTCGGAGGGGAATGTGATATGCTGAGTGAAATTTGTAGTTGTTTATCAGTAAAACACAAGCTGAAGTAAATGTAATATTCTTCACAAGCATCTTATAAATAAATACATGCTGTTGTCATACAAATGCAGCTGAACTGTTGAAAGGGTAATACTATCCTCTCAAACATGCATACAGTTGCACTAATTAAATCCTACAACACATTGAAATGATTCATCAGGTCACAGAAATGCAATACCCTTTTTGACTTACACCAAAATATATGACTGTGGGAGAACAAATCTTCACATTACGGTTGTAAAAAGCAGGAATATGTCCTGGAACTGTCTGAAATACAGACAGAGAGTGTTAGTGTGTGTGTGTGTGTGGGGGGGGCTGCCTTGCTAATGTGAAGTGCACAATGAACTGCATTTCTAAATAGAGCTCACAGTGGAAGTTCCACTAAAATTGTATTTGGACTTACAGTCAGGGATAGAGGGAAAAAAATATGTTTAGCTAATGGTAGTGACAGGTTTAAATAAGCTGTTGGTTAGAATTTTTTATGCCATCTAACTCCTTAAATCCACGTATTTTATATTGCTTTGTATAAGATTATAGCAGCGTTTATATCTGATTTTGCGAGTATGTTGCTTAAATCTATGTCATTTTAATAATTTAGAAGTGTCAACAGCTGATTTGTTATCATGACCCCATGTTAAAATAGGAAAAAAGATGATTATTTCAAAAGCTTGTGGGATGTGAATTGAACTGATGGAGACTCAACTGTTGGCTTCCACCTTCTTAAATGTTACTGCTGGATCTATGGTTACCATAGCAATAATTACGAGTTGCTCTATATGGATAGAAAGTAATTGTATTATGGGTATCCTAGAGTTGTTTAACAGTTGATAGCATTACCATAAACACAGGGAAGAAGTGATGGCAGTGGAGACATACCATTAAGCACTGCTGCAAACACTGTCTGTATGTATGCCTTTGTATAGAAATATTTTTTTTTTAAACAAGAAGCATCTTTATTGAATAGGTAATTCTACTTTTATATAAATGAAAAAAGCAATATTGGCATAGTTTCAGTTGGAAACAGTATACATCACATAATATCTTCTACACAATCATTTTCAATCAAACATTACATAGCTCATTCAATTCCTGCCTTCCTTTAAACCTCATTCCTCCTCCAAAACATTATTCTGCATATATTGTTCCCACAATTCTCATTTTGCTCTATGTAATTTGCTTGTATCCTTTCCTAAAGACCCCACTTCCAGTTATTGTTTCCCTGTTACTATATTCACTACTTCTAGTATAATTGGTTTAGACTTTGATTCCCTTTTTTGTAATTGCTTTTTTTGGCAGCCACTAGAACTAAACTCAGCAAGGCCTTACTATGGCAGGCAATTCTGATTCTGCATCATAGCTCAAAAAAAAAAAAATTCTTAGTTACACCAATTTGCTCACCCAGTATTTTTGAGTAGTCTGCAAGGAATTTTTGAAGTCTACCAACTCATTACACTTCAATAAAATATGTTCCCAGTTACCTCTTTCTCCCCTATCTCACCTCCAACATTTGCAATCTACCTGAGGAAAAATTATTTGGCGTCTGCTTGAGTTATAAAAAATACCCGAGCAAACACTTCCAAGTGAAAATCCTACATCATTTAGATTTTTTGCATATCTGGGAGCCATACATATATTTGTTTTTTTTTTTGTGAATTGCTTATCCACTCTCTCTTCCCAATCATTTCTAACACCATCTGATAGACTCCTATAGTTCTACAATATTTTATATCCCCTACTAATTATCCCTTTTTTAACATCAGCTTCTGTTCTAGATTCTAATACACTACTAGTGCTGGACTTTCACTTAGGAGCCACCTATTCTTTTCTCTTTGTCTATACTCTGATATCAATCCTTGATTCCTCCAGTTTAAATATATTCCTGGCCTCTCACCATTTCATTACCTTTCCTCTCTCTAATTATTTTCTCCCTATACATTGGTTCATTTGCCAGTTTTCACCAGTACATTCCTGCCCCCTCTTGCCTAATGTCTATATCCCTAATTACAGTCGGGATGACTGCAGATATCAGCCGAATCTCCTTTCTCTATTCCTGTGTTGGCTTAGTTCTTAAAATGTTTTCTGCTACGTTATGAATATAATATTCTCTATGGTTACTGTTATTCTCCTTAATGATCTGCAACCAAAATCACGGTCTCTCCTTATTTCTTCAGCTTCCTGTCTGTTTCGTCATTATCCCTTTCCACTTTGAATGATAACTTTCTGATTGTGCTATGTATAAGAAACTTAATTGTGTGGCTCTGAAATACACATTCAAATCAGGTAATCCCAAACCATCCTGTACTATTCTAAGGATCAACTTAACCTACTTGACACTTGGCCTTTTCTCTTCCAGGTAAAATCCTTCACCTCTTCATTAATTGCTATCCACAACTTCTCTGTTTGATAAAAATATGCCTGACCTGTGTACATAACTAAGGAGATTAAAAACATTTTCACTGCCTGTATTTTGCTATCCAGATACATAAAACAGAGTTTCCAGTTCCTTAGTTTTTGTATTATCTTTTTAGTCTCTTCCCACCTATCCTTACTGCCATAACAGAATCCTTTCTAACCTGTACTCATAAGTACTTCATTTTATCATGTCCTCCTAAATATGGGTATTGCTGAATCAATTCGTGTGTGGGTACATAATTTACAGCTATTGCCTTTGTTTTATTTTCATCAGTTTTGTATACCAAAAAAAACATGAAACTGTCTCAGAATGATCCAAAACACTGAAATGTCCTTTTCTGGTTTATTAGGTATGCAACCAATAGGGTGTGTGTTATTGTGCAATTAACGCCCGCCCAGAAGTGTTATGAGGCCCGATGCCACAGGCAACTGTTGTGTAAAATCGTTGTGTTTTATTTTCTTATTTATTTTTTAAGTACTATATTATTTTTTATATATTTTTAATGTAAAATAGTTCCTCCGACTAATATTTCAAACTCGCTGTAATACATGTTAATGATGTTGGAGGAAGCATTTTACATCAAACATATATAAAAAATAATATAGTGCTTAAAAAATAATAAGTAAAACAAAACAATTTTACATAAACCCCATTCTCTCTCCCATACACAGTCTCTTCTGCTTTCACACACATGCATACACACACACACACAGTCTCCTTTGCTTTCATACACCCATTCACTCACACAATATCGGTCTCACCCTCTTTCTCAATCTCTCACAGAATCTCTGCTGTTTTTATATGTGCATTCAGTCACACAAGATCGCTCTCACTCTTCACTCTCTGTTACACACACAGGCTCCTCTGCTTTGATACATGCATTCAGTCACACAAGATCACTCTTGGTTTCTCTTTCACTCTCTCAGTCTCTCTGTTTCACACACACACACACACACACACACACACACACACACACACACACACACACACACACACACACACACACACACAGTCTCTCTCGTTTTTTTTTTTATACATTTAATGCTCACTAAACAGCAGAAACACTGCTTAGCAAGCATAAAATAATGGCGGCTGTTAGTTTTTTTTTTGCAGTTCGAGTCCCATGGCAGCTTGATATACTGCCATGTAGCGGCAGACTCGTTTTACACCGGGCTTTACTTGTAAATGAATACCCTGCTGGAGAATGTTTGTTCTCCAGTCAGGATGCTCATGTACTGTATGCCCATTCTCTAAAAAATAATATCATCAGGAATAAAGACAAATTTTTTTGATTACCATACCAATTATATCCTTGAATTTCTAAGTCCCTTATTTTTGTTGCCCTGGGAAAGAGGGCACCCCTGCCTGTTTCCTCTGTTCAAACAAAAGTTGTCAGAAAGGAATCCCCCCTTCTTAAATTTTTACCGCCAGTCCCTCATACATCCCCCTAATTAACCTTATTATTGTTTCAGGGAATGCAAGTGCATGCAGTCATAAAATGCCCTAGTCATAAAATCCTAGCTTACTCTATCAACTGCTTTCACTGCATCAAGATTCTCCAGCAGTGGTGCTTTCTTACATTTGGCTTCCCGCTGGATCAGCATTGTTCTGTTAATGTTGTCAAAATGTTTGCCTCCCCTCCACAAAACACATTAATCCATATCTATCAGTTTTGACATCACTGTTGTCATTCTTTCAGTCATTATAGACATAAACACATTATAATCATGGTAAAGTATTGAAATGGACCTATATTAAGCTGGACGTGATAGGTCTTTGCCATCTTTATTTATTACAGCCACCACAGCTTTCTTCCAGGATGTTGGTGCTTGTTTTCCTTTTACAATATCATTAAACAAAACCTTCCAGATCTTTATCCCTTTCTTTTCACCCAGCATCCCAACTTCCATAGCAATACCATCTATTCCTGTTGACTTTCCTGTGGACTGATTAAATATCACAAATTTTATCTCAGCTTCTCCTATCCTAACTGCTAATAATTGACCCTCATCTAGCTATAACCTTGGCATATTTACTTCTTCCATAAACATTTCCACTTGTACTTTTTCTTGATTTCCACATTTCTCTCCTTTATACAGATGTTCATAAACTTTCCAAAATATTTCTAATACTTCTACAGGATCTATGGTTATTTTCTTTGATATAGGCTCCCTAACCTTGGCAACAACCCTTTCTACTTTCTGTTGCCTGAGCCATTGCACTAAAGGCTTTTGTGGTTTGGAATTATTATCAAAAAACAGACGCCAAACAGCAGACTTTCTATACTCATGCATATTATCCAGGCAGTCCCTTATTTTCTCTTTAGCACTCTGCAGTTGTCCTTCTTGCTCTGTAAGATTCCCCCTATTCTGCAATACTTCAACCTTAGTCATTACTTCTTAACCATATATCTTTTTCTTTCATTTCTACCCTATTTTTAAACTATACTTTAATTTTATTCTTTCCCTAGCTATATTTTCTAAAGAATTGTCTATCTTCTCTAATAACTCATAAATAATTTACACTAGTCATTCCTTAAATTCCTCTTTATTTATCAGATAGGTGGGGATGCGCCAGTGTCTCATTTTTTATTTCAATACCATGCATTTTTATTTTAGTTATTATTGACCTGAGATGTGAAATAATTATTGGATGTGTATCAAAACTTGAATTTAAATGCACATGTTCTGTGAAATCTAATTTATGTCTACCCTAACCAAGTATTTGTAACTTGGGAATATTATGTAAACTCCCTCTGAGTTCCTACTATTGAATTCACATCTTCCATACTATTTTATTTACTTATTTATTTAAGTTCGATGACCGGGGTAGTCCACTGGGCCAAGAAGAGCCCATTTTCATTGGAGGCCCGGGGAGAAAAGCTCCACAATAATTGCAAGTTACATTTCACATATTACAAAAGGAAATAGTTCATACAGCTAATTAAACATTTACAGATAAGCTCCACGATATTTGCAACTGGCTTGTCACAATGTTACAAAAATGAAAAGACATAATTCAATACAAAATTTCAACATTTACATAAAGTGAATATTTTTGTTATAAACTCAGTTGTAAGTTTAACATTTCAAAATATATAGCTACTAGCCATTAGTAGGTTAGGAAAATATTATGCATGGAGAGGGTAATAGTATAATTGAGAATGGAGAGTATATTACAACAGATATTAGAGAGAAAATTTGTTTTTGGTGGGGGAGGGATTGTTTTGGGTGGGATGAAGTAATAGTAGAGGTAGTTGGATGAGCCAGTGCAAGGTGGAATGGGGCGGGGGTTAAGTTGGAGCATGGCAGGGGTATTCCCATTTGGAAGAAAGATGAGAGAGTAGCTGAGATTTGAAATTTGTATGGTTTGGTAGGTTGCACAGGTGTGTGGGGAGAGAGTTCCACTATTTAGCTAAGGAGTTGGACAGCAGTAGATGGCCAGGAGGTCATGCAGGTTTGTGGACCTGAAGGAGTTTTTGTTTTTTGGATCTGAGTAAGCGGTTGGGAATGTAAGGTTTTAAGGAAGTAGGAAGAGCTGGGCAGTTGGCAGGTTTAAAGATGAGTTTGTGGGCAATGGTGAGTTGTAGGTAACTGAGGTAGTTGGGTAGTTCAAGCCAGTTGAGGGTGAGGAGGGAGTAGCAGTGGTGGGATGAGTTTTTTGAATTGGTTGCAAATTTGGAGATCTTGTGGTAGCAGGATTCAAGTTTGGACTGAAGGCCAAGATGGAGATTGGTGAAAAGAGGGGCACCATACATAAGGGAGGGGAGTAGAAAGGTGGATGCAAGAGTTTGACAGGTACAGGGGCTTAGGAAGTAGTTGTGCCTGTACAGCAGACCTACTTTTGGTGGGTTTTCTTGATTGCTGAGCGGATGTGGGTGTCAAATTTTAGTTCTTCATCAATAATGATGCCAAGAAGCATGGTGTTGGGAACAATTTCAAGGAGGGTGTTGTTTTGGTTCTGTATGGTGAATGTGGATTTGTCAATGGAGTTTTTGGTATGGAAAAAAAAACATTAGTTTGATTTTATTTGCATTTAGTGCCAGATGGTTACACTGCATCCAGGTTTCTGTTTTGGAGAAGGCTAGTTGGGTTTTTGCTAGGAGCTCGGAGGGGGAGAAGGCTGAGCAGATGATTGGTGAGTCATCTGCATATTGGATGACAGATGAGTCTGGGATGTATTGGTGAAAGTTGTTAATGAATAAGTTGAAGAGAGGAGGGCCAAGAACAGAACCTTGTGAGACACCTGTGGGTGTGGGAAGAAAGGGAGAGGTTTAAGTTTTCCATTGGAGAGCTTGTTGGCAGTTGGACAAGTAGCTGGGAAACCAGGCAATGGTGGTGGGACAGAGGTGTAGGGTGGAGAGTTTGGATATAAGTAGGGTGTGTGAGATGGTGTCAAAGGCCTTTGACAGATCTAGGAATAGTCTGGATATGAACGAGCCTGAGTCGCGTTCAAGGTTTATGGTTTCAAGAAAGGAAAGAAGGTCAGTCGTGGTGCTGTGGCTAGGGTGAAAGCTGTGGTGTGTAGGGGAGAGGAGATTGTTTTGTGTTAGGTGTGCCATGAGTTGTGCTTGTATTGTTTTCTCTAGTATTTTAGAAAGAGGGGAAAGGATGGCAATAGATATGAAGTTGGTAATATCAGTATTTTTGCCACCTTTGTGGAGGGGGATGATGTAAGCATGGCACCAGATAGAAGGGACATATGATTCTTGTATGGATCTATTTAAACAAATAGAGATGGGATAGGCAATGCTGTCTGCAGATTGTTTGAGGAAGGTGGGCGGAAGGTTGTCGGGTGCATTGCGACAGGGTTTGAGTTTGAGGAGAAGTATTTTTACAGTGCTTGTGGGGATGGGCTTAAGGCAGAATGATGTGGAGGAAGGTTGTTGATTGGGGTGGTGGTTGGGGTAGGAGGGGCATGGGAAGGAGGCTGATAGTTTAGCTATGCAGTCTATGAAGAATGAGGTGAACTGGCTGTCTGTTTCAAAGTTGGAGAGGTTGGGGTCTGGGCAGGGGTTTTCTTTGTTGCCAGGATACAGCATCGATGAGATGGAGTCCCAGAATTTTTTTGGATTTGCTGAGTGCAAGGCCTGGAGTTTGGAGTAGTGGACTTTGCGGTCTTTAGTTAGTTTTTTTTGCAGAGTTTCATAGTTGCTTATACTCTAGGAGGGTGTTAGGGTTTTTATGTTTTTGATATTGTTTCCATTTTTTGTCCCTTTGGTGCAAGGCTAGTTTAGTATCTTTTGATAACCATGGGCAGGGACTGGTTTTGATGCAAACTAAAAGGAAATAAATACAGGTACTGGATAACAACTCGGTTTTCACCTCAAAGCTTCAGGCATGAACAAAAATGAAGCCGAACCACCACGGCTAAAGGAAAAAACTCACTTTAATAACAAAACAAATAAAACAGAAGTAAGCACTTTTGCGATCTTCCCAATCGCTTCATCAGACTAAATAACATTTCAGCTTCACCAGATTTAAACATTTCAAGCAACAAATCAGCTTATGCTGTCAATTAAGTAGGTTATGCAAATCACAATGTTAAAAAGCATGGTTAAAATACATATATAGCTTAATATTTCCACATAAAACATTGAATGCATATAAACATATCCAGCAAATAATAAATAAATATATAATAGACAAAACTAACTTTTAGAGGGATTCAGTGCTTAAGTGTTTCTGCCTTCAGGAACGGTTTCAATGATACTGTTTCAATGATACCTGGGGGTTTGTCTGCATTCAATTGTAAGATCCATTTCTGCTCATCTCCTTCAGTTCTATTTTTAATGTCACCCGCTCAAATACTTTCCTCTATTACCTCTAAAATCAAAAATTTAAAAACATGATGTATGCCTTCTGTTCCTACATGCTTAGCTAAAGCACTAGTCTCTTTCTTGTTGACTATATCCCTCATGTGTTCTAAGATACGCTCTTTTAACATTCTGTTAGCTTTGCCTATGTAGAAAACTTTACAATAATGACAAAAGGTAAAATATACAACATTTTTCATCCTGCAGTCTGCATAAAAATCAGTCTCTATTTTAAATTTCAGTTCAGGATGTGTAAAGGTAGTACCTGAAAAAATATATTTACAGGCTGTACAATTCCTACATGAATAGGCCCTATCCTATATGACATATTCTTGGGTTTAGACACTTGTGCTTTGTAACATAATTGTCTTTTTAATGATTTCTTATTTGTAAAGGAAAAATGGGGTACAGAGTCAATAACCTCTTCCAATTCCTTAGTGGCTCTAAGTATGTTCCAATTCTTCTTAAAGATTTCACAAAACAAATTGACATCACTAGCATATGAGATAGGGAACCTACATTTTTCTTGTATAGGATTTAGCTTGTGTAGCATTTTCTGAAAAATACAGTCTACCTTTACTTTCTCATTCTTTGTATATTTCTTTGATACTAGCATCCACTTCTGACTGACTATATCCCCTAATAAGGAAATCTTCCCTCAGTGATGACATTGCTTTGTCTAATTCCTCTTCTCTGTTATGTAGTCTCATAACTCTCAAAACTGTCTTTTCATTACATTTCTGCTAATATGCCTTGGATGCTTGCTGTTTCTATGTAATAAAGAAGCATAAGTGTCTAAACCCAGATGTGGTGGAGTAGAAGAATGAGGCAGTGTGTTGGGCAAGGGTAGCTTGGGTTGTGTGAGAGTAGTGATTTTTTGGTACCACATTTAAGAGGGGAGTACAGGAGAGGTTGGGTTGGGAGTAGTTTTGGTTTGAAAAAATAGATTGGGTTAGAGGTAGAGAGTTCATGTGAGATGGATGAGTAGGATGGGAAGGGAGGTTGATGGTAAGATGTAGTGGAGTGTGTGTGAGAGTTAAGACAAGGGTTGGGCAAAAGTGTGAGATAAGTAAGAGAAGAGAGGCAGATTAGTAGGACAAATGGGTTTATAGGGAGAGATGTTATATAGAGCATTGTAAGAGGGGTGGATGTTTGGGGTGATGTAGATCTACAGGTGGGTGGGGTTTGACTTAGATGTATTTTGATTGGAGAGGTGTTGGGTGGGGAGGAGTCAGGAGATGTATAAATGCACAGGTAGTGGGGGCAGGTGATATTTGGGGGCAGGGTAGGGGGGCAGAGTGAGCCCAAAGGGCAACAGAGTGGGCTACACCTTCTGGGAGGAGCAGCAGTCACCAAACATAACACAATCAGTGAGAAAGTTAGCAACTACAGAAATAGGGCAGTCTATCATTTTGGTTTGAATGTTACCTTTCTGTTTATTTTTATTATTTATGCACCAGTGGGGAACTGCAGTTCACTGAGAAGTAGGAAAATAATGTAGTTATTCCAGGGGTTTTAGAAAGGGACATGCAATAAATTATGACTCAATATAGTACTAATTAAAAAAGAATGGAATATGGTATAAGCGAGTACATTACTGGGGATTCCTATGAAGCAAGGGCAGAAAAGCTAAGTCAAAAGATGGTGCCTTTTTACATCAGGTTTTTTGATTCAATATGTAAGTACAATCATAAGTACAAATGGTACTTACAGTTGTGCACACTACTGAGGGATGCCCGTGGGACAGACAGAAAGAGACTGTAGTCAGGCAGAGGTTTTTAGTATTTAAAGATGGCGCCACAGCTCAGAGGAGGAATAAGTAAACTCTCAAGAGGAAGAGGGAGGGAGGGAATAGACAGGATTGACAGGGCTGGAAAGCTTACAATAACATTATGTTAGGAGACCGAGAGAAGGGGTGGGGGCTAAGAGCCAGGGCCTGGAGAAAGCTGTGAGAAAGTATTTAAACATAAACATACTAAATATTTCATAAATTTCTTCCAAACTCTACTTTCTTTTGTTATATTTCCCCTGTAGGCCCGTCATATACATCCTTGTGGTGCAAATCAAATTCCAGTCCCCACCTATAAGTAATCTTCCCTACTGAGAGCTGATTATTTCTCCCAGAGTTTTCTTAAGATACACTGTAGCAGTTTTAGGTGGAATATAAACATATGGCAGTATAATCCTCCTCCCTTGCCAGTAGACCTTTACTTCTGCAAATCTACCATTATTATATTTTCTCTCTTCTATCAGTATAGAAGCTCCTTAACAATTAATATGTGTTCTCCTTTTCCTCTGTCTCAGATATTGGACCGAATAACCATCCTGAAATCGCTTCTTTATCAAATTCACATGCTCAGTTCTTTCCAAATCTGTCTCCTGCAGCATAGCTATTTGCACTCTGCATTTCAAATATAACTTGCTATTCTTTCTTTTTTTGTATATACCTGTGAGACCATTCAAGTTCAAAGATCATAAGTGTTGCCATTATGATAAGAAGTCATTATTCCTACCTGTTATGTATAACAGCTTTTTTAAAATGTCTATTTTCAGTTTTTGTGTTACATGCTTACACTAATGTTTGGCAGGTTGGTCTTTTATATGTGAAGAAATAATCTTAAGGAAGTTTGTATTAACTATTGGTAAGACAGCGCTGAAAAGCATAAGTATTGGAGCAAGCTAGGTGAGATCCTGTAGAGCTAGTGAGTATAACTCTGCTCATCAGCTGGTTAGTATAGAGCTTATTCAGGTGAAGTGAACATTTACTATATGCTCTTAAGGTAAAATAAAATATTACTTGGAACTCTGTCAGACAGCCTAATTGATCGTCTACTAATCTATATCATAGGGTAGCAAAGTGACAGCCCCAAATACAGCATTACATCTTGGTAAGAAAACTTACTACTTTTCATAAAGACATTTTTATTAACACACTACATCTCCTTAACTTGGAGTAAATAAATACTCTCCTCATAAATGATGCCATTTCTGAATTCCATAGTGTCTTCCTAGGTGTTCTAAACACTCTAACCCCCCTCAGAATAAAAAGAGTGAAATTCAAGCTTACCCTATGGCTGCCCTTATAAACTGCACAACTCATGAAATAAAAAGACAAAACATGGAAGGTCTGGGCAAAAAACTTTACTAGTATAAGGACAGCTAAGACACCTAACAAAACAACTATCACCAAAGACAAAAAAAGCACATAAATCAATCAAAACATATACACTAATCATCCAAAACTGTTCTGGCCCTCCATCAATAAATTGTTAAGTCCAGGACAAGTTACACAACCAACATCAAACACACACACAAACAGCGTGATACCATAGCCAACAAATTCAATAACCGCTTTATACAGGCTGTGCACTCATTAACCAACTAGCTAACTAATCTTGATGCCCCTACTCAGTCAAATAACTTCCTTCAACACTTTACCTTCCAAACAGTTCCCACAGATACCATTAAAAAATAAATAAAAAAATTAAAGCCCACTTCAGCTCCCCCTGACAATCTACCTGGCGAAAATCTTGAAATAGCAACTGAGGCTATAGCATATCCGGTTTCGATTCAGATAAATTGATCCATATCTGAAAATAAAGTCTCGCTGCTATGGGAAAAGAAATCATCATTATTGCACAAAGGTGGAATCAATATAGATATTTCGAAATATAGGCCAGTTGCTATCTTAG
The DNA here is from genome assembly GCF_019279795.1 of Protopterus annectens. Classification (NCBI taxonomy): domain Eukaryota; kingdom Metazoa; phylum Chordata; order Ceratodontiformes; family Protopteridae; genus Protopterus; species Protopterus annectens. The sequence continues at coordinate 770,540,649 of NC_056750.1, forward strand.
CACTCCTATAAAGATAATAGAAAAATGCATTCATACACAACTTATCAACTATCTAATAGACGACCACTGTCTGTCTTCAATCCTATACAACTTTCATCCTCATCACACCATACCCACTGCATTTCTGAATTTTGTTAATACTGTCAACACCCATAGAAATGCTGGAAGCCAAGTCTCCACTATCCTTCTAAACTTATTATCAAATGTTTTTCACAATGTCTCCCACCAGAAGCTCTTACATAACCTCTCATCCTTAGGGCTCACCAACTCTTCACTACAGTGATTCCACAACTACCTCTCAAACAGAACACAAGTGGTGAAGTGGAAAAATGATTTCTCCAGTTTCTTGCCTATAATTATTTGTGTCCCACAAAAATCTATACTAGGCCCCATATTTTCCAACATATTCATCAATGACTTCTACACTTCTACAAAAAAATGCTACCCTAGTTCAATTTGCTGATGACTCGACCCTAATCTGCTTGGCCAACTCTCTCTCTCAATTCCAAGAACTTATACAAAAATCCTTTTTATTGATTGAAATATGGATAAATAAATTCACAACAACTACTACTGATACTAAACCCCCCAAAAAACTAAATTACTGCTGTTTACCCCAAAACACATTTCTACCAAAACAATAGTTTTCACTATTGTTTCTACAAACAACAGCATAATACTACAAGAAAACTACACAAAATTACCGGACGTAATCAAGATAACTAGCTGAAATTCATCTACCATGTTTATATGTGATTAAAAAAATCTCATCAAAAACTAAGGCATCTGAATAGATTGATGATAAAATCAGCAAGCAAAGTAAAGTAGTATTGCTGGAACTGAACTCATTAGGTGGACCCTTTCTTTACAAAATCTCACCAAGATGACACTAACAGACAGACTGCATTTTATATAGCAATGAAGTAGCTTAAAAAATAACAAAGACAGCTAGATGCCCAAGTCCCAGAGGAAAGAAGTGCCCAAACCTGGTAGGTGCACTGGCGCCAGGATTGGAAAAATGATGGTAAAGAATCCTTAAGACACAGAAACATTCCTACAATGGGGTTAGGCCAGGCTCAGGTTGAGAATGGTCCCCCTGTTTGAAGGAGGGAGTAGTCCACAAAAACTGACAGGCCAAGAAAGAGCCAGAGACGAAAGAGTGGACTATTGAGGATAAGGAAGAAATTATGTATTCTTACTGTTATGCAAGAAGCTCAGAATTTCCAGATATAAGATATTAAAAAAAAAAAAAAAAAAAAAGATTAAGAGAGAAATTAGAGGAAAGAAAAACACTCACACAAGAGAAACTGTCAAAAGCTTCAAATGCAAATTTGTGTCCACTAATACAACAGATTTATGAAAAACATTACATAGACCAAAAAACTTTGGGCCATTTGAAATAAGAAGTGACTGTGGAAGTGCAAAAATATAAAAAACAAAACCTAGAGATTTTTGAAAGGTATAAAAACAAACATGGACATGGGAAAGAGAGAGATGTGATATGGTGTGTAATATGTATGTAAAGGAGAAATCTACACATCACTAAAAAAAGCAGCTCCAAAAATATTTGAAGAGAAATACAAGCAAAGTCATCCAGATATGGAAAATTTCACAATACAAAAAATAAGATCACAAAGGAGGAACATAGAACAGAATATTAGTAAAGCAGAAGTTAAATAGAATCTGAAGTCATGGAACACCCGCAAAGTGAAGGATTTAATGTACAAAGTCCAACACAGGTTATGTCACAGCATGCTGGAACAATGAGTTCCCAAAGTAAGGTGAAAGAGGTGGAGTGGGAGACATCTGAAGAAGAAATAGAAAAGGAAAAAAGATTTAATATGGTACAATATTTATGCAAAAGAGAAAGCAAAACTAATAAATGAAAAAATCAGCACCAAAGATATTTGAAGAGAAATACTGGCAAACGTATTACAATATGAAAACTTTTACAATACAAAAAATAAGAAAACAAAGGGAGAAAGCAGAAAAATTGATTAGTAATGAAGAAATTAAAGAAACAGAAACATAAGTTATGGTTTATCTATGAAGTGAAGGATCTAGTGTAGAAAATCTAACTCTGGTAACATCATAGCATAATGGAACAGTGAGGACCTAAATTAAGGAGAAACAAGTGGAATGGGAAGCATCTGATCAGTTGCACAAGAAGATACTCTGGAGCTTTCAGTAAGAAACAAGTACAAGTTCAGTTGGAGTTGTACAACAAGGGAAGGAACAAGAAACAGTGGCAACTCTTCAAGCAGTCAGTGTTGTGAAGTGACAGGCTAATGAGTTCCTATATGAAAAAGCAATGGATGATGCAAGATGCAGCTGAACAGAATTTGTTACAAAAAGATGTTCTGGAACGTTCTGTAGAATTCTCACCGGAAATAGAGAATAAAGAATGTGCACTCAGTTTAGAAGAAACAGATCTAGGGCCAGAGTTGCTTGATTTAATAGAGATGGAGAAACATATTAAGATCGAAGAAAGAAATTGATTACAGAATGTAAATAAGACCCAAAATGTTAAAAGTCTGATAAACAAATGAACTCAGTCATCATGACTATTAACAGAAATTGATGTGATATAACAGAAGTAAATATGATATATTACTGTGCAGCAAAATTAATAACAGATAAAGTTTTACCACAAAAACATAGGTCAATAAGGTAAAGGAAGCGAAGAAATCAAATGCCATAGTGGAAGCATTGAATAGAGATACTATAAAGCAATTAAAACAAGAAGTGTCACTGTTAGAGTATAGAAGAGGAAAACAATTAAAAAATATACTTAGAAAGATACGTGTGATAAAAGCAATGCACAGTATTAGATCAGACTAGGATCCATCGTGTACTATTGCAAATAATAAACTAAATATATCAGCTAAGGCCGAAAAACTTAGATGATATGCAGATAAATATAAAGGAAAAGTAGAAAATAAGCAATACATTGATGATCAAAAAAGTTTTATAGAGAATTGGGAAGCAAAGGAAAAGAAACACCACCAAAAAAAGAAGAAATAGACAGAGGTTGCAGAAATATCTATGAAGACCCTGTGGAATGGAAAAAATATGCTGAATGGATAGAAGTCAAAGAAACAGTAAGAACTTTAAATATACAGAAAATTAAATGGGATAAAGTAAAGGCCAGAGAAACTGAAACAAAATAAAGAAAAGCTCCTAAATGGAAAACCCCAGGTGTGGATACAGTACCTAACTTCTGTTCTTCTATTAACACTGTTACATGAAGATTTAGTCCTAGTAAGAACTACTTATACTCATACCCCAAACTTACGCCAACCTGGTTAACAATAGGAAAAATGATACTCCTGCTTAAGAGTGAACATACAAGCTATCCTAAAAAGAATAAACTAATAACTTGCCTTCTGATAATGTATAAACTATATACTGTAACTGATACTGATAAGAGTTTATAATCATTTAGATGAAAACATAATCATGGAAATAGAACAAAAGAATAATAAAAGAAAGTCATATGGAAGTATCATTTGTTGTTAAATAAAGCCATAATGGAGAATTGTTAAAAGGGGAAAAATCTGTGTGTGTCATGGATAGACTGCAAAACTAGCAACTGACAGTATCCCACATTCATTGTGGATAAAGGAATGCTTACAGTTGTACAAGATACACCCTACATTGATCGATTGCATTACAGTGACAATGAAACAGTGGCAAACCACTCTGCAGCTAAGTCATGATAAAGGATAAATTATAATCTCAGGGATAAAAATTCAAAGTCGGAAATTCCAGGATGACTCTCTGTCACCATTGCTCTTAACCCATTAAGCTGTCTACTTAAGGGATTAGGTCACTGTTAAAATTTGGCTCTTAGATTTAAAACTGTATAGTTCCTCAGATGAGTAACTGAAAGCACAACTGCAAGTGGTCAAAACTTTCGCAGATAATATAAGAATGTCATTTGGTTTTGATAAATGTGCAAAAGCAACCTTAAAAGCAGGAAAAAGCAGGTCTATATTAGATGAACGAATGCTTAAAATGTTGAGTACGACATGCTTGACAGCTTTTAAGCGAATGTTCATCTAAGCGAAACCCCAAAATATCGAAAAAAGGAGTTTCGAAAAGTTATAGTTGGCCAGCCGTCAGGAAGGCAAAGGCTGACAGCTACAATATACTGTACACCATTACAACCTCCCTCAAAAAAACAAAAAAACAAATCGACAAACTAAATAAAGTGGGGGGATTTACCCCCCAACGTGGGGGATTGTGCCCCCACACCCCACCTACTTATATATACCAACTCCGAGACTGCACCACAGTGGAGGACTGTAAGAATGGCGAGACAGGGTGAACGTTCTGACGTCAGCAGTTGGCTTGCTCATGGCTGTCCAACTGTAACTATTCAACACTCCTTGTTTCGACATTCTTGGGTTTCGCTTAGATGAACGTTCGCTTAAAAGCTGTCGAGCATGTTGTACTCGACATTTTAAGCATTCGTTCATCTAATAGGGAACTGGAAAGAGCAGCACCAAGTAAGTATCAGTCTGGGAAAGGAATGTGATATGAAGGAACTTGAGCAGGAGAGAGTGCAAAAATATTTGGTAATTGGAGAAGAATTGACAATAAAACATGAACAAGTGCAAAAAAAACTTAGGAATATTTTGGAAGACTAAAATTAAATCTGAAAACAGCCCTGAAATCAAGGAACAAAGTCCAAGCTATAAACCAATTTGCTCTTCCTGTGCTAACAAAGTTTTGGGGTGATTGATTGGCCCCAAAAGGTATTGGATCAGTTGGACAGGAAAACAAGATTATATATTCCGCTTTTGAAAGAAGTATGGGGCTCCTCAAAATTGATTACATGTATAGATCTGCAGTTGTAGGACTGCATACAGATCTCCTAATCTCACTAAATCCAAAAGGAGTGAAAGTGTTAAAACGTGAGGAGAACAAGTATAACATGACATCCCTGCAACCCAGGGCAGCAAGGATGGTGATCGAGGAGTCTCATTTTGAAGAGGAGTGTGAGACCTTTAGGTCTATGTTCACACATAGGGGGTATCCAACACAGCTACTATCTCAACTGATCCTAAAAGTCTGTAATAAAAGTAAACAGGGCATTTACAAACCAATTTTAGATGGCACTGGATCTAGTGAGGTAGGTACAGATAGTTTTTCAGTGTACATGAGGAATACCAACCAGCAAGTAACAAAAGTCTAACTACATGTCACATCATATACCCTGAGTTTTACAACAACATTTTGACATGACTCAGGTGAATTAATAAGCACTATTAAGAAAAACTGGGTGTTATTAACAGCAGAACACGATATGGGAAGTAAACTAGGTGACCAGCCTGTGGTGACTTTCAAGAAAGGTAGGAATCTTAAAAACATTCTTGAATCAATTAGACCAATTCCTACTAGAAACCCAGGGATGCTGAGGTGTGAAGCATGTAATCAGTGTAAGTCCATTGAAACAAGATGCAGATTCAGTGTGAGAAACAGGACCTATTGGTTACACCAAAGGTTTAACTGTAACTCTACATCTATAGTCTATTTAGCATCATGGCAATTGTGTCCGACCGTAAGTTTAAAGAGAGGGTTTATGAACACATCTACAATATAGGAAAGAAAAAACTTGATAATGCACTAGCCAAACATTGCAGTGACTTTCCAGATAATAAATTCAAGTTTAAAATTATTGACAAAGTTCAGACAGATATAACAGGTGGATCAGTGTCCTTACTACTTGAAAGAGCAGAACTGTTATGGCAACTTAAAATAATGCCTGTCAGGATCCAGGCTTGAATGAGTTCTGCTCTATCACAAGTATTTTAAAATTGAAAGCCCTAATGAGATAAAAGCTCAAATATATATATATATATGAAAAAGAATAATACACTCAACAGAGTAAACGCTTCACACCAATAAAAAAGTATAAACGAAATACAGATAGATATCCTTTGGTGTGTGCGACCATGCATCGACAACTGAAACAGAATTATAAACAATACTTCTTCCTTAAAAACAGTTTTATTAATGTGCACAGGTAAGCGCTTTCACGACAGCTTCATCAGATCAAACAGCACACATTTACTAACACGCCCTTTATATACTCTAGGCAATAATGATGTGAACTAATTATTAACACTATGTTAACCATCATTACAATAATTCTTAACATTTTTACATTTAAAACATCTATTTTCTTAATTTTATAGACCTAGATGCAATGCAAATATATAAAGAAAACCATATATGCTGTGAACAAGTCTGCCGATGTTAGCATATTACATCGGAGTCTATTAAAACTTATAAAATGCATTTCCTTTCTCAGGTGCACAGGGCTGCTTACATTAATGTTGACAACTTGGCACATTACCTATTAGCCCTAACCCCATTCCACCTTGGTGGTGATGTATGCCATCACATCAGAACAAGGTTCCACTTTATATGCGTGTGCTCCAATCCTTGCACTCAAAAGGCTATCACCACCAGCCTGATACGACGGGACAAGCCTACATTCCTAATCTGTAGTGACTAGATCCACTAGTCCCTCCCCCAGGAGGGACGTGGCATCAGAGGCAACTCACTCACATCACCTCCACCCAGCTTCCTCAGCAACCAAGCTGCTGTCTGAACTCAAGTCATCTGAGTCATATTAGAAGTACATATTGTACTTACTCAAAGGCAACATGTTAACAACTGCCCTGGAAAACAATATAAATCCTCCACAGTGTTTTTTTTTTTTTTTGCTCTTTCATCATCATCATCATCATCATCATCATCATCATCAACTCCCTTTTTCCCATTTTTTCTACATAGGGTCAGGGTATCATGTAAACTGTCGCCAACTGTGTTGATTCATTGCCACACTCCTGCCTTCTTCAACACTATTGCCTGACTGCCGCAGATCATCTTTCACACAGTCCAGCTACCTCTTTGCTGGAAGTCCTCGCTTCCTCTTACTTTCTTTCTGTCTGCCCCAAATCTTCCTCACCAGATTGTCTTTTGCTTTTCTACACATGTGCCCAAACCACTGTAATCTGTTCTCTTTGATCTTTTCTGCAATTGGGGCTACTTTGGCTTCTGCTCTTATGTCCTCATTTCTTCGTCTGTCCCACAGTGTGCATCCTACCACCTTTCTCAGGCACTTCATTTCTATCACCTCTAGTTTCTTCAACTGTTCTGCCTTTACTGCCTAGGTTTCTATACCATACATTAGTACTGGTCACACCACTGTCTTGTACACCTTACTTTTCAGCTTTTTTGGCATTCTTCTGTCATAGACTACATCTGATCATCTATGCCAGTTGGCTGCAGCCCCTCTGATGCTAGCTTTGACCTCTTCATTATGACTACCTTTCTCTTCAACTACCCCTCCCAGATACTTGAAGCTGTTTACCTGTTCCACTATCTTCTCTTCCATCTCTGCTCCCAGCTTCTTCTGATTTCCCCAAATTTGCTGCCATTACCACTGTCTTATCTGTGCTTAGTTTTATCCCATGTGCCTTCCGATTTGCATTCCATTCTCCTAGCCTTTGCTGAAGTTCTAGCTCAGAGTCTGCCTGTACTGCCACATCATCTGCATACAGCAGCTTTGTTGATCTGTCCCCTCCAACCTGTTTGCTAATGTAGTCCATCACCAGTATGAACAGCAGTGGGCTCAGAGATGAACCCTGGTGTACACCCACTCCCATTGGGAACCCCTCTGTGAGGCCGAACACTGTTTCTACTTGAGTCACTGGGTCCTTGTACATAGCCTGCACTAATTCTACCAGTGTTTCTGGGACTTCAAATCACTACAGTACTGCCCAGATCAGCTTTCTTGAGATCTTGTTGTATCCTTTCTCCAAGTCTAGGAATGCCCAGTTGGTCTCTCTCCTCATCTCTAGCTTCTTCTCACTATCTGTCTCAATGCAAGCATTGGGTCAATTGTGCTGCATCCTGATCTGAATCTGAACTGCTCATCTCCCATCTTACATTCTACTACTCTGCATATCCATTTATCAATCACCCTCTCCAGAACTTTCATGGAATGTGGTAGGAGTTTGATGCCTCTGTACTGCCCACAGTTGTGGATGTCCCCTTTGTTCTTGTACACACTGGCATGAGTATGCTTATTCTCCAGTCATCTGGGATATGACTTTCTCTCCACACTGCTAGTAATACCCTCAGGAGTCATTTCTCCCTTATCTCACCCAGCATCTTTATCATATCTGCTGTGACCTCATCTGAGCCTGCTGCATTCTCTGACTTCATCTTCCTTAGTGCTGTTCTTACTTCTACTAAGGTGGATTCCTCCTCGTCTCTCATCGTAGGCTGTTTCTGGGGCAGTACAGCTTATGTGGGGTTTTCTTCATTCAGAAATTGCTGGAAATACTCCTTCAATCTGCCTTTGATGTCCTGTGGACTGGTAAGCAGGTTGTTGCTGGCATCCCATATGAAGGATGTCTGACTATCTTCTTTATCTTTCTGTCTTTGCCTTGCAACCTGATATAGTTTATCTGTGCCGCTCACTGAGTCACTTTCCAGAAGATGGTAGGGTGTCTCCAATGCCCTATTCTTTGCTACTGCAACTTCTTTCTTAGCTTCTTTGTTAGCCAACCAGTAGTATTTCGTAGCCTGGTCAGTCTTTTTTATCTCCCACTTCTTCTTGCATACCTTCTTTCTTTTGATGACTTCCTGGACTTCTGCATTTCACCACCAGCTTTCATTGTGTACCTTATTTCCATACACAGCCACATATCTTTTCTGTAGTCCTAACATACTGTTTTAGGTGCTGCCACTATTCTTCAACTCCACCTATTTCCTCCTCTTCTTGGGGTGCTACAGCTCTGAGTAACTCATTGAACTGCTGTACTTTCTCTCCAGTCAACTTCCAGGCTTCAGCCTGATCTCTGTTGACCCTAGAGACTTCTCTGACTACTGCTTGCAGCTGATTATGACAATTAATAATTTATGCTATGGGCCGACTGTTTCACTGTTTTGCTGCTACTTGTGTCTTTCGGCTTTTTTCCCGGTTAAGGGTCGCCACAGCGGAACTCCGTCCGCTAATGATTGGCAGTAGATTTTTACATGCCGAGTTGCCAGACCTGACGCACAACCTTCAATGAAGGTAAGCCCAGTCACGCATGTCTCCACACAGAGAAGATGCTCTAGCTGAGAATCGAACAGGACGTCTTACTGTGAGGCGACAACACTACCGCAGCACCACCACTGCTCTTTACTATTACATAAATATTTTATTTGGGAATGTTTATCACTACACTATAGCATCCTATAGCAGACAGAGAAAGATAGTAATATGATCCCTGTTTTCCCTTATATTAAAGTGAAGAAACAAGAGCTTCTGGAGTTACCATTCTGAATAATATTTTATCCGTGAACTGTAAATACACTTTAAAAATACAGATTATTGTGAAATACTGCACTTTTCTCTTTTCACATTAGAAACCATTTATAATTATAATCTCAACATGTGGAAATAAAAGGATTTTTTATTGTATTATTTAAATCAATAAACTCAGTTCAGTTTAATGTCATGCCTTTCTTAAAATTATGTTTTTACAATACATAAAACATCAATATGCAAATTTTGAAAGTTAAAAAAATAGACTTTTTATATTAAGCCAAATTTCTTTCAATTTTTCGTATATAATTAACAGCCCTTGACATAAGGGGGTCGTTGGGACATTAGATTCTAAAACTTATGAATAGGATGAATAAGACAGTCTTAATAAAATTTACTAAGTCATCTGTCTTTGCGTATAGTCTTCTACACTACTATAACAGTGTAGTATCAAACATGAAACTAATTATTACTGTTTTAACTTCCTGGTGAAAAAATATACTGATCTGTTTTAAAACCTTTACAATGGGAAGCAATGATAAAAATTAATTTCTGTCATATGCAGATACTATATGAATTCTTATTTTATGAATTGTAGCAGCTAATGTTTTATTTTAACTGAAATATAATGGATATAAGAATACAGAAACATTTATTTAATTCATTAAAGTATCACTTAAGGCATAGGCAAACGTACAGTAACAGAAAAGAAAACAAACCATATTACATACCTTATACATCACATATCTTTTCTTTCTTTGTAACTGTCATGAGTCCAGTATTACCTAAATTTCTGATAGATGACAGTTACAAAGAAAGAAAAGATAATCTTCCCTTAAACCTCACTCCTCCTCCTCCTGAACATTATTCTACATGTATTGTTCCTACAATTTCCATATATTTTTTATTAAATGTACTTCTTCCGTCTTCTAAAGATCCCTCTTCCAATTATTTTCTCATTATCCCTTTTATACCATCCAGTACTTCAAATACAATTGGTTTAGACTCTGGTTTCCATTTTCTAGTGATTGTAGCCAACAGACTTAAACCTAATACGGCCTTAGTTGTTGAATATTTTTTGAGAGCTAAATAATTTACAATACTAACAGCTGAATAAATAGGTATATGCCTACAATTATGGCATCTTGAATTGTGATGTAGAAATATTTTACACTGTTCAAGAATCCACAGACAATTTTTTTGTATGCAGTAGTTATTAAAACACAGAAATTCAAGATATGTTTTGGAATTTTGGGTAAGTACTTTGCAACCAAAAAAGCATGCAGTTTATACATTAGAACTTTCAAGTCTCCATTTTCCCTTTTCAGGAGAGGAATTCATAACATTTGCAATGAAAGGTAAAATTATATAAAAAAGAAATCTGAAAAAAGGAGAGTGCCTATAAAGTAATTTCCTTTCTTAAAACTTTTCTGATAAATACTGAGGGCCACAATAGTATATTATATACATATAATGAGGCTGTATTAATGTAGGTACCAAGTTAAGTTCTTTGGAAGTATTGGGCTGTATTATCCTCTGTGATAAAAAGACCTTATAATGGTCATATAGCTCTGAAACCTGTAAAAAGAACTAAACAGTTATGGTGAAGCACCTCACACACACACAGACACACACACACACACACACACACACACACACACACACACACACACACACACACACACAGACCTGTGTGTTTATAAAAATATACTCTAAATAGATGCATAAGGAGTACAGCCTTCTCATGAGCTCATGCATGCATCACATTAACGCTTAAACATATTCATATAAAGCATTTATTACTATTAGGCTAAGTTCTGTTATTTTGGAGCCTTTGCTTCTATACTTTAAAAAAATATCCAGGGACTACTTTTATTCAGTTTGACTAAATTTGAGTCTGTAGCTACATTCTATATTTATTCTTATGTTACAGTTTGCGGCCTATAAGAAATATCACAAGAGTAGTTTATGTACTAAAGCGTTATTCTGAATTTCACAGTTTCTTTTTCTTTTTTAGCTTTTATTTTTACATTTTTAATTGTGTTGTCATACAGTATTGAATGCTGAGTATGGTTACTTTAGCAGGTGACTCCTGTTCTAAAGGTGATGTTTCATCAATTTCCTTATTATGTCAGATACTTGTCTTCTTTTCAATGTCATTTGCTGATGATGGAAGATTTGTGCATTGTGATATCTTAATAATGCCCGTTGGATGTATTCTGTCATCCTTTTGGTTCTGTATGCAATACTTAAGCTTTGAGTAGTTGTTTTTCTTGCCTGCTTGTAGTTTCTATTTGTATCACTGATTTCAAATTTCTACTGATTGTGTTCTTTGTATCTTACCACATTTCTGATCTGTTATGGTTGATTATTAAAGTTTACTGCTACAAAGACTGGCATGTCTGGTATCACTACTTTTGGTGGCTTTTATGATTCACATATATCTATGGATTATGAACAGCATGTTGCCCTATAAGGTATAACTGTCACCCTTGTTTCTTGTTTTCCTTATCTTAGTTGAATTGCTGCACATCGTGTTTTGGATATTCTTTCTGTTACTAATTCAGTGTATCTTTAGTTTCTGTTTTAAGCTAATATTTCCCAATTTTATGTCCCCAGCTTCTGTGTTTCCCTTAATACCAAAATCTGAGGTTACGGTAAGGCACATAATGTTTAGTATTGACTGTGGTGTATATGGTCTGAGTTGTTTTTGTTGATACAGTTAGTTCATGATTTAATATGTATTTTCATCTGTTGCACTTCATTTGTTGCATTTTTATTTTCCTTGATTTATATTTGTTTTGCTATTTGTACTTGTTCGGTATTATGGAATGTGTTTAGTATGACAACTTAGTTCTTTTAAATGTTCTTCTGTGTTATGGAAAATGAAGTTTATTGTCCATGGTTCATATGTTGTTTAGTCCTTTCTGTGGTAGTTTATAAAATTGTTTATGAAATACTTGCTTACAGTTTTGTCTGTTATTTTGGTGGAACCTTTGTATGGATATTGTTGAATTTTGTTTGTGTGTTACAAACATTATGTTTATTTCTAATTGTTACTGTTTGTACTTTTTGCTTAGTTAATATTGCATTGTAAGTCATCTTCATGTATGCTACTTTTGCCATTACACATTATTTTTTATTTCATCTTATGAGTTATATGTTATTTTGTTTCTTCATCTGCACAGTCATTTTAAAATGAAAGTTATGGCTCACCATAACAATTTATCTATGTTGTCCTATTTATTTCTGGTTCAATGAATGGGACTCTGATCTGAATCAGATCCCATCTCGGCACCTACAAACCTCCGGATCCAGGGCTCTGACTCCTCCCCTACTCCTAATTTCTTTACATTCCTCAAATAACTTAGATCAAGTTTGCCCCCTGTAAAAATATGTTACTAGTGGCAATACTGCAGTTTAATAAAGCATGATCCAAAAAGAAACTGAAAAGTGCAGGGTTCCATAAGAATAGTAAAGTAACTAGCCTGTTGAGGTTAGAAATAAGTAGACACCTGTACAGGGAACCCATTCTGTAGAAGCTGTAGGTGACAATTTGGAAGGGATGTGTTGGGAGGGATGCTGAACCAGATGAAAACAGGACAACACAGATTTATCATTATGGTGAGTACATAACTTTTGTATCCGATGTTGTCCATTTTCATATGATACAACAAATGGAACAGAATTCCTAGCTACATAATTTCCTGGCTGGAATTAATGAAGGATGTTCCTGAGAACAGCAGAGCCAAAGGAGGAATAAGCTTTGGATTGTACATTTGGTTTATAATGAGACACAAAGGTATGCACTGTAGATCAAATAGCAGCTGCACACATCTCATCAACAGGAAACTGACACTGAAAGACCGTAGAAGTTACCACTTGTCCTTGTTGAATGAGCTGTCAGTGTCTTAGAAAGAAGACCCAACTTTTCATAAACAAAGGAAATACAACTTGACAACCATCTTTAGAGGGTGACTTTTGAGAGACCCTGTCCCAGTTTTGATTTGGATAAGGAAATGAATAACTGGATTGATTTTCTGAAGTCTTTAGTTATATGCAGGTAAAATCTAAGTTGTCTACTAAAGTCAAGTGTAACGCATACTCACCTTTGTTGGAAAAATGTGGAAAGATTACATGTAAATTAATGGATAGATTCATGTTGGATTTGGATGGCACCTTAGTAAGGAAAACAAATTTGGTTTCAGAAGACCATGTCTTTGTGAAAGATCAAATACAGAGGTTTAAATGAAAAAAAAACTGTGGTTCTGAAATTCTCTTCAGCAGAAGTAACTGCTACCAAAATGATAGTTTTCCATGTCAAGAACTTAAGATCCACAGAAGCTTCTTGTGCAAAAGAGGGTTGCATGAGGACTTGAGGACTTGAAGCATCACTGTGATATCCTATGAAGGGACATGTTCTCGTATTAGAGGCTGAAGACGAAAAGTTCTCTTAAGAAAGGCTTTATATACCTTTAACAAAGCTATGGGAGCCTCATTATGCTGTATATCAAAATTAGAAATGGCTGTAAGTTGAGCTTTGATTGTAGAGAAACTAGAGCCTCTTTGAAACAATTCAGATAGGAATTCTAAAATAGAATGAAGGGGGGCCAAGAAGGGATCCAAACCTTTCCCTAAAGCCCAAAAGGAAAATCTTTTCCATTTGCTTTGGTACACTCTTCTGGTGCTTGACTTTTGTGAGGCAGTAAGAACATGAACTATGTTTTACAAAAACCTGGCATCCCTGGTCATCATTAGAACTGGAGTGACTGAGTTGTTAATTTCAGGGTCTCTAGGTCCATGAGAAAGATGTCCGGAAGGATGGAAGATGAAATTTGGCCTGAAAGCTAGTGCCCAGGGTAGACTTGGTGAGACCCATGATATGGAAACCAACCTGTCAAGGCCAATAAGAGTCAGTATAGATCACTTTGGTCTTGCATCTTCTGGCTTTCTGAATGAGTTTTGCAAATTAGAGGAAATTGAGGGAATGCATACAAAAGACCCGGGCGACAACTGTATAACAGAACATCCCATGGTGACTGACCCTGTGGAAGGATTAGAGCAAAATAACTGCTGCACTTTTTGTTCAGATAGGAAGCAAACTGGTTGCAGCAAGATTGCCCACAGCAACTAAAGACTTTGTTCGCCACTGCTTGACTGAGAGACTCATCCTGAGGCAAGTGACTGCAATGGCTCAATCTGTCTGCTAGTACATTAGAAGTCCACAGGATATGCATTGCCAGCAGACAATGATGGGAAGATATCACCCATTATCAAACTCTCATGGCCTTTTGACATAATGGATAAAGACCTGGATGCCTCTGTTTTTTTAATTTACTAGACAGTGACAAATTGTCCATTTGGACTTAAATCATACCCACCAGAAGAGAGTCTTGAAATGCCTGCAACACCAAAAGGACTGCCCTCTTTTCTAGGACACTGATGTGAAGGCTGGTCTCTATGGTAGTCTAAGTTCCTTGGACCATCTTCCCTCATAATGCCTCCCACCCTAAAAGGGAAGTGTCTATGCTGCTGCAGGAGGAAGTGTGAAGAATTGATGACCTGTTGATAAGGCTATGGAAATGATACAACACTGGATGTGGATTGATTTTGTGCAATGAGGTCAGCCTCATCGGGTTATTAAGGGGGTGATTAAGTTGGGACAACTGAACTGAGACAGTCCACTGAAGAACCCTCATATAAAATCTGGACATTGGAACTAGAATGATGGCTGATGTCATTAGCCCTAGAAGTTTCAGAATTAGTCGTTCTAGTGGAATGGATTGCAGAAGACCTGGATTGCTGATTGATGGATGAATAGAATCCTGTGTTGTGGCAGAGTGGCTATATTTGTTGTAGTCAGTTGGCAGCCAATAAATTCTAAGGTTTGAGTTGCTGAAAAGCTGATGTTCTGCAGACTGACTGTAATCCATAAGCTGGTAAGTAAGTGAAGTGAGAGGTCCCACTGAGGAATTAACAGATCCCTGGATGGAGCAGCTAGGAGTCAATTGTCTAAGTAAAGAAATTCTGCATGCTAAGGTAGGCTGTCACTGCTGCCATGATGCAATAAACACCCAGGGTCTGTCAGAAGTCCAAAGCAAAGAGCTCTGAATTAGAAATGGTTGGCTCCCACCCTGACATGGAGAAATCTCCTGGAATGCCTGTGCTCCTTTACATAACAGTATCTATCAAGCATATCCAGTCGTCCTTTTTGAATATAGGTAAAATGGACTTTACTGTGACTGCCCATAATTTTGTCTGCTTCATGTATTGGTTTAAATGATTTAGGTCCAATATTGGCCTTGGGTCCCCGGTCTGCTTTGGAACAAAAAATCTGGAGTAGACACCGGATCATATCTGGTTTGGTGGGACCTGCTGGATGACTCTTTTTTTCAAACAGCTTTTTGACATCTGGTGTTGCAGACTCCAAGTGACTGGGAAGCACTAAGGGAATCCTGGATTTTACCTGAGTCATTGCTGGAAATGGAATTGTATGCCCTCTGGTTATTATCCTTAACACCCAAGAATCTGAAGTGATGGCCCACCAGGTTTGAGGGTATAGGGATAAGTGCCTCCCAAATACCTCCAATGTTTGGCTGTCAGGCAACACTTCAGGAGCGCTAGAGGGATTTCTCAGCAAAGGGCCCGCAAAATCCTTGGTTTTGCAGACTGCCTCATCTACTAGGGTTACGTCCATTAAAACTACCCACACCTCTGCCACAGAAGGGAGGGGCCTTTCAGAAGAAAACAGGTTAGAACCCTGTGATATCTGGAACATCTTTCCTCCTCACTGATTCCTAAACAAGGTCCTATGAGGAGTAAAGAAGTGGATTCTAATGGTAGAAAGGGTCTTACTATCCTGTTTGCTTCCAGTAAGTGTTTCTTTAACCTTCGAACCAAACAAAGGGGGTGTTGAAAAAATATGTCTTAAAGCCTTCTACAAAATCACACAACCACATCCATGACATTGTATGGTATTGCCAGTACCTGCTGCTCTGGTTGTGCATTTGAAAGCAGTCACATAGAAACATTACAAATAGAAGATAAGGTAGAGAGCAGGGACTACACAGTCTTCTGGTTATCCACTGGCAAATTACCTTAAAGGGAATTGCTAATCTCCCTGGTCAGTTTTATTTGGAATCAAATGACGCAAGAAAGATACTTCAGCTCTCTCAGACAAAAGGTCAATGAACCTTACGTCCGCTTTTCAAATCTGTCCAAAGCCTAGGATCGTCTTTAGGGGACTGGACAGATAAGCTCTCTTCAGAGAGTTCTTTCTTTGTGGCTGCTGCTACTATCATGGGATCTAAAGTGGAGGGAGGGCTTTAAGCTCTGTCTTTTGGTGTAGGTAGGACTTTTTCTGACTTCTTGCGTATTGTATCTGCTGTATCAGACACCTTCCAAACCAAATGTGCTACAAAGTCAATGAGAGTGTCAGCGAGAGGAATCACCCAGATAGCAGAAGCGCTAGTTTCAAAAGCTTTCAGAAACATAGATTTTTCTGGGGAAGACGTATCTATGGTCCATTCCCCTTCTCTGTTTCAACAGTTTTAGGATTTTAACAAAAGAGGTATCTCCAAAGGGGGATCTAGGGGAACCCTCCTCTTCATCCAAATCTGTGTATTCTATGGTGGATTCCGGGAATGAATCTAAATACTTCCAACTCCAAATCTGTTTTCTATATACCTACTATTGGGGAAAGTCTGGCAACAGGTATGAATCAGACTGGAACCTCAAGGATAGAACTTCCCCAAGGCCTTTGGATGCTGACTTTTCCTGTCAATGAGAAGAAGTGGATTCCAGATCAGAATACAATGGTGGTTGGGTCAAATCCAAATAAGATGGAGGCACCTCTTCTCTCGACCTTGAGAGGACCCACTGGAAGGCATCAAAGGCCATGGAAGAAATCAGACCAGAGGAAGTCTCTCTAACATGTGTGACAAAGAGAGACCCTAAAGCTCCAAATTTTCCCAGCTCTGAGGCTGACATCAGAGACAAGCTATTGATAGCCATTGCCCTAAGAGAAAGGGATGGCTCCAACAGTTTCAGAGTCAACCCTTCTCCCCAAACATCTCCAAAGCTTTGACTACAACTCTTGTCTAGATCAAACAAAGTTGGAATCAAGAGAGACTGAGTGATAGGTGGAGCCAAAGTAGAGGGCACTATCAGTGTCAATGGAGGTGTTCTGGAGATACACGGAACCAAGATCTTTTGTTACGACGGTCAGGCTTGCAATGGAGTCATGGTAATGTTCCTGACTGCAACAGAGGGGACAGAGTTGGGAGGACCCCAACTGTATCTGTGCCCGAAGGAGCATCCTAATCTTGCTGTCAACGATGGCTTTGGTGAGGATCCTTGAAGAATGGGCAGATCTGGAAGAAGCAATACAGGATGCCCTGGATCAGTGTTGTAAAATGGGAGAGTAGAGTCAGGGACCAACTGGCTACAGAGAAAACAGTCATGGCGGAGATGGAAAACAGATCCAATGCTTTGGATCCAAAGATTTTGCAACCTTCAGCATCAGACCAAGGAAGGCTGTGGTGTCTGGGGGCTATTTCCTGTGTCTCACAATGGCCTTCTCAGGAGTCTTACTTTCTGGAATGGAACACGGCCATTTGGTTTTCGAGCCTCCCTCTCTTTTTCTTGTACTATCAGAGCCAAAAAAGTCAGACAGGAGACGGATTTTATCAGTGAAGCAGGAAAGAAATCCTTTAAGTATAGCTTGTCCCTTCTGCTTTAAAGGGCTTTGTTGTCAAATGAAGCACAGACTTCATATTCAGTATCCAGATGTGTCACACACAAAGGAAGTGGGGTCCTGAGAGGAAACTTTATGAACACATTTAGCACAATTTTTAAAGCTTTTATCTGCCATTGCTAAGGCTGAGGAAGAAAGAGTTAACCATTTCACAAACACAGCAAAAAGTACTACAAAAAAAAACTACTGTCTAAGAATAGCTACTGTAAAAGTTCTAATGCCTAATATAGGCATAACATTTATTTTGTTTTGATTTTTAATACACAATAAGGGAGAAAAATTAACTTAAAGATAACTAGAAAAATATATTGTTAAGGTTAAGAGTACTCTAGGAAAGTGAATAATAACAATAGCACTTATCCTAGTGTGGAGATCAGAGCCTCTGCAACCATTCAGTTGAATCAGCAAGTGAGATGTGAGGTAATTTGTGGATGGTAAGGGAATTATGGGTAGGGGAAGGAGTCAGATGCCTGAATCCAAACGTTTGAAGGAGCTGAGGCTAGATCTGAGTTGAATCAGAGTGCCATTTGTTGAATCAGATGAAAATGGACAATGAATCTGTTGTTTTTGTTTGCATTCAAAGTTTTTTTGTATAGTTCTGATTTGTTTCAAGTTCTTTGAGCAGCTGTTTAATGTTATACTTTAAAAGTGCTGTTATTTTCAACATTTTGTTGGCACAAATTTTACATTTAAGTGGTTGATAATTGTGATGGTCAGTATGTAATAAGATTTTTAAAGTTGACTTTTTGGTTTGGTTTCACAATTTTTTTTAGTTGTTTTGAACGTAACGGGATTAGTCAAGTTGGTATTTTAGTTATTTTGGACACATCAAGAACTAAGAAATTTGGCTGTTGTTTTTATATAACTATATCGGCATATTATTTTTATACAGTATTATAATTTATGTTATTTTTTTTAATTTGGTTTAACTGTGCAAGACTAATTTGACTGGTTATTTTTTTCAGGTTTTCATTCCTGCATTTTGCCTTGTACATTCTTCAGAATTTTTCCAAGTGTGTTTGAGCTGCTGTTTGAGGTTACACATACATTTTCTTTTATTTTGATTGGTTTTGTAGCGTGTCTTTTTAGGATTTAGTATTGGTTTTCATTAGTCACATTTTAGAATTATTTTGTAATATATATACACAATATTTTATTGCTTGTTATTTGCATAGATTCATTCGTAGCTTTAAGTAGCTTGTTTTTATATGTTTTAATTTTGAATTTTGACATTTTGTTTCTTCACAATGTAGGATACCACAACATGTTTTTTTTTTTTATTTTTTTTGTTTAACAATATTCACTGATTTTTTTTTTCAATTTACTTTGGTGTACAGGGCTTCTACTCTGGTTGGATATTCGTTTACTATATTTTAGATATGATCCTTTTATAGGGTGATTTTTCTATAGGGTATTTTATTATGTTTTGTCTAATATTTATCATTTAATGTACTCCTAATTTGTTGGTTTTTATATTCGTTTTTAGTTCAATGTAGAACTGCCATTACACATTTGTGGACCTGAGTACACTTATATTTTTGTTTTGGGGTCCTAATGAATTTCTATTTTATACAGTTTGGGATTTTTGTGTGTGTTCACTCTACTGTAATTTTATTTTGCTGCGTTTTGTCTTCATTGGATATTCACATCAGGTTTGTTTGTCTTTTGTCCACAGGACTGTTCAGTGCTTGATTTTCTTATACGTAGCTGATGTAAAAAGCAATCATTAATTAGAGTCTTTGATTAACAGAGAAATCAAAGAGTGTCTTAATCATGACAACAAAACTGATCTTTTCTGTTCTACAATGAATATAGCGTTAAACTCTTCATCCCTTATGCAGAACAAATCTCTACTGCCCCTCTAATTAGCATTACATTCTGTCTTTGTGTGCCCTCCAGTCTTAAATTTAAACACTTGTATAATGGAGAACATTGTTTTGTGTTTCTTAGCACGCTACTCTGGAAAGGCATACAGAAAGGCAAAAAAAACTTCTTTGACCTGAAACAATAACTTTTTTCTATTACATATTAACTTCCTTCTTGTACCTATAGACTTTAGCTTCCCTTCATCTGCTTGCTATCCTACTGCTGATTTCTCAGTTATTCAAGCATCTGTGTGTTTTTTTGTACCTTGTTGCTCACATGTTGTAGTGATGTATATGAACTCTAAGATCACATATTCTCAGAGAAACAATATTTTTTTAAATGAGCACTAATTTTCTGAGTTGTAGTGATGAGAAGCATGAGTATAAAAGTAATGGAGCTCATATATGGGAGGGGGTACAACATTCGTTATGTACTGTTCAGTTGCTTTAGTTGCACAAACTCAATTTTTTGCAGATAATTCTGTTTAGACGGCATGTGCACTCAAGTTAGTGAACTGTATACAGTTTCCGATAAACTGTTGCGCTTAGAGCTGCTTGGTTTCTTGGAATTGTAATGGACTTGTACACTGTTCCATTACCTACTCTCATTAATTAAAACTTTACCTTCAGTGATGTCTTAATTAATGCCCTTTACATCATAATAAATGTCTTTCTATCTCCCTTTTGCACATCTTCACTTATCACTGTATTTGCATTTTGTTATCCATTAACACAATTTTATGCTGTCTATACTGTGTTCTCCCCACATTAGTATTCCTCCATTTTATGACACTTAAATATACAGACAGCCATTCTTACTTTCTTCCAAGCAATTATTAGTTAAAAGCAACTTAGTTCTAATTCTTTATGTACTCTACAAAGCATATCCACCCTATTTAGAACTGCACTCTCAACAATGAAATTTGACACCATGTCTTTCAACCAGTTTCCTATATGCTGTTATTCCTTATGATATACCATTACTATTAAAATTATCCTACACTCTGAAAAGTGTACTTTCACTCCCTTTTCTTCATGGATGTTTACCTGTGTTTGGTCAAAAATGGGGAGAGATACATTTTGTAAGACTTCTGTGCACTGCAGTGCGATTTTCACTTTTCTCAGTCATGTAACTGCAAAGTTGGTATACAGAAGCAAGGGGTGGGGAGGCTTATCCCCAAATGAGAGTCCAAGGGTCTTGCCCCCTTTGCAGAATTTTTTTAAATTGCAAGTTATGTTTTACAAGTTAAAAACAATAAATGAAATATAAATTGCAATACAGTGATAGGAAATAAGACAGGTATAGTACATTTCACAATAAAAGTCTGTAAACTCTCAAAAGCTTTACTAACGTTTAAATATGAATTTGTACTTTTTCACATCCCAAAACAGTGAGCCTCTGAAAGTCAAAACAAGAAGGCTACAAGTTTCCTGTAGTCAACATTTTGCTACATTAGTTCTGCTTTCATCACACATTAACTGTAATGCAGAGTTGCAGAAGAGGGAGAAGGTGGAGAACAAAAGTAAAACTCACCTTCTTCAACATTTATAAGTCTATGCAATCTCACAGTAGGTATATTTGGAGATTAGGGTTTGTGATTTTGACCCCATATTGGAGGATGGAGGGGTGTTGCCCCTGTAGAAAAGATTTTTTTTATGTATTTTGTGATCTCAGTTATGTTGCGGCTTTCAGACTGCAATCTCTCAAGGGTTTAGATGTTTTATTTTAGATTATGTGACAAATGATCAACTTATGATTAATCAGTCGATCTTATTTAAATGAACAGATGCTGTCCTATAGTGTTATCCTTTGTAAGAGATGTTACATGGTCCTAAATGACTGAGATAGTTGTACCATTGGTGAATGTAAAAATACCATGGCGCTCTCATCACAGAGTAAGTGAGCTTTCTTGTGATTATAAGTAAAAAAAAACTTTATTCCTTTTTAGCAAAGATTACATCATTAGCATAACATAAGATAAAAACTCTCATTAACACTTTATAATGTCCTTCTTTCAAAACCCCCTAAGTACTTCTAGTATTCCTTATTCACTTATCCATTTTTTTATTTTAAAATGCCACTTATAGTAAGAGCTCTTGGTTATCCATGCACAATTCAGTTTTATTTATCACATTCTTCTGATATTTTTTCAGTCTTCTTGCACTCTCCATACATTATATTTTCTACTGCAATCAATATATTCCTTTATAATTCTTAAACTTTTTAGAAATTTCCAAAACTTTTATACTGTTTTACAATCCAGAAAGCCATGCTTTACAGCTTTGCCTCATCCGCA
Organism: Protopterus annectens; assembly: GCF_019279795.1. Taxonomy (NCBI): domain Eukaryota; kingdom Metazoa; phylum Chordata; order Ceratodontiformes; family Protopteridae; genus Protopterus; species Protopterus annectens. Next base: position 770,562,900 of record NC_056750.1, read on the forward strand.
GATTCTCTTTCTCTCACTCTTTATATTTCACTTTTGATTTCATAACCATAACATATTTCCTCTTATCATATTCCTCCTAGCTAATATTTCTCTCATGATATATTTGTGTTCTTCTCAAGTCTTTAATGTATAAGCTTCTTTCAATATATTTGAGTATAAACATTTTTAACTTTTCTTTTTTAATGCAATTTCAAATTTTCCCTCTTATACACTTAAAGAATCTTGTATGTCCAAATAATTTTTAAATTCTTTTTTAATATTTTCTTTTCTCCAGTATCATCTGTATTTGGTGTTTGCACTTTACATGCAATGCCCCTTCCAAATTGTGCCACATTTTTCAAAACACCCTTTGCACCAACATTTGATACACAATACACCACAATAAACAGCTACAGTTATCATACTCAGTCTTCCTTCATTTCCTTTTACATTCTGGTCAATGATCCATTCATCCTTACAAAACACTAATAACATTTCAAATTGCCACTGAAAATGCATCATTTCTCATATAAATATATAGTCTCCTTCTTCTGAAGACTTGCACAACAAAAGAAAGAACATCCTATCTAGAAGTAAGACAGAATGTGCACAACAGATCAAAAACTCCCTCATTAGTCTAAACAAGCAAATCAGGGGACTAGTCAGGTCTTCAAAAGTAAATTTTGAGGCAAAAATAGCCTTCCAAGCTAAGAATAACCATAAGGTATTTTTCAGTTATGTTTGCAATTGTAAGGGCAACAACCAGCAATGTGCAGAATTAAGGGAGGAGCATTTCTCCCTATTAAATAAAGGTCTCTCGTATATTCCTGCCTTTCCTTCCAAACTAAGTGATGTCATCTTAAATATTAAACTTCTTGGAAGGAATATGATGTTAAACAGTATGTTTGTCAATTCTAGTGGGAGCAATATTAATAATTTGAAGAAACCCAGTACGTTCACACCACAATTTACTCCTATCAGAGACTTTTCTAAGGGTCTGTAAAACAGAAATATCTAAGATACTCAATAAGCAACATTCATTTCATTTTTACAACCTAAATAATAAGAAAGAAAGACTCTAAGAGATTTGCAAATGAATGAGGAAATAACTATACAACCAGCAGACAAAGGAGGAGCAATTGCCCTCATGAATACAGAAGATTACACCAATAAAATGCTCTGTATGTTGGGAGGCTGTGACACATATGAGAATATCACAAAGTTAGATGTCACTAAGTTAATTAGATTGATATATGACACTCTATATGACATGCATATGAGCAGGATATGATCACAGGACATGTATGTATATCTTTTGGTCTCCAAACCTATTATTCTTGTCATCAATGGCCTTCCGAAAGTCCAAAAGGATTGGGGCAATCGTTCCATGCATCCCATCATTTCAGGGAATGGCCAGAAAAGTGTAAATGGCAAATTCCTCAGCACAAAATAGAAGTTATGTCCTTACCATAACGTTCCATGTGGAGTGTTCATCTCGCCTTTGTTCTTACACATGGGTTCGGAGCCGATCCTCGGCTCCGTGTCGGCCGCTTGCAAGCTCTGCATCGAGAGGAAGCTCGAGACAATCTAATACCCACAATCCCCCTCTGCCTTTACCTCAGATCTAGTTTGCAAGCAAACCAGTCTCTAGAGAGAGCACACTCATGCTTACTTCACATATGCACAGAACTAAGAGTCTATATATGTATATATATATATATATATATATATATATATATATATACATATACACATATATATACATGTCAACTATATACACAACAACTGCAAAGCAGAAGCAGAATGCCGCAGGCCAGGCACCAAAACTGAACGTTCTTCCTAAGGGCGGGAGGGTGGGAATGTAAGAACAAAGGCGAGATGAACACTCCACATGGAACGTTATGGTAAGGACATAACTTCTATATGTGATAGTGTTCAATCTCGCCGTTTGTTCTTACACATGGGTAGCGTCCCTAGCTCCTTGTTCCTGAGGAACTCACGGAAGGACGTTCTTAAGCACAGTGGAACCAAAGGTTGCCCTGTCCCTAGAAACCTTGTCTACCTTATAATGAGAAATGAATGTATGTGGCTTAGACCAGGTAGCAGCCGCACAAATAGCGTCTAGTGGTAGGCGGGCTGCATGAGCCAGGGATGTAGACACTGACCTTGTGGAATGTCCTCTGGGTTTGTGCAAAAGAGTTTGATTTGAAGAATCATAGACATAGATGATACAATCTGTTAACCACTTAGAAAGATTTCTTTTGGTAACCGCTACTCCTTTCCTATTATCAGCAAAGGCTACAAAAAGCTGATCAGTTTTTCTGTGATCTTTTGTTCTATCCAAGTAAAACCTTAGCTGTCTGTGAACATCTAATTTGTGCAACATATACTCCATTTTGTTGGAGTGATTCTTGAAGAAGGTGGGTAATTCAATGGACTGATTAATATTATTAATAGAACAAACTTTAGGAAGGAAGGATGAATTAGTTCGAAGAGAAACTGTCAGAGTGAAAGATCAAATATGGGTGCTTAATGGAGAGAGCTTGAAGTTCAGATACTCGCCTAGCGGATGTAATGGCTACCAAAAAGAGGGTCTTCCAAGACAAAAATTTCAATGGGCAAGAGGAGGCTGGTTCAAAGGGGGGCAACATTAATTTAGATAACAACAAATTTAGACTCCAAGGTGACGTAGGAGATCTAATTGGTGGTCTAATATGAAAAGCCCCTTTTAAAAAGGCTTTACAAAGTCTGTGGGCCATTAACAGGAGCCCCACATTCTTCCACATGGAAATTAGAAATGGCAGCCAACTGAACTCTTAATGTGGCAGGAGAAGCACCCTGATGGAACAAGTCTGTTAAAAACTCTAATATTTTATTCAAAGGAGCTATAAAAGGATCCAATTGTTGTGTATTCGCCCAGAATACAAATCGCTTCCATTTACTAGAATATGTTTTAGTAGTGGAAGCTTTATGAGAAGCCACTAATATATTCTGAACTGCAGGCGAAAGAAGATCAGACCTGGCTAAGTTGGGAATTGGAGCAGCCAAGCTGCTAGATGGAGGGACAAGAGCGGGATGGGGAGCCCCTGACGAGTGAGTCAATAGATCTGGCTCTGGGTCCAGGATCCAGGGTCCCCGAATGCAGTGTGTCTTCAGGAAGGGAAACCAAATTTGACGAGGCCAGAATGGGGCAATGAGGATTATTGTCCTGTGTAGGTTCCTGGCTTTCTGGAGAAACTTTGATATCAGGGAAATGGAGGAAAAGCGTACAGGAGACCCGGGGCCAATCGTGAATCAGTGCGTCCTGGGGACTTCCCTGGAGGGTAATAGGGCAAAGTAGCTCCTGCATTTGGCGTTCATTGGAGACGCAAACAGATCGCAGGAAGGCTGGCCCCACGCGAAAAATCTTTTCGCAACTGACTGTTTTAGGGACCACTCGTGCGGTAACAGAATTGCTCTGCTCAGCCTGTCGGCTATGACGTTGGATGACCCGGGATGTGCGTTGCTATTAGAAAGCGACCCGTGGACTCCGCCCATTGCCAGATTCTCATGGCCTCTCTGCATAGCTGATAGGACTTGGTTCCCCTTGCTTGTTTATGTACCAGACTACCGACATGTTGTCCGTCTGAACTGCAATAGTTCCCAGAGGAAGAAGGGAAGCAAAGTGTTGCAACGCTAGAAACACTGCCCTCAACTCTAGAACATTGATGTGCAGATTGTACTCCAAATTGGTCCATTCGCCTTGGACTGTCTGTCCCTGAAAGATGCCCCCCCACCCTATCAGGGAAGCGTCCGTGGTCACCGTAACTGTAGGCGTGGGTAGCACAAATGGTCTCCCCCTGGAAAGGTTGCACGTTTGAAGCCACCAGTTTAGGTGTGTTTTGCATGTGTTCGTTATAAGAATCTCGTGTGTTAGAGGTAGTTGTTGGAACGACCATTGTGCAAACAGTAGCCATTGTAGGACTCTCATGTGCAGCCTTCCCAAGGGTATTGCAATAAGAGAAGCTGACATGAGTCCCAAAACCTTCAGTACCAGTTTTGCTGGGGATTTCCTGGACAAGAGAAGAAGACGTATGTGAGTCTGAAGTGAAAGTATCCTTTCTGGAGGAAGTCTTAGAATTAACTGATGTGTGTTTAATTCCGCTCCTATGAACAAGATACTCTGTGATGGCTGAAGTAAGGATTTTCCGAAGTTTACGGAAATTCCTAGATGAACACACAGTTGAAGAGTATAGTCTCTGGCCTGTACTAGTTGACGCTGGGTGGTGGCAGAAAGGAGCCAGTCATCCAGATACGGAAACACCTGGAATCCTTGGCGTCTCAAGTGAGACGCTACCACTGCCATGCATTTGGTGAAGACTCTGGGGGCTGAGGTCAGACCAAAGGGCAGGGCTCGAAATTGAAAGTGACTGGCCCCCAGCCGGAAGCGCAAATGATCTCTGGATGCCCTGGCCATTTTGATGTGGTAGTATGCATCCTTCAGATCTATTGAGCACATCCAGTCGTCCTTCTGTAAGAATGGAAGGATCGATTGAAGCGTGACCATTCGGAACTTTTCTTTCTTGACGAAGGTATTGAGGTCGCTTAGGTCCAGAATGGGCCTCCAGTCCCCTGTTTTCTTTGGAACTAAAGAACCTTGAGTAAGTCCCGAATCCTTTCTGGTCCGCTGGGACTGGTTGGATGACTCTTTTTCTAGCAGCTTTGAAATTTCTATAGCTGCTGGCTCTCGCAGATGGGGCGGTACATCTGGGAATCTTTTCTTTGGAATGGGATGGGATAGAAAGGGTATGTTGTAACCTCTGGTAACCACGCTTTTTACCCACTTGTCTGTAGTTATGTTTTGCCAGGCCTGAGGGTATAAAGCTAGCGACCCCGACTGCCTCCAGAGCAGGACAGTCGGGCCTCCTCTCAGGAGTGCTGGAAAGGTTTACCAGGGAGTGTATCCCTGTCACCTTGATTCTGCAGACCCCCTCTGCCGCCAGGGCGGCGTCTTCCACCTCTGCCCCCTCCTCTGCCTCTAGAAGGGGCATCACCCTGTGTGCCTGGGAAAGATCCTTGGGGTTTTCGAAACCACATTTTCCACCACGTTGCCCTTTGGGGTACGGTCTGGTTGGGGTGGAAAAACGGACTCCGACAGCAGACAGAGTCTTTCCCTCCTGTTCACACCGGGTAAGGGTCTCCTTTACTTTGGGGCCAAAGAGAGTGGCACCGTCAAATGGGGCGTTAGTAAAGGAAGACTTGAAGGCTTCCGCAAATGAACATAAGCGCATCCAGGATTGTCTGCGAAGAGCAATCGCTGAAGCTGCTGCCCTACTCGAACCTTCGGCTGCATAAGATATCAGCCTCATGGACGAGTTCACAATGGATGTAAGGGTATTAAGTTGCGCTGTCACTTTCTCTGAGACAGCAGCATCTGTAGTACCCTGGAGGGTATCTCCCAACTCTTTGACTAGATCCCTCTGTAGTCGTGTAAAGTGGGTCAAATAGTTCAGGGATCGCATGGAAAAAGCCGCTGAACTAAAATGCGCTTCCCATACCTGTCCATAGTCCTAGAATCTTTATTAGGGGATGGACAGATGAGGAAGATTCCGACATCTCCTTTTTCGTGGCCGCTGCCACCACCATAGCGTCCACTGGAACTCCTTTTGTTAAGTAAGTCTTGTCCTGGGGTGCAGTGATATACTTATTGGGTTTCCTTGGGACTGGTTCCACTGTGTCAGGAGCCTCCCACGCCCTTCGAGCAATAAGTTCCATTAATTCGTCGAAGGGCGGAGTGACCCAGGAGGAAGAAGGGCGAGCACCGAATGCCTTCAGCAAAACTGACTCATCCTCAGAAGGGGGGGGGGGGAACTGCCAGTCACCTCTCTGTTTCAGGATCTCCAATATGTCCGAAAAAGAGACATCTTCTGAAGGTGACTTAGGGGACCCTTCTGACTCATCTAAGTCAGTATCGGATGTCAAGGATTCTTGTGGAGAATCCAAGTGTCTCCTCTTACACAATCTTTTCCTAGTGACTTCTTCGTGGGGAGCATCCAAAGAAGCCTCCGAGGAAGAGGGGGCACCCTCCAGGGGTGGCTGAGACACTGGTGCTCGACGCTTGGATGTGGCCATGGGTGCAGAGGAGGATAACGGCCCTTTATGGGAAGGAGAGGTTGCTTCCACTGATGTGGCTGTCTGGGTAGACAACACCTTCCTCATTAGGTCGAAAGCCCCCGGGTCCCGAATTGAAGAATCTCCCGGCTCCGAAGAAATGGGAAGAATCCCCGAAACAGGCACCGAAGGCATCGACCCCGAGGACGGAGCCGAATCAATCCGCGCCGAGGCCCCGAGGGGAAGAGTCGGAACCGAAACGTCGGTTCGACTCTCGGCCCCGGAACCAAGGACAGATCGTCGGCTCCGAGACTCCGGTACCGGGTCCGACAGAGTCGAGGTGAGAGGAACAGACCGAGAAAAAGACGGTTCTGGACCCGAGGGCTCCACAATCAGAAGATCAACCTCTTCCAGCTCCAAAGACTGAACAGGTCTCGGAGGAGGAATGGATGGAGACAATGGGAGGCCTTCAAGTTTCGACACCAACTGGGTGGAAACTGAAATAAGTTTGGACAGGGCCGAATGCTCCAATAACTTCTGCACCACACGATCCACATCGACATCGGAGAGCTTGGAAGAAGAACGGGTCGAAGGAACCGAAGACGGAGCCGACCTCAATAAAGTCGATGGAGGGAGCTCCATCACCGGTTCCAAGACTTGAGGCTCAGGAACCGACACCAGTTGAACACTCGGCCCCGAAGTCTGTGGAACCGGTGATCTAACTTTACCCGAAGAGCTCGGAGCCGATGACTTGGGCTCCGACGTCTTCGATTCCTTCGAGGATTTTGATGCCTGGTCTGAAGCATCGAGAGCCTCCTGAAAGGAAGGTTTTAATAATCCTCTGTCCATGAGTTTCCTGCGCCTATCTGTCATGACCCTCCCACTAAAAGAGTGACAGATTGAACAGTCCTCTTGTAAGTGGAGAGGGCCAAGACAGTAGACACAGGAACTATGGTTGTCAGTAACTGACATTTTTTGGCCACACTGACAACGCTTAAAGCCTGATTTAACTTTATCAGACATTTTACAGGAAAGATAAAAGTCAAGTCCAGTATAAGAGTCAAATCCGGTGGAAAAAGTCAAATCCGATTTAAATGTCAAGTCCGGTTGTCAAATTTAAGTAGGGTTGGTAGGCCCCGAAAAACTCTAACCAGTTAATAAACTTAACGGTACCGAGAAAATCTACCTACTCACATACACATACACTCAGTATATCAAAAGTTACTATTAGAAGAAATTTTCTTTAAAATATAACAAAAATAAAGTTATATCTTATCTCAAGATGCTCGAGCTAGCTCCCAGTGATGCGAACGCAGCAGCGGCAAACTAGATCTGAGGTAAAGGCAGAGCGGGATTGTGGGTATTAGATTGTCTCGAGCTTCCTCTCGATGCAGAGCTTGCAAGCGGCCGACACGGAGCCGAGGATCGGCTCCGAACCCATGTGTAAGAACAAACGGCGAGATTGAACACTATCACATCTGTTGTTATAGTGGTAGTATTGTTTAGGTTCTAGGTCCCAAACTGGATTTTCTAAGTCAAAGTAAACACAATAACTATTAAGTTTGTAATATTTTATTAACAACTTGCAATACCTCAGTAACCACTTAAGTTGCTCAGATACTGTTGCAATCATTTTTTTATCCAGCTAAGAGTTTTCATATAAAGCTAAGCAGTTCTGACTGTACCACTTGGTTGTTGAGATATTTAGAAAAAACATGAAATGTATGACAATGTAAGTACATGTTAAATGAATGATAATTAATATTGCTTTACTTGCACTAAACAGAGGTCAACTATCAACACAGTTGTGTTTGCCAATGTGTAAGCTTTAAGATGAAATATTTTAATACTTTATATGTAACATAGTTTTAGAATTATTGATACAAATATAAACAAGCAATATCTGACTCCTGGAGGTGTCAGTGAGATGTAACTGCAGAGGCACCTGCAGGTATCACTCAACTGTAATGAGTTAACAGGAGATGAAGACCAGATGGCAGCGACAGACACTTCTTGAGAAGGCTTTAAGGCTATTAAAGCATTAAAAAGACCCTGAGTAAAATTCTGCCATTCATGCTGGGGATCTTTAACAACAGGGGAGATATGTTTAGTTTTCTGCTTCTTTTCCTGCAGAACATCCACCCTAAAAACGCTTGGAGGTTCAGACCCTTGATGAGATTCAATAATGATAATAGGGATTTCCACATTTACTAAAATCTGAGGAATCTCCCTCAGTCCTTCAGATATTATCAGCTGAGGGTCCTCCTCAACATCAGTTGCCAACACTGGAAAAGCCTCTGAGGACATGCGAGAATTTAGATCCATAATCCACGCTGTCACAGCAGAGGAATCTGAGGCAAGCACCAGACAGTCTTCAGGGCTTCCACTAGCCTCCAGAGAAACATCCAGAGGAGGCAGGATAGCAAAAGAATCATGCCTAATCTTTTTGGCCTTTTTCTTGGCACAGTTATGGCCCTCAGGATGGGATGATTCTACCACAGCACCATGAGCCAACAGCTAAAGTGACTGATTCTCAGGATATATGGACAAGTAGGATAGCTATGGAACCTTGCTGGCTAGGCTAAAATAGGCCCTTGGGCCGATAGCCTAGTACCTACCTATGAACCTATGACTATACAGGATCTTAGGCACAAATGCTTGGCAGACAGAGCACTGTGTATCGTTATGGGAAGCATCCAGGCAAAAACGACAATAGTCTTAATGGTCTTTATGGGGAATCTGCCTCCCACAGTGATATTTTCCCTTACTGGATGACATGAACACAAATACCTTATAAAATCAAAAAAAAGGAGAGAAGAAACCCCAACGGGGCATTTATCTGAAAGTGGCTTGGTAACCAGCACAGCAGAAAGACATTCAGACTGACATTCAACAATGGTGGTGAGACTGTTGGCAAATAAGTTCTGAGTGTTTGCATCCATACGTCACCTTTATGCCCTATGCCTTTCTCAGGGAATATACGTGTGACATATGGCACCTATAAGACCTAAAGACATTGGCATACTGGCAGGACTTTGGGCTATCCTTGGTAGGAGATCTCTTATGTAAAGAATACTGCAACACTGATATGGAATGACATAAAGGGTTTGTAAAAAAAAGTGAAAAATATATATAAATGAATACAAAGACATATAAAAGTAGTATGCAACAGAGGAAGAGTAAGAATATGAAGAGAGCGAGAATAAGATGAGAAAATGGTGAGCAAAACTGAGGTAGTCATTACTTGTAAAAAACTTTGTTTAAGTAGAATACAGATAATAGTATGAGCACAAAATTATAAATATAGAAGGTTATCCTGGGGTTGAACATGATCACAGCCATAAGTTCACCAGGTACCACTTCAGTGAGGGTTTGTATGACTTTAGCATACCTACATGTTTCAGATATAAAGGAATGGAGTTCCAGATTTTTGGTGATTTTGCTGTGACGAGAAGCTTGTACCCAGAGTGTAAAGCTCTATTTGTGGAATAATGCTGGATGATATTGGATAAAGATGAACAGCTATCAGGTTAGTAGATATGTTTGTGAACTCTAACTACCTGAGTGCATTTTGGGTAGTATAGAGAGCAGTTAAGTCCAATTTTGGTGTCAAAGAGTTAAGAGCTAAGTAGTACTGAGACTTACAGGGAAGGTTTGCTGCAAGTATTGCCAATTTGTTATAACATTGCTCTAATTTAGTTTTGAGTAATTTGGAGATTAGCAGGTATAGGTGAGGCATACAGAATTGAGAAAAGTAATTAGAGAAGGACTAAGAAAAGGTTTGGTCCTGCATTGGTAAATGGGTTTTTGGTGTTTTCTTTAATACTGGTCATATTTTATAATTATCATCTATGATTACTTCTTTTAGCTTTATATGTGTTGTCAGTTCAATGTTTGCATTATTAGTTGAAATAATGCTAAAGAGAGACTTCTGTTCAGGGTGTCTCTTAGCAGTAAATAATATTAATTTATTATTTAGGGATTTAGTAGTTGACACTTACCATTCTGTGGATCTAAAAGGCTTTTGTGTGATTTCTTGATGTCCATTTTTTTCCTTCTGCTTTTATTTTTTTAAGTTCTCAGCTACTTTCCAAACTTCTTATCTTGTCTTCCCCTATTTATAGTTTCATTCTGTCTGTTATACTTTCTCCCTTTCTGTTTCTTAACTTCACACCCTTTGGTGGTTATTCTTTGTTATTACCTTGCTTTAAAACGGGTTATTTTCTTTTTTTTTTCTACCACCAGCTTTTTAACTTTCACCTCCAAGGAAGCTCCTGTACTTTCTTTATATCTCCATTATGAAAATGTCTCGCTATAATGCATTTTTCCTTCATAATCATTTTTCAGTGCAACATGACATTAAAACTCCAATTATATGCACTTTTGTTTCTTCTTTTTCCTTTCTCACATTATGTATATAAAGTCATATACAAGTCTCTTTCCATATCACCCATCATTCCCTTATAACATACTCTCATATGTTCAAGTTATTTTTCCTTAGTAGTTTTATTTTATTCTGAAACCATTATTCCTAATGTAATGAACCATTTACTCTCTATATTCCATTTACCTTATCTTTTTCTCTTAATTCCTTTTCACATTCTAATTTTATCATCCTGTTTGAGGAGGCTGTCACATTATTTAAGGTATTTACCTCACAGACAAGTGGTGGTGGTGCTGCAGTAGCGTTGTCGCCTCACAGTTAGACGTTGTCCGTTCGATTCTCAGTTAGAGCGTCTTCTGTGTGGCGACATGCGTGAATGGGCGTTCCTTCGTTGAAGGTTGTGCGTTAGGCCCGGCAAGCCAGCACGTCAAACTCTACTGCAAATCATTAGCGGACCGGAGTTCCGCTGTGGCGACCCCTAACCGGGAAAAAGCTGAAAGAAACATCACAGACAAGTACATGGTTTGATTCTCACTAAGGGACTTTGGCTAGGCTTAAAATGGTCAACAAGGACAGCTAGCCTAGTACTTACCTATGAACTAATGAACCCATGAATTCCCCTCTGATTGCTGTATGATCAGACAAGTATACCTTTCCTAACTTCATAACTAACTTCTGTTACATCTTCTGACTAAACAAAACAACTAATTTCTATACTCACATTTCCTTTTCCTATATGAATAACTTCTCTTTTTTTCTTCCATCAGGGTTGAGGTTTGGTATAATACTTAATTTGTTTGCCTCACATACAGAAAGTACAGGGTTTGATTCTCACCTTTGAAAGGGATAATGGCTAGGTTAAAAAATGGCCCACTAGGGCAGCTAGCCTAGTACTTACCTATGAACCTATCTTACATATTTCCTCACATTATTTGATATCTGTGGGAATTTTCCCTTTATTTTTCTCAGATTTATATTGAAATCCACCATCCAGCTAATTCACATTTACAATCAACAAAGATTTTATCTTATGCAACAAGCTCCCTTGTACTGAACACAACAGTTGTAGGCATACATACTACTGTATATGTTTATTTCTTTCATACATGTTCAGTATTATACACTGTCCTGGTTGAACAACTGTCACAGTCATATTTTTTACAGAATATTCCTCTGGTCCCTTTGCCCAAACAGCTCTTTGTCAAATAACCGTTTCTATTTCTTCTTTTTGAATATTTTTATTTAGTAGAACATCTAATAAACATGTAATATCTACTGATATTTTCTTGTGTTACTTAGCTAGTCATAATCTTCTCAAACCGAACCTAATGTTACCACTACTGAAAGAGCAGATTCTTAAGTTATCCATTTACCTCCTTTAAATTATGTTTCTTCTTTCCTCTCTGTTCACAACTTCTTTTATTACAGTGTTGTATACCAATTCCTCCATAATTTAAGATTATCAAAATCAAGGAGTATGTTAGATTATTGGGTGACAGTAACAATAATCAGGCTATTCAAAATGAAGGCCTTAACGCCATCAATCTATATAACTTTACTCAACTGATTAATTCCTCCACCACAGTCAGTATAAAGAACTAATAAGAATACAGTCCTTCGATGGATATTACGCAGTGTACTTGACAAAATCTCAGCCTATAAACTCAATTAAAGATTCCCTGACTGATCATAATCCCACATACGCCATCAGACAATGCACCAAAAGCTATAAAAACATCTTGTACAACCTAGTTCAAAACACAAATTTCAATGTAACCTCCTTTACTGGTATACTCAAGGAAATCAACTGGTTTTCTCTGAAAACCTTCCCTCTTGATCAAGCAGTAGACAATTTAAATTTTTAAAAACGAAGCAAATGAAGTGCAGACCACGGGATAAATACTCCGTTGCTGAGTAGAAATAACTAACTGAAATAACGTAACAAGTAAGCAACGGAGTAAACCATGCAGGAATCAGGCCGAAAACTGCAATAACTAAAGCAAAAAAGCACAGTCACAAATTCCTCCAGTAGATAAAAACAGGCATCAAGATAAAGAACGCAGTCACAAAGTCCTCAAATGATAAAAACAATCCAGGGTATTTATTGCAACAGAAGGTAAGCGCTTTTGCAGTTAAGCTTCATCAGACCAAACACAAAATACTAAAATGCACTCCATTTAAACAAATGATAGTAAGACATCACCCAAGCACAGGGACACATTAAGATAATTAAAGCTGATTAGAACTAAAGAAAACAGCATTCTCTTACAAGTACTATGCGAACAAAAAATACAAAGAATAAATATATATAAAACAGTGTATATAATAAATATACATAAATATATGTACTGCACTGTTAGTACTCTCATGGACAAAAATAAAAAAAAAACAAATAAAAAACAACTGCTATATGCTGTTTACTTCTAAAGTCTTATTTTCTTTAATAAGGGCTTAATAGAAGCCCTCTAATTCAGACCTCTACATCTATCTGCATGGAGGATGATAATCCAACAAGTCTCCCTATGTTCAGTGTGTGTTATAATATCACCTTCCCTAACACTGGGGGAAATAATTTTAATGACCCTAAAATTAAATGTGTGAGATTCTCCCAGTCCCAGGACATATTTAGAGAGTGCATTGTGTGTAGAACCCTTCCTAATGTGATAGATGTGCTCCCTCATCCTATCACGCAGCACCCTGTTGGTCTTCCCAACATAAAAGGAGCTGCAGGCAACACACTCTGCTAAATAAACCACATGGGGAGTCATGCAGTTTGCATGAGCCTGAAAAGTGAATTCTCTGCAGAAATCTGGATGATGGAAAGTATCAGAAGTATTAATGAAAGAACAAAAATTACAAATACTACATGGCATAGTGAAGCCAGAAGTAAATGCCATAGTGCTTGATCCTTTATCACAGCAAAGTAGCCTCTTCAAAATTTTTTCGGTTCTTAAATCGAAACCTAGGTTTATCACCAACAGTTTTATGAATATCATCATCTACCTGTCTGATTGGCCAATGCAATGCAAACAGGCTAGTGATATATCTATGGTCACTAGTATAAAAAAAGGGGATCCTAATTCCACTTGTGCCCACACTGGGCTCATCACCACTAATTGCACCTGTCTCAAATACTGATCCAAAATACGGGCATGCTGTTGTAGACCTTAACTGATCTATATTGGACCAATGTCTATTAATCTGATCGAGGCTATACCCCCCTAGCTAATAACTTATTTTCTAAATTTCCCATCTCTTCCAAAAAAACAGCCCTAGTAGGATTTAATCTAGAGGCCCTCATTCCTTGTCCTTTTATCAGGTTCCGAAAAATGTTTCCGGGGTGCATGCTAGACCTGAACAGAAAAGCATTCCTATGGCATGTTTTACGATGAACACCAGTGTTGATAGCATGATCATGTTGTTTCTCAATATAGAGATCTAAGAACTCAATGCGAGTAAATGACCAATTAAATGTAAACTGCAAACAGTTACTCACACCATTCACGGTCTCATGAAAATCCACTAAGCTATCCAATGAACCTCTCCATAACCGAAACAAATCATCGACAAAACACAGATAAAATAGGACATGCTCCCTGAAACCCTCAGTAGCAAACAAGATGGTATTCTCCCAATGTGCAAGAAACATATTGGTGTAGCTATTGGCACATGAAGTGCCCATAGCTACGCCATGTTTCTGTAAGTACATTTCACCATCAAAAGTGAACACATTATTTTCAAGGACAATCTCTAAAAAGTAACAAATGAAGTCAACCTGGGTCAAAGTATAGTCACCATGAAGCAAAAGATACTCATGTATATACCGGATTCCTAACTCATTAGGAATCACGATGAACAGAGACTGTACATCAAAAGTTAGAGCTTCCTGCCTCTCTTTCAAAGGATCTCTCAGTCGTTCCTCTTGAGGAATGAAAAAGTCAATAAGGAGACGCATATAGTTGGTGCTTACCTGCAAGTTTAATTGTTGCCAACGTACCAACAAATCAGGATACTGTGGACCCTGAGTGGGCATGTTGAACACCTGTAGTCCCCGTGGCACGATCTTCTTCTCCAAGCACAACTCAAAGTGAAACCGCTGTGCTTGTAACCTTTTTAACTTCAGGAAATCACGCTCAATTTCCTCCATACTGTGTTGAAGTAATTCCAGATCTTCCGTCTCGCTGGTTACATCGTCATCCGTAGTACGAATGTCGAATTGCCACAGGTAACTCCTATCTCTCAGCAAATACTTAGAGAATCTCTCAGAGAAAGGAGCTTCTGTCCCATTCACCTTATTATTATTAGGGTTGTAATCCAACTCGATAGCTAATGGTTCTTCAGCTGCCATGTCCCCTTGGACCACGACCAATAAAATAATAATAAAAGCGAAACAAATGAAGTGTAGACTAAGCAGCAATAAGTACCCTGGATTGTTTTTATCATTTGAGGACTTTTTGACTGCATTCTTTATCTTAATGCCTGTTTTTATCTACTGGAGGAATTTGTGACTGTGCCTTTTTGCTTTAGTTATTGCAATTTTCGGCCTGGTTCCTGCTTGGTTTTCTCCGTTGCTTTCTTGTTACATTATTTCAGTTAGTTATTTCTACTCAGCAACAGAGTATTTATCCTTTGGTCTGCACTTCGTTTCATTTTTATTATTATTTAATTGGTCGTGGTCCAAGGGGACATGGCACCTGAACAACCGTTAGCTATCGAGTTGGATTATAACCCTAATAATAATAAGGTGAATGGGACGGAAGCTCCTTTCTCTGAGAGATTCTCTCAATACTTGCTGAGAGATAGGAGTTGCCTGTGGCAATTCGACATTCGTACTACGGATGATGACGTAACCAGCGAGAAGGAAGATCTGGAATTACTTCAACACAGTATGGAGGAAATCAAGCGTGATTTCCTGAAGTTAAAAAGGTTACAAGCACAGAGTTTTCACTTCGAGTTGTGCTTGGAGAAGAAGATTGTGCCACGGGGACTACAGGTGTTCAACATGCCAACTCAGGGTCCACAGCATCCTGATTTGTTCGCGTGTTGGCAACAATTAAACTTGCAGGTAAGCGCCAACTATATGCGTCTCCTTATTGACTTTTTCATTCCTGAAGAGGAACGACTGAGAGATTCTTTGAAAGGGAGGCAGGAAGCTCTCGTCAAGAACTATCGTTTGGACACTTTGAATCCCTTCTTTGAAAGTTTACTAGACAATGTTGCAGTGTTTGAGCGCAAGCTCATACGCCAAAAAAAAGACTACAATTTTGAGGGATATCAATAATTTCAGGACAGGCCATGTGTTTATGTGGCCACGAGCTGGACATAATGTGGACAGGAATGGTGTTTCTAATGCTAATGTTAACTGTGTTGTAGAATCTAGGGACAATGTTCCTTTAAATAGGTGCAATGTTGAACCTGTTGTTATTGCCGTTAACGGTATTCATGAGTTTGACTCCATTAATGGTCCTGATGTGAATGGACAATGTCCCAGTGGTATGAATGGGGCTACTATATGTGCTGGTGTTAACCAGGAGTCTCTTTGTAGAGACCCTGGGATAGTTACATTGTCAAATAAGTTGGACCTGTTATCAGGCATTAATGATTGTGATGGTATCCGTCCTGAAGCTGATCTGATGGGAAATTTATACCCTAAAGTTATAGTTAATAATAAAAATAGCACTGATTATGGTAATAGGGCAGAAAGGGTGGTTAGACCTAAGGGGAGAAATATCCCACCTGCCAACACTGAAGCCTTTAATATCATGAGAAATGGCACTGTAGGTGACCTCCCTTTTCCCCTACCTGTCTGTTCGGACAGGGGGGGAGGACGTGTACGATCAATCAGCAGAGGGCACCAGAAGCGCAAGTTATCTGGAGAACAGAATCAGAATCAAACACCGAAAAAGATGTGGGGGAAGGCCCTGAATTATTGATTCTGAATATCTCTGCATATGAACTTTCATCTGAGGAGAGACGCATTCTCTGCAAGGGCCTGAATTTTATACCTACATGTAAGAGTAGGATGCATGACACCATTCTAGATCTAAAAGTGTTCTGTAAGAATATTATGCTACGTTTAATGTATGGTGTTAAAGGCCAAGGACATACACCTAATAATGATGCTGGTTACCATTCCAACCTTAAGAAATTGAGTAGTTATGTCCCCAGTAATCATCCCCTAGTGGAAGCATATTTGAAACTTACTGAGGAAAATATTTTTAATTTCTATGACAGTCGGAATAATCAGAGGACATACTCTAAGTCTAATCTCTCATATGCTGAAAGGACAGCGTTGAGAGAGTTACAACAAAATAGTTTCCACGTGATTCGTCCAGCAGATAAAGGTGGCCTTATTGTTGTGATGGATAGGTCCCATTATTGTCAATCTATGACTTCCATTGTAGCTTTTATGATAAGATTACTATTGAAGATGTGCTTAGAACTACCTTCCTCGAGCTGTACTGCTGATCTAACCAGCATATCCTATAACTGAAAAGTTCATCTCTACTTGATTCCCAAGTAGACTATTCTCTATCTGTAAAGCCTAGCACTTACTCCTACAGTACTTGCACCTTGATAAAGCACTCTTATTATAGATAGTACCCCACCAGCCTAAAACCCACTTCCCCCGGAGTCTTTTGAAAGTCTCTTTATCTACTACTCCTAGTATGTCGAGGGATCAGTTGCTAGTGTCCTCTCCAGCTCAACTGGTGAACCTGGGAATATTGAGGCAATGTTACAATTGCCTCATGTACACAGACAATCCTCTCCTCCTCCCACAAAACACAAATACATGCGAGAGATGCAACTATACGGCCAAACTGGAGGCTGAGCTCTCTCAACATAGGACTGGCAAGACCAGACAGGAGGAGAAGGTAACCACACACAATACATACCCAGTCACACATGGTACCATCACAACTTCAAATCATACACATACTCACACAAAGACATACTCGGAGGCTCTGATCAAAAATTTACCAAAACAGCAGAGGCCACCAAAGCAGACACCCAAACAACTACCACCTCATGACCGAACACATGCAACACATAGACCACACAGTCAGAGTGTCAAACAGTCACAGCCCTTAAGGCCAAACAAAATGCCAGACACACTTGTCATTGGTGATTCCATAGTCAGACACACTGGCGTCCGCTCACCAGACTGAGTAAGGAGAAGGTCACAGTAAGCTGCCTGTCGGGCGCTAGAATCCGCCACATAACGCAAGCACTCAGGTCTCTCAACAGCAGGTACAAGTACGACTCAGTCATTGTACACGCTGGTGTCAACGACCTGAGACGTACCTCCTTGGACTACATGAAAAGGGACATCGAGGAGCTCTCTGATTATGTAGCCCAGGCAGGTATGACCCTGACCTTGAGCAGTATCCTACCTTCACCTAGAATGATGCCACAATACAGTGATAAGATGATCAGCTTTAATAATTGGCTTAAATTCTGGTGTCATTCAAAGGGGATCCAATGTCTGTCTGCCTGGGATGACATGCTGGACAAGCCACGCTGCTTCACAAGGGACGGCTTGCACCTGTCACCCCTGGGCTTCCGGATATTGCCAAAGGCTCTTGCCACCCCCATAGTGCCTTTTTTAGGCAAGGCTCAAATTCTAAACCTACCACCCTAGAACACCAAAAAGGAAAAAACTAAGGGTAATGCTGCTCAATGCCAGAAGTCTCACTCTCAAGATGCACGCACTCGAGGCCCTTCTCAATATGGAGAACATCGATGTCTGTGCTGTGACAGAAACCTGGTTCAAGGCTCCTGAGAGCACCCCAGCACTAACAGGTTTCACCTCATATCATGCGTTCCGGCCCCAAAATCCGGACAACACCAAGAAAGGAGGGGTGTCCATATTCATAAAGGACACCCACACCTCAAGGTTGGTGGCAACGCACGATGCATCGGAGACCATCCAGGTGCAATTAACCATAGGCAAGACTGCTCTGCAATTTGTAGCATGTTACAGGCCACCCTCTCAAACTCAGGAACCTCACATGGCCTTCCTGAAAACATTGGAGGGATAAATGTATCTCCAAACACCATCATACTAGGTGACTTCAACTACCCTAATATAGACTGGGAACACTACTCAAGCCCGAACACTCTAACCCAAAGATTCCTGGAGTTCATAAACTCAAATGCCATGGAACAACTAGTCACCATCCCCACAAGAGGAGAAAACATACTTGATCTCATCATCACGAACATGGGATCAAAATGTTCAACACCAGAAGTATACCCCTCACTGGTGAGATCAGATCATAAACTAATCTCGCTGGAGGTCCTCATCCCGCCCCCACCTGAAAGAAAAAAGACCACAGTGAAAAACTTCTCAAAAGCCGATTTCACACTTCTAAAAACTAGTGTGGTCTCCTTTAAGGCCCCTGAGCCAGTGGTAAACATTACTCAAACCGCTGAATCACTTACAAATGCCTTCTACCAGCACCTACAGGACTGCATGGATCAGGCAATCCCAAACAAAACTAAGACTCTCTGTACCAAAGGCAAGCGTCCAGTCTGGTGGACCCCAGCCATAAACAAGCTCTACAACAAAAGGAGGAAGCTACTACAAGATAGAGCAAAATCCTTGAAAGGTAAGACACCTTTGATCATTATAAGTAAAAAACTAAGAGCTCTCATAAAATCATCCAAGGCAAATTTTGAGAGAAAAATCGCCAAGGACTCTAAAGACAATCATAAGGCCTTCTTTAGCTATGTTAGAAACCTAGGAGGAAACTCCCAGATATGCTCAGAATTAGTTCAAAATGATGTGAAAATTACTGAACCTACACACATTGCTAACATACTGGCTGACAGGTTCAGTGCAAACTTCTCCCCCCCCTCCCCCCCAAAAGGAGAGATATCTATTCCAGAGGATTGTAGCCCCTCAAATATCTCCAACGCCCAGGTGAGAACTGCCCTCACTAAGGCAAAAAACACAGCATCCATGGGATCGGATGGTGTCCCCGGCTGTGTGCTTCATGAACTCAATGAGGAATTAAACCCACAGTTAGGACAGCTGTTTAATCTTAGCCTCACCTCAGGATACGTACCCAAGGAGTGGCGCACGGCGACTGTGGTCCCACTTCATAAGGGCGGTGCCTCCACAGACCCTGGAAATTACCGCCCCATTAGCTTGACAAGCCTTATCTGCAAAGCCATGGAGAGGATCATAATGGAACTCATAAATAAAGACATAGGGAACTTGCAGACTTTGGATCCAACCCAGTTTGGCTTTGTCAAAGGCAGATCCTGCCTCTTAAACTTGGTTGACTTTTTCGAGACAGTCACCAAGGCCATTGATGAGGGAAAGGCAGTCCATACAGCCTACCTCGACCTGGCAAAGGCCTTCGACACAATACCCCACTCAGGTATCATCGAAAAACTCATCAGCTTGAATGTAAACCCATACATCACAAGATGGGTTGCAAACTGGCTAAGTGACAGAACCCACAGGGTCAGAGTTGCTGGAGCCATGTCAGACTCAAAGCCTGTCACAAGTGGTGTCCCACAGGGCTCAGTCCTGGGTCCACTCTTGTTCGGCATCTACTTTTCTGAAGTACAAGCAAACACAGGAGGGTTATGGCTGACAAAGTTTGCAGATGACTGCAAACTGGGCGCCATAGTCGAAAACACATCTGACACAGATATCCTCCAGAAGGGCCTCACAGAAACGGATAACTGGTGCCAGAGCCATGGCCTGAAGTTAAACGCCAAAAAATGCATAGTCATACCCTTCGGGAAAAACAAGGTTACCCCTAGCTACCATATAGGTGGCAATCCACTGAGCACAGAAAAGTCATCAGGGATCTGGGGACCCAAGTTGACAGTAGCCTTTCATTTGACACTCATGTTGCTAAAGTAGTTAGGAAAACCTTCTATATCGCCCACCTGATCATGAAGGGATTCACATCTAGATCAAGGGAGGTCATCGTCCCCTGTACTCATCACTCATTAGACCTATGATTGAGTACAATGCCCGTTCGAATGTATCTGACCAGACACCTGCTGCAGCTTGAAAGGCCCCAAAAGTTCCTCACCAAAAGGATAAAGGGTCTCAAAAATATGTCTTATGCTGCCCGACTGAAAGAACTCCAGCTCTATTCAGTCTCATACCGCTTGCTCAGAGGTGACCTGTGCCTGACATATAAGGCCATGTCAAACCCAGATTTGATGAATATGCTTCACCTCAAAAAATCTAGATCCCTCAGAACCACAACGGCGGGAGACTTAAACCCTGACACGGTTATAAATAGAACGTGCTGGAGGGACAGATTCATCACCCAGAGACTCCCTATGCTGTGGAACAAAATCCCGGTACATGTGAGGCAGAGCACCTCGCTGGCCTTGTTCAAGAGGAATCTTGACCAATGGATGGGAGATCGCAGATATACCCCAGGGATTACTTCAGTGTCACTGCTTGACAGAGGCACAGAAAAATGATAGGCATAGTTTTTATTCAAACTAAAGGGGTGGCGAAAGCCACATAACTATGGGCTAGGCTTATAAATGCCCTTGGGCAGATAGCCTAGTATGAACCTATGAACCTATGAATAGGGTAATTTCATCAGCGAGTAATAATATATTTGATGTTTTCTCTGCCCATCTCATCACTGAAGAAGTATTTTCTTTCCTAAAGGTAATTAATCCATTGATTCCACTTATACAAGCCCTGCCCAAGATACATAAACACCCGACTGACCCAACTATGAGACCTATTGTGGCAGGTGCAGGATGGGTTACAGAGCCACTTTCACTCTATGTTGAGAAGTTTTTGAGACCAGTCATTAATTTGAATCGGGTCGTCTTAAGGGACTCTAAACAGTTTTTATTAGACCTCTATGAATGCACTAGAGGCATTCCTGATGTTGGTGATGATATCTTTGTAACTTTTGATGTATAGTCTCTGTTCACCATGATTCCTAATGAGTTAGGAATCCGGTATATACATGAGTATCTTTTGCTTCATGGTGACTATACGTTGACCCAGGTTGACTTAATTTGTTACTTTTTAGAGATTGTCCTTGAAAATAATGTGTTCACTTTTGATGGTGAAATGTACTTACAGAAACATGGTGTAGCTATGGGCACTTCATGTGCCAATAGCTATGCCAATATGTTTCTTGCACATTGGGAGGATACCATCTTGTTTGCTACTGAGGGTTTCAGGGAGCATGTCCTATTTTATCGGCGTTTTGTCGATGATGTTTCTGTTATGAAGAGGTTCATTGGACAGCTTAGTGGATTTTCATGAGACCATGAATGGTTTCACTAGCTGTTTGAAGTTTACATTTAATTGGTCATTTACTCACATTGAGTTCTTAGATCTCTATATTGAGAAACTACATGATCATACTATCAACACTGGTGTTCATCGTAAAACATGCCATAGGAATGCTTTTCTGTTCGGGTCTAGCATGCACCCCAGATATATTTTTCGGAACCTGATAAAAGGACAAGGAATGAGGGCCTCTAGATTAAATCCTACTAGGGCTGATTTTTTGAAAGAGATGGGAAGTTTAGAAAAGAAGTTATTGGCTAGGGGGTACGGCCTCAATGAGATTAATAGACATTGGTCCAATATAGATCAGTTAAGGTCCGTATTTTGGACCAGTATGTGAGACAGGTGCAATTAGTGGTGATGAGCCCAGTGTGGGCACAAGTGGAATTAGGATCCCCCTTTTTTATACTAGTGACCATAGAGATATCACTAGCCTGTTTGCATTGCATTGGCCAATCTTACAGGTAGATGATGATATTGGTAAGATTGTTGGTGATAAACCTAGGTTTCGATTTAAGAACCAAAAAAATTTGAAGAGGCTACTTTGCTATGATAAAGGATCAAGCACAATGGCCTTTACTTCTGGCTTCAATATGCCATGTGGTAATTGTAATTTTTGTTCTTTCATTAATACTTCTGATACTTTCCATCATCCAGATCTCTGCAGAGAATTCACTTTTCATGCTCATGCAAACTGCATGACTCCCATGTGGTTTATTTAGCAGAGTGCTTTGCCTGCAGCTCCTTTTATGTTGGTAAGACCAACAGGGTACTGCGTGATAGGATGAGGGAGCACATCTATCACATTAGGAAGGGTTCTACACACAATGCACTCTCTAAACATGTCCTGGGACTGGGAGAATCTCACACATTTAATTTTAGAGTCATTGAGATTATTTCCCCCAGTGTTAGGGAAGGTGATATTATAACACACACTGAACATAGGGAGACTTGTTGGATTATCATGCTCCGTGCAGATAGAGGTAGAGGTCTGAATGAGAGGGCTTCTATTAAGCCCTTATTAAAGAAAAGAAGACTTCAGAAGTAAATATCATATAGCAGTTGTTGTTTTTATTTGTTTTTTTATTTTTGTCTATGAGAGTACTAACAGTGCAGTACATATATTTATGTATATTTATTATATACACTGTTTTATATATATTTATTCTTTGTATTTTTTGTTCGCATAGTACTTGTACGAGAATGCTGTTTTCTTTAATTTTAATCTGCTTTAATTATCTTAATTAATGTGTCCTTGTGATTGGGTGATGTCTTACCATCATTTGTTTAAATGGAGTGCATTTTAGTATTTTGCGTTTGGTCTGATGAAGCTTAACTGTGAAATAGCTTACCTTCTGTTGCAATAAATACCCTGAATTGTTTTTATCATTTGAGGACTTTGTGACTGCGTTCTTTATCTTGATGCCTGTTTTTATCTACTGGAGGAATTTGTGAAAAAGCTCTTAAGAGATAGGACACAATATTTATAATATGTAGTATATACACATTTACATTTGGTTCATACATACATATTCTTACACAGGTCACATATAACTGTATAGGTGATAAGGAATGTACCTGCTTTTCAATTTTTACCCTTACACCAGTCTCAACAGCCCAATAAAAATTTTAAATAAGAGTTACAACAATTGGAATTAAAATAGAAATAGTAAAATAGGAATAGGTATATGCATATGATATATGTACAGATGCATTTAGCATTTTTGCACGTATATGTGTATATTTTTAACATGATACACATATGCATATATTTTTAAAATGATTTATGTTAGGTCTCTCATTGTTTAACAAGTTCTAGACCTTTAAACATTTGTAACCTGAGTTATAGAATACAATTTTGCGTACCATGCTGACACTATTCATGTGTTATTTATTGATGTGTTTTTTATTTAAATTTGTAGTTCAACCAGTTGCAGTTTAGTTTAAAGTTGCTAGCTTCAATTTGTTGATTTTAGGAAATATGCTTATATTTAACTAAACAGCAGCAAACAGTTTTAATTATTTTGGTTTAATTACCTTATTAGCAGTCATGTTAATTAATTTATTGACAATCAGCTACGTATATATAAAGTGTGGTTTTAAACAAAACTATTATCTGATGAAGGTGGGGAGACTGCTCTCTACCGAAAGCGCTCATTTTTAAATAAAACCATTGAAAACTTCGTTTGTTGCTGGTGCAGATATTGTGCTTCGGAGTTTTGGTTTGGCTAGCACTGTGCCACTTGGTGTTTTTTCAAGAATTTGTGACTGGGCCTTTTTGCTTTAGTTATTGCAATTTTCGACCTGGTTCCTGCTTGGTTTACTCCGTTGCTTACTTGTTACATTATTTCAATTTAAATTTTTACTTTCCATCAATTTTCAATAGTCAGATTCCACTAAGAAAATAGATGAGAAACCTCTACTGCAGCTCCTTGACTTAACAGAAACACCAAACAGGTAATGCAAGAAAGAGGTAGAGCAAGGAAGCAATGCATAAAGTCAAAACTAAAACTTACTACCAGAAACATCGACAGTTCAGAAATCTCTATAAGAAACTTATCCAAACTGACAAGAAAACAAAAATTCTTTACCCAACTCCAAATACCTTTTCTAACCCAAACAGATATTGGGCAACCATAAACAAACTCCTAAAACATAAAAAACCTGCACGGCCAAATCCTCAGCTAGATGAAATAAACCAAACCATCATTCAACAATTCAACTCCACTTCATCCAAGTAATATCTACTGCACTAAAGAATCTAACAGACAACCTACCCTTAAGTTCATTCAGAATAGTATCTCACATGTTCTTTTCAACCAGTCCCAACTAATATAATACAAAAACTGCTATTGCAACTGAAACCCACAACATTAGCAGTTTACCAACTTCCTGATAAGTATTTAGAATTTGCTCCTCCCTCAGTCTCTCCATCATTACCCTATCACAGTTAAAAACTGGAATGGACACAATCTATCAAATAACAAACATCTTACTTATCCTCCCTATCCATAACCATTGATGTTCTCAGGGTTCTATCCTAGGTCCTCTCTTCTACAATATTTTCAAAGACAACCTCCATACTGCAGTTGAATAGGTTCTCTGGCTCAATACACAGATAACTCCAGTGTAATCTCCTCAGCTCCAAGCATGCCATCCCTACCAACTATTACACAAGACTCCTACTCATCCTTCAAATATTTTCTGAACCAAACAAAATCTTCCTCTGGATCTAAAGAAAAGAAAAGAAAAATGTAATTTTCATCCCAAAACGAACACTCTTGCTAAAAAAGTACCTTTACTATATCATCCTCAGAACAGCACTAGGCATGAAGTTGTCACACACACTAAATAAATTACTTCAGGTCACCACAGATGATATTCCAAAATTTGACCTACATATCTCCTCTACAAAGCATCTCCTTATCTTGCCTTGCAATCTAGAAAGACCACTGCCCTCTCATATGTATCTCTTCTTCTCATAAATGTCAATGTCCCCCTTTTAACATAAATGGAACTTTATAATAAAATAGCAAAATTTGCAACCCATGATCCAAATAAAACCCGTCATTGTGTAGCACCCAACCAACTAAACTAGATGGAATTCCATAACTATCAAAATTCAATCAGCTGAAAGTGGCCCAGAGCATATTTCATGTCCCAAACAAATGTACTCCCCATATGACTTCTCAGGTCTATGAACCATGTATCTTGCCCATGTCTGTAAATCACATAATAAACAAAATGAAGCAATGTATTCCTTATATGTATCCAAATGTTGCAATACTTTTCCACAAGACCCAAGACAAATCATAAATCCAAAATAATACAAGTGAAACCTTAGGATCCACCTTCTCTTGTCACTCTTTTCCTTGCTAAGCGACTCTAGCCATATATCCTCTATTAGTAGTGTCCTTTTGGTCTTCCTGAATAAACTAAGCATCTTGGTTTTCATCAGAAGACCCAATAGCTTAACCACATCTAGAAATTCTTACCAATCTGCTATCTAGCAGTCTATGTAATAATGCCCTACACATATCCTTGTGCAACTATCTATTAACCTAACAGAAACTCTTAACATCAACACTGTTACTGAGTAAAACTGAAACATAACTGTGGAACATAATGGTATTTTGTATAAATAATCTGTCTGTGATACTTAATATCTGTTGTATTGTATTGCATTGTATGACATCCAGTAAGAGTTAGCTATGGTGCTTTTCTCATTATTTTAATATTTTTGTTTGTTTTTCAGATCTTTTTCATGCTTATACTTGTTAGCAACAGTCTTTTTTAGTCTTTACCTTTTTAATATGAGAAGCATTAGCTGTTTCTTCAACTGTTAACATGTCACATATACTTACAGTTAATACATCCGCCCTGCCCCTACCTCACAACCATGTTTGCAAAATGTTGTACTTCACCCTGAGTATTTAAACATTGCAACATTTCATCACTTATAGTCTCTTATTCTCTTTCTTCCTGTATTTTCCTCATTCCTGTTGCTACTCTTTACTGAATTCCCTGTTATTTTTTTCTTCTTCAGTCCACAATTGGGTGGTGCTCCAACACCTTGTGGACAATATTTTACAAATTTGTTTTGAATGTTTCCTTTCCCTACACTGCTCCCACCTTATTTTATCTTATATTTACTGGATTGTATCACCACTAGAGTAGCATGCTTTAGGCTGAACAAACTATTTTAGTTTACCTCTACATCCATTAATGTTTACAATGTTTTCAATGCAATTAACCTGGCTGTTTACATATCTGCTCATATTCCCCTACTTTATGCTCCCCAGTAGTCTTTAAGTATTTTTATAAATTAGTTTGCCAAATTAAAGGCTTCAACCCCTGAACCTGGGGATTCTCACAGATCTTTATGTATTCCATTGAAACTGTCATCTTATTTTATGGTGCACACCCCCCCAATTCTTACATTTCCATTACAGAATCTGCCACCTTGACTGAATGCAGCCACTTAGCTCATTTTCTTTCATTATCTCTCCCCACTGCTTAATGTCATAATATCATCATTTATGAGATTCACCCACATCTTGCCTTCTAAACAATTTGAACCCAAAACCATGATTTCAATAACATTTAATGCATTACATATGTACAATGTCCTTCTCTGTCTGCACATCTTATTTCATCCTAGTTCACTTCCCTACCCAAAAGGCAAGAATGATGGATTATATCAGGTAATTGAACCACTTATCCCTTCTCAATAAGATTACAACCTTGAGTTTATAGAATATAGGGTCTGTCTAGTGGAAATAACACAGTCAACAAAAGTAAGTAAATAAATATATATTTAGTTATTGGCATATGATTATGAGATTGGTCTCCCTGGATGAAAAAAAAGTTAAACCTTTTCAGCACATACCCAGGGAGAAAGGCTCCATAAAATGGTTTAAACAGATTACAGTTAAAATGAAATATCATTACATAAAATGGTATCACACAACTTTAAAACTTCATAATATACAATGATATCATAAGCAACTACAAAAACACGTGGATCACCAGTGGAAAATGCAGGCTTATACTAACAGTAAATAAAAATAGTAAGAATTTCTCATTTATAATAAATTAAAGAAAATGCAGAAAGAGTTAAGTTGAGATAGGCAGAGTAGCTAGAGGGTATGAGATGAAGTTAGTTAACAGGGTGTAGCAAGTGTCTTTTAAGGGTAGATTAAAAAAAAACATGCAGTCTTTAGTCAGTGGTGGAGCAGCCGCAGGGAAACAACTACTTACTTTTCAGACAGAATCTGAGTTGTTCCCTGCAGGTTTTATGTTTAGTAAGTTCTTTGATTTCAAGCAGTAATGTGTCCCATAGCTTAGAGATATATACGGAGTAAAGATAATCACCGGCATAGTTATTAGAGTTAGCTGTTACAAGCAGAAGCTTATCAGTGGAAGGAAGGACTCTATTTCTTGAATATCATTGTAGGGTGTTGTTTAGGCTAGGAAGAAGTGAGTTGGGTTGAAAATAAGATTGTCAGCTCTGACAAGCAGGGATAGTGTTAGGTGATAATTACTTTAGTGGCAAGCATTGATGGGTTTTGTAGGGTTTGTTGGTGACAAAGTTTGCTATCTTGTAGCATTATTCTAGCAAATTAGTCTGGGGTTTTATGTCAATAAGTTAGAATAGGAATGGCATAGTGCAAGGTGGGAGAAAAGGCAAACTGATGAAATATATTTTCTTGGGGTCTATATTAAAATCGCAAAGAGGCATTACATCGAACACCTCTTCAGCGACACATAAAGATCGAAGTCTAAAAACAGTGAAGGCTCAGGCCAGAGATTTTTTTTCCCAGGGAAAAAATTGCTTGGCCTCAGCCTTAGCATTGCCTTTTACCCCACTGTAGTGCAATTTCAGAGTTGGTATATTTAGTTAGGGGTGTGTGGGGGGCAAAGCCCCCACTTAGTTATGTTTTAAATAGTGTGTGTGTGTGTGTGTGTGTGTGTGTGTGTGTTTGGTACTAGCAATTTCTTTCCCAGGGAAAGAAATCGCTGTTTTGACCGTTCGCCGTTTAGCGCATTCGATCTTTATGTGTTGCTGAAGAGGCATTCGATGTAATGCCTCTTCACGATTTTAATATAGACCCATTTCCTTGTGTAAGCAGTAAAATAGGAAGCAACTCTAAAAAAGGATCCCAGGTTTTGGTAGGTTTTTTGACAACATTAACATGCATGTTGAATTTCAGGGTTTCATCAATAGTTACCCCTAATAAATTAGTAGATGATACCAGTTCAATTTCTGTGTTATTTACAGAGGTGATTTTCAATATGGCTTTGTCAACTGTGTTTTACTTAGAGCTGAATTGCATTATTTTTTTTTAAAGGTTGAGGAAGAGTTGAGAGTTAGTTAACCAAGATTCAATAGAAGTAAAAGATTCAAGTTTTTTTCTTCATGTGTAGTGAGATTAGAGGCACTGGAAAGTATTAAGTCATTGGCACACTGGACTAGATTTGCATGTTTTTTTAGCGGGGGTGGAGATAATTTATAAAGATGGTGAAGAGTAGGGGTCCAAGTACTGAGCCCTGGGGTACCCCAACTGTGACAGGAAAAAAGGCTAAGTAGTTATTAAGCCATTTAACTGCTTGAGATCTGATGGACAGGTGCTGTGGTGCCACATAAAAGGGGATGTACTGAGTCCCAGTTTAGTGGGTCTTTGCAGGGCATGATGGAAACAGCATTAAATGCTTTTGAAAGGTCTAACGAAAAAGCATAAATGAATTTCCCATCATTTTTATTTTGGTTTATGAAGGTGTTGAAGGTAAGAGTGCCAAAATGGTGAGGGTGAAAGCCATGTTGCAAGGTTGTTAGTTGGTTATTGTCAGTTATGCATTTAAGGAACTGAGTTTTAATACATTTTTCAACTACCTTAGCTAATACAGACAGGCTGGCAATGGGCCTATATTTAGAGAGATCTGTGGTGTTACTTCCTTTGTGGAGTGGGAGTATATAGGATATTTTCCATACAGATTTTACACAGTTTTTTTTTATTGAGCAATTAATAAGAATGGATATTGGATAGGTCAGGGCATCAGAGGCAAGTTTTGTGTATGCAGGAGCAAGTTTTATGTATTCATATTTATTTTATTTATTTATTTAAATTTGTTGACCACGAGTGTCCGACTGGACGTAGGTCCATTTTCAGCGGAGGCCTGGGGAGAAAAGCTCCACAGTAAAATAAACAGACAGTAGTTACATTGGATTACATAGCAATTAACAATTTAACATAGCAATTGCTTACAACATATTTACAGATGAAGAACATAGTACATCAGTAGACAACTAGAATCTTTATCTGTGAAGTACATAACAGACATTAATAAGAAGTTATGTCTTACCATAACGATCCATGTGAATTGTTCATCTCGCCTTTGTTCTTACACACAGGTTCGGAGCCGATCCTTGGCTCCGAGTCGGCCGCATCACTAGCTCGCATCTTCGAGAAAACTCGAGGCACAGTAATATCCCATGATCCTCCGGTGCTAACCCTCAGATCTAGTTTGCTATACCAGAAGAATCCCTCTTAGAAATGTGTCTAAAACACTTATGAACAAATACTACAAATTGTCTGAAACCCTACTGCCAGGTAGAGGATAAAAGATGCCATTACTGATGTTAATAACATGTCAACCATACCTAGAAAAGGCTGAAAAGGAATCTAATCGAAAACCGTTCTCCCAGACCGTAGGACGGGAGATGGAGGGGGGGAATGTAAGAACAAAGGCGAGATGAACAATTCACATGGATCATTATGGTAAGACATAACTTCTTAATGTGAAATTGTTCAATCTCGCCGTTTGTTCTTACACACGGGTAGCGTCCCTAGCTCCTTTTTCCCGGGTGGCCCAAGGGAGAACATTCCTGAGTACAGTGGAACCAAATGTCGCCCTGTCCCTGGAGCTCTTGTCTAGCTTGTAGTGGGCGATAAAGGTATGTGGTTTTGCCCAAGTTGCCGCTGCACAAATGGTATCTAAAGGCAAACGAGCGGTATGGACTGAAGAGGTAGCAATCGCCCTTGTAGAATGAGCTCTGGGTTTGAAAGGGAGTTGTTGTTTGGATTCAGCATATACGAAATTTATGCAATCTGAGAGCCATTTGGATAAGGTAACCTTCGTTACTGCCTGTCCTTTTCTTTGGTCAGCATATGAGACAAATAGTTGATCTGACTTTCTGTACTCTTTTGTCCTATGTAAGTAAAATCTTAGTTGTCTGTGAACGTCCAACTTGTGCAATGTGTATTCCAGCTTATTGGAATGATTTTTAAAGAAGGTAGGCAGTTCAATAGATTGATTGATTGATTGGTCAGCATATGAGACAAATAGTTGATCTGACTTTCTGTACTCTTTTGTCCTATGTAAGTAAAATCTTAGTTGTCTGTGAACGTCCAACTTGTGCAATGTGTATTCCAGCTTATTGGAATAATTTTTAAAGAAGGTAGGCAGTTCAATAGATTGATTGATATTCTGAACCGAACAAACCTTCGGAAGAAAGGATGGATTGGTGCGCAAGGTTACACTAT
Organism: Protopterus annectens; assembly: GCF_019279795.1. Lineage (NCBI taxonomy): Eukaryota > Metazoa > Chordata > Ceratodontiformes > Protopteridae > Protopterus > Protopterus annectens. The sequence continues at coordinate 770,593,696 of NC_056750.1, forward strand.
CCGGATGAAAAATCATGTACGGTGGTCGGATAGATAGAGCCTGTAACTCTGAAACTCTTCTGGCTGAAGTGATGGCAACCAGGAAAAGTGTTTTCCACGAAAGCAATTTTAACGGAGTTGTGGTTGCTGGTTCAAAAGGGGGCAACATGAGTTGTGACAGCATGAGATTAAGATTCCAAGGTGCTATTGGATTACGAAAAGGGGGACTGAGATGAAAAGTACCTTTCATGAAGGCTTTACAAAGCCTGTGGGACATAAGAGAACCATCCTTACGGCCAATATGAAAATTGGATATAGCGGCCAGTTGAACCCTTATAGTGGATGTTGATGCTCCTTCTTGAAAAAGTGAGGAAAGGAAATCTAGTATCTTGTGTACTGGGGCCCCGAATGGATCTATACCTTGTTTGGAGGCCCAGTGCACAAAACGGTTCCATTTGCTGATGTACAATTTTCTTGTAGATGGTTTGTGAGAAGATACAATAATTTGTTGTACTGCAGGAGATAGTAACTCCGACCTGTCTAAGATGGGAAGCAGAGCAGCCAAGCTGTCAGTTTGAGGGACTTGAGGAAGGTGTGAGGAACTCCCGACGAGTGTGTCAGCAGATCTGGCTCCGGGTCCAGAATCCATGGTTCCTCCACTTGATGGGAATGAAGGAAGGGAAACCAGATTTGTCGAGGCCAGAATGGGGCTATCAGTATTATGGTCCTGTCCAGACGTTTGGCTTTCTGCAAAAACCTGGGAATTAGTGGAACAGGAGGAAAAGCATAAAGGAGACCCGGGGGCCAATCGTATACCAGTGCTTCCCTGGGGACACCCCCTGGGGGGGGGGGGGGGTAACAGGGCAAAATAGCTTCTGCATTTGGCATTCAAAGGGGATGCAAACAGGTCGCAGCAAGGCTGGCCCAATCTGCGGAAGATCTCTTCCGCCACTTGAGGTTTGAGGGACCACTCGTGAGGGAACAGGATGGCTCTGCTCAACCTGTCCGCGATTACATTGGAAGTCCCCGGGATGTGCATTGCTATCAGAAAGCGTCCAGTGGACTTTGCCCATTGCCAAATTCTGAGGGCCTCTCTGCATAACGGGTAAGATCTGGTTCCCCTTTGCTTGTTTATGTACCAGACCACTGACATGTTGTCTGTCTGAACTGTCACTGTTCCCCGAGGTAAGGACTTGTGAAAGTGTTGCAACGCTAGAAACACTGCCCTCATCTCTAGAACACTGATGTGCAGAATGTACTCCATGTTGGACCATTGACCTTGGACTGTTTGTCCCTGAATGAATCCCCCCAACCCTATCAGGGAAGCGTCCGTGGTTAGAGTTGCTACCGGACTGGGTAATACAAAGGGTCGTCCTAGTATTAGCTCTTGACTGTGTATCCACCACAAGAGATCCTTCTTGCAATAATTCGTGATCAAGATTTCGTGAGACAGTGGAAGTTGTAGATACGACCACTGGGCAAATAGCATCCATTGAAGGATCCTCATGTGCATCCCGCCTAAAGGAACTACAAGAAGGGATGCTGCCATCAAGCCTAGCACTCTTAATACTTGTCGTGCAGAGACTCTGTTGTTGTGAAGAAGGAGCGAAATTTGGTGCCTGAGGTCTGACACTCTTGATGGGGGGAGAGTAACTTGAGCCAGGGAAGTGTCTAGCTGTGCTCCTATAAATAAGATACGCTGTGACGGCGATAAGACAGATTTTCCAAAATTCAACAAGAAAAAATAGTAAAAATTGTACTGGCCCGAGCCTCTCGATGCGATCTGCTGCTAGCGGCAAACTAGATCTGAGGGTTAGCACCGGAGGATCATGGGATATTACTGTGCCTCGAGTTTTCTCGAAGATGCGAGCTAGTGATGCGGCCGACTCGGAGCCGAGGATCGGCTCCGAACCTGTGTGTAAGAACAAACGGCGAGACTGAACAATTTCACATCAAATGCTAAAATGAGAAGTTCCTGCTATATAATAAGTACTAGGCTTATGAGCATCTGAGCTTGCTATAATCAAGGTAGTTAGTGAAGTGGAAAGAAAGGTAGTGGTTGGATGGGCTGGATGATATTAGAGTGGGAGTTGCAAGGGCATAGCCAGCATGTTTTTAGGTGCGCTTTTAGTAAAGTTTTGAAGTGGGTGCATGATGGTACGGAGGTAATTTTTTGTGGGAGTGAGTTCCATAATTTGGCTATGGCACAAGAGAATAGTGCTTCACCAGCAGAGTTATTGGCTTTAGTGATCTGCAAATGATTTTTGTTGCTGGATCTTAGTGGTCTGGTGGTGCGATAGGGTTGGAGTAGACTCTGGAGGGATGGGACATTTAGTGGATGGTTTACTAGTTTGTGGACGAGTGAGAGTTGATACCACTGAAGGAGGTGAGGGAGTTCAAGCCAGCCCAGTTCAGCAAGCGAGAGACAGTGGTGACTACGGTAGGATGCCCCTGTGGCGAATTTGGCGATTTTGTTGTAGCAGGTCTCTAGCTTGTTTAGATCACATTGCCTTAGGTTGGTATATATTGGAGAGGCATAAAGTAGGGTGGAGATAAGGTGGGAATTTGCTATTGAAATCTTTGCTGCTTTGGTGAGAAATTGCTTTTTCTGTGTAATGCTCCTAGTTTTTTGTGGACTTTTTATGGTCATGGATATGTGAATGTCAAATTTTAGTTAATTGTCTATTTCCACTCCTAGCAATTTGGTGTGTTCAGTTGGGTATATAGTGGTGTTGTCTTTTGCTGTGATGTTAAAGTGAGAGTTGTTTTGAGTATTTTTGGTGGGTTGGAAGATGAGTAGTTTAGTTTTGTTTGGGTTGAGTATTAATTGGGCATCGGATAACCAAGTTTCAACAGAGGAAAAGGCTTCCTGTGTGACTTTTTGCAGTTTGGGTAGGGACTGGGCTGAGCAGATGATGGTCGAGTCATCTGCGTATTGTATGAGTGTGCCATGTTTGGTGGCAGAGGCTAGATTATTGGTGTAAACAGAGAAGAGTAGAGGTCCAAGGATGGATCCTTGGGGAACCCCTATGGAGACAGGTAGTTGGGGAGATATGTCATTCTGCCATACAACGGATTGTTGGCGGTCAGACAGGTAACTCTGAAACCAGTTGGTGACTGATTGTGAGAAGGATAGGTAGATAAGTTGTTTATGTGGGACCATGTCAAATGCTTTAGATAGGTCTATTAAAGTAGCAGAGGAGAGATAGCCATTGTTTTTATGCTGAAGGATAGTGTTAGTAAAGGAGAGTAAGGTAGTGGTGGTGCTATGGTTTGGTCGGAAACCATGCTGAGTACTGGAAAGGAGGTTGTTAGTAAGGAGGTAGTCTGAGACCTGAGAGTGTATGCATCTCTCTAGTATTTTGGAGAGTGGAGAGAGAATAGCTATGGGGCAGTAATTGGTTAGTTCTGTGGAGGGTCCGCCTTTTTAGAGGGGAATTATATGTGATACTTTCCACAGTGTGGGAACCTAACTTTCTGACAGAGATCGGTTAATCAAGATGGATACTGGGTAGGCCAGAGCATCAGCGGCGATTTGTAGGTATTTACTTGGGAGGTTGTCTGCCGCTAATTTGGTGGGTTTAAGTTTAGTTAAGAGTTTTTTTATGTTGGAGATAGGTACAGGAAAAAAAGAGAAGGCAGTGCGGAGATTACTAGTTGGAGGGGAGGGGGGTTGTGTTGTTTAGCTAGTGATAGTATGGTTTGGGTGAAGTGTGTGTTGAATGAGGTAGCAATATTTTCTAAGGAGTGAGGGATGTTAGGAGGAGGGGTACTGACTTTACCTGGGTGGAGGATGGAGTTTATGGAGGACCAGAATTGTTTGGGGCTGTGTTGTGAGGAGTCTAGGGCAGACTGGTAGTATTGGAATTTGTCCTGTTTTATTAGCTTTTTGACTCTATTGCGTAGTTCTAGGAATTTCTGTCTAGCTGAGGGGGTTTTGGTTTTGCGCCAGTGCTCCCAGGCTTTATCCCTGTTTTTCATTTCTGACTTAGTGGTTTTCTGTAGCCATGGGGAGGGTTGTGCTTTGGTTCTGGAAAATCTTATGGGGGCATGGTAATTAAGGATGTTCAGGAAGGTAGTATTAAAAAATTCATCTGCATCATCTAGACTGAGGTACTTTAGAGGATGCCAGTTACATTCTTTGAGGGATGAGATGAATGTGAGTGGGTTAAAGTTTAGTTTTTTACGTATTTGATGGTAGATGACAGGTTTAGCTTATAATAAATATTGGTGCATATAATAAATTATCAGGACAGGGACTGGAAGATTTTAAAATGGAAAGGATTTTTTGATGTACGAGGTGGGAACTGATGAAATTAAACTTGGATATGGAGATGGGATAAGTTTCCACTGAGGAGGTTAACAGCAGAGGTTGTATCCTTGAGAAAGTGCAGTTGTATAAGTAAACTTATCATAACCATAGATGTTTGAATGATCATTGCTGCAGTAGCCTTAGCTGTATGGGTTATATCCTGTATAAGCTATAACAGCCAGGCAGCTTCCAATACCTCTCAAATGTACAGATTTTTGCAGAATGTCCAGATTTTTGCCTCATATTTTTGGCCTGTTACTCATAAAATTGTAGTTTACTGGCAAATCATTGCCAAATCTTTGCAGACTGAAGTCAGAAAATAATGAGAGACATTTTAGATTCAGACTTCATATGCTTCAGAAATTTCATACTAATGCAAAACCCATTATTCTATCAACTTTCTAAGTTTGTAAGAGCAATATTTCAAAATTGCCCCTATTTTCAGGCCTTTGCCTCCCCATTATTTATGGATCGGTCCAGATTTCTTACTCTAAGAGGATGAGAGCTATGCTTCCAAAGCTTCTGGGCACCTTCCATGGGCCCAAACCATTAGTCAGTTTGTACTGAGCAGACTAAAAAGGCAGGCACCCAGCCCTTCACAGCTGTCATGCCAAGTGAGAGAGGGAGGCTGAGCCCTGAAAAGACATTATGGCAAACAACAAAAAAAATAAATGTCCACACTCTGGAATTAAAAAAAAAAAAAACAGCAACAACAAATAAAGGGCATGGAGGCAGGGTTTGGCTACTGCAGCAGTGATCATTTGAACATCTACTGTTAAGGTAAGTTTGCTTACACAACTATACTACTTTCATAATATTGGTCAGCGTTGCACTAGCCTTAGCTGTATGGGTAAGATTACCCTTATCTTACTAGATTTCGGAGCTGGAAGGGGTAGGGTCCAGGAGCCCCTAGAGAATGGTCCAAGCAAAGCATGATCTAGACCTAGAAAAGGAATCAATCTTCTAGTGCCTTGTAAAAGTATTGAAGACCAAATTGCTGCTTCTAGAATATATATCTAGAATCTAAACCTTTCCAAACAGCTACAGATGAGGCCAATATCATTGTAGAGTGGGCATTGACCTTGCCTGGAATACTTTTGTTATGGTGAGTATTAACAAAAGGTAATACCTGTGACAACTATTTAGAAATCAGTCTGTTTTGACATAGATTGTCCCTTCTTTTACCTTCACAAGAAATGAACAACTGATACAGAGATCTGAAAGATTTAGTTCTACCTGAGTTTTCTGTGGACATTCAAGGTATAAAGTATCCTTTCAGCCTCATTTTTAGGTTCAACAAACTCTGTCCCTGTGGAAAATGAGATCGGGTTGAATCACCATAACAGCTTGCAACTCAGATACTCTTCTTGCAGTGGTCAGAGCAATTAGTAAAAAGAGTTTTCCATTTAAGAACCTCACATCAGCCAGCTGGTTCAAATGGAGCAAGTGATAGCTTCTCTAGCACAACATTAAGATTCACAAGAAGGGGCCACTGTTTTTTTAGGAGGCTTAGTATGCAAAACCTCTTTCAAAAACATTTTGAGATGAGAACCATTGAAACAGGAGAATCCATGGACAGATATGCTGAAATGGCTGATAAATGAACCTCGACGGAGGAGTAAATTTATTTATTTATTTATTTTTATTTATTTATGTTTGTTTACCGGGAAATTCCAACTGGACACAGGTCCTTTTTCAGTGGAGGCCCAGGGAGAAAAGCTCCACAGAGTGAACAGTGATAAATGGTGTACATAAGAATTAGTACTGTATACATTATAGGTGATCATGACATGGAGAAGAAGAAAGACTACAGGTGCACATTTGGTGCCATTAGATAGTAGCACTTGTTACACATCAAGAGAAGGAGTAGAAACATAGCAAAACAACTGTATAACAGTAATACAGTTCAACAATTATTAAACAAATATTAATAGACAATAATAATACAGAAGAATTAATAAATCTTGGAAAGGATTTCCTAGCAGAGTAATATCTGGTTTATTTTTATAATGCTATGCTGTAGGGGAGGCTCTATCTACGCCGGGTTAAAAACAGGAAGATGGAAGGGGGGAGGGGTTTAGTAGGGGTTTGGACAAGGACAAAGCCAGTGAGAATTTAGGTGTGATTTAAGTGCAGTCTTAAAAAGACTGCTGGATGGAAGGGTAGTTATTGAAGTGGGAAGGTTGTTCCAGAGCTTGGATATGGTGCAGGAAAATAGTGATTCACCGGCTGAGTTTTTGGCTTTGGTAACCTGGAGTAGATTTTTGTTGCAGGAGCATAGTGGCCTGGAAGAGTGGTAGGGTTGGAGAATTGTGTGGAGAGATGGGATTCTGAGAGGGTGGTTTACTAGTTTATGAGAAAAGGTGAGTTGGGTTAGGTGAAGGAGTTGTGGGAGCTCGAGCCAGTCAAGGTGTCCAAGAGAGACACAGTGGTGGGCTGCAGTAGGAGGCACCAGTGGCCAACTTTGCGATTTTATTGTAGCAGGATTTGAGTGTATTTAGGTCAGACTGTCTAAGACTTGTATGTATGGGTGATGCATAGAGTAGGGTGGAGATTAGTTGGGATCTGGTGATGGAGATTTTTGCTGGTTTGGTGAGGTATTGGTGATTTCTATATAAGGCACCCGTTTTTTTGTGAACTTTTTTTATAGTTAGTGATATGTGGGTGTCAAATTTGAGATTATTGTCTATTTGTTTGCCGAGTAGCTTTGTGTGGACAGTTGGTGAAATGGTGGTATTGTCCTTGGCCTGTAGAGTGAAGTGGGGTGTGTTTGGGGTAGATTTGGAGGGTTTGAAGATAAGGAGTTTGGTCTTGTTTGGACTGAGGAGAAGCTGGGCATTGTATAGCCACCTTTCAACTGAGGAGAATGATTCTTGGGTGATCTGTTAGAGTTGGGGCTGAGCAGATGAGGGTGGAATCATCTGCATACTGTATGAGGGAGGCATGTTTGGTGGCAATGTGCAGGTTGTTGGTGAAAAGGGAGAAAAGTAGGGGGCCAAGGATGGAGCCTTGGGGAACCCCGAGAGTAACAGGGAGGAGAGGGGATAGACTGTTTTCCCAGACAACAGACTGCTGGTGGCCTTGTAGTTAACCATTGAACCAGTTTGTGGCTGGTGTGGAGAAGGAGAGGTTAGAGAGAGCAGAGAGAAGTAGATTGTGTGACAAAATGTCAAAGGCCTTAGACAGATCCAGAAATACAGCAGAAGTTACGAGGCCATTGTTTTTGTGATGGAGGATAGTGTTAGTGAAGGAGAGGAGTGCAGTTGTCGTGCTGTGGTGTGGTCTGAAACCATGCTGAGTACTGGAGAGGAGGTTGTTGTTAAGGAGGAAGTTGGAGACCTGTGAGTTGATGCATTTTTCAAGTATCTTGGAGAGGGGGGAGAGGATGGCTATGGGGTGGTAGTAGGAGAGGTCGGTGGAGGGGCCACCTTTGTGGAGGGGAATGATGTGGGATATTTTCCATAGCATGGGTACGTAGGATTCAAATATAGAGTGGTTGATTAGTATGGAAATAGGATAAGCTATGACATCAGCTGCTATCTTTAGGTATTCAGTGGGCAGGTTGTCGGCAGCTAGTTTTGTGGATTTTAGTTTTGTCATGAGTCTTTTTATATAGGAGGTGGGTACCATGGAGAGACAGAAGGCAGGGAGGGATGGATTTGGACTGGGTGTGGGGGGAGTTGGTGTAGGGAAGTGTTTTTTGGTTAGGGATAGTATGGATTTTGTGGAGTGATTGTTGAATGAATCAGCAATACTACTGGTGGAGAGAGGTGTGGTTTGCTGGGAGGTGCTAACTTTTCCTGGACGGAGAGTAGCGTTAACTGTGGACTAGAATTTCTTGGGGCTGCTTTGGGAAGAGTTTAGGGATGTTTGATAGAAAAGGGCTTTGTCTGCCTTTACTTGCTTTTTTACCTTGTTACGTAGTTCAAGGAAGAGTTGTCTATCTGAAGATCCTTAGTTATGAACCAGTGTTCCCATGCTTAGTAACTCACAGAAATACTGTAAAACCAGGGAAACACCAGCCCAGAATGGGTGCTAGTTATGTTGTTAGCCCAAACTAGAAAATCTTTTCCATTTGCTAATATATGATTTTCTAGTAGCAGGCTTTCTTGCCGGGTTACTATGAGTACAACGAAAACGCATTATGTCGAATGCGTTTTCGTCAACACATGTAGAGCGAACAGGCAAAACAGCGAAGCGGCTGTTCAGCGAATTCTTTCCCTGGGAAAGAAGTCACTTGACCGCTTTGTTGTTTTGCCGTGTTCTGAAGTATAGTGTGGTCCCTTGTCCGATATAGCTCCCGAGCGTGATTGTGCAACAGTTACTGACCTTAGGATTAGGGTGTGGGTTAAGGTAAGTGCATATGTATGAAAGTGTTTACTGTTTTATATTTTGTGTTAAATGTATGTTTGAGTTACGTGTGTATGTGTTTTCAGTTGTTTACTTTTGTTTTGGCGTGGTAGAATTAGGGTTAAGGTAAGTGTGTATGTGTTTGGAGCTGTTTATGTAAATGTGCGAGAGTTACTGACCTTAGGGTTAGGGTGCGGGTTAAGGTAAGTGCATATGGTTTAAAATGTTTTAATGTTTTTTTTTTTTTTCGTTAAATGTATGTTTGGGTTATGTGCATATGTATATTTAAATGTTGTTTACTGTTTTTTTGGGGGGTATAATTAGGACTGGGTATGTGTGTATGTGTTTGGAAGTGTGTAATGTGTTTTTTTTTGTGGGGGTTGGAACAGCTATTTCTTTCCCTAGGAAAGAAATTGCTGTTCTTTGGATTCGACATTTTCAGCTTTCGCTGTTTTAAGGGTTCGATGCTGCAATATAGACCCTTTCTTGCCTCCTCCTGCATGTCCTCTGTAAATAGGTGCCTAAAGAAAGTTAAGACTCTATCATCCAGGAAGTCAGTTGAAGTTGACTAGGGTTGAGGTGTATCAAACACCCCTGATTTTGTCTGAGTAGATCCATTCTATGAGGAAGCTTATGGTAATGGCCCCTTGCCATTTCCAAAAGAAGGGAGAACCACTGTTGCCTCACCCAGAAAGGGATTCACCACAATGATCTTGGGAGATTCCAATGGTATTTCTCTTCTAGGCCTTCTTAAGCAGCAATAGGATTAACTAAAGCTGTAGCTGCTGGTTAGTTTTAGAATGAGTGTATGAAAAACTGAAAGACAGAGGAAATTTATGCATTCTGTCTGATTTTTTTATGGGCTGCAGGCTGACTACTAGGAAAACTCCAGGCAGTAACACACACATCCTGCAAAGCTGACATAACTGGAGGAATGGGTGAAGGTTCTGGAAATTCCTTCTGTAAGAACTTACAGTATTTTCTGAGGGACTGAGAAACCTCAGTGTTCTCCCACATAAAATACTGGCACATTCTGGAAACAGTCTCAGAGAAGGAGAAACCCCCATAGGGAGAATCAGAAACTGAGTTCTCCTCTGAGTCTGAATCAGAAATCTGAAGAGAAACCCCTGTATCACTTCCTTCATCTTCTTGTCCAGATTCAGAATCGTGAATCTCTTCAGAAATAGAGGTATCCCTCTTTCTTTAACCAGAAACCACCCTACAAGAAGGATGAATAGCCTGGATTAAACCATGACCCAGACCCAGTAAACTACTACTGTCTAAGGAAATTTGAGAAGCTGTAGGTACATGCTTAGTTCTCTGCTTCTTTAGGAGAGGAAACAAAGGGGTCAACAGTGTTATTAATTGCAGAAGCAGCTTCCACAAGGATGGGCACAACATTCCGATCAAAGAGGGACGTCTTCTTTGTTCCCTCTCCCAAGACTGACTAGAGTGTGTCTCCTTTGCCACTGAGGGGACCCCAACAGCCACAGGGGACATGGCTAACCCCTGGTCCTCAGAGGCTATAAGTGCTGCACCAGAGGGATTTGAGTTAAAAGATGAGTGGTCTGAGGAACCAGATTTGGCAAAGTCCCCCACCTGTAGCTGAATGGAAGCCTTCTGTGGTGGCAAACGCTATTTGCTTAACTTTTTCTTCTGTTTGAAAGGAGGACCAGCCTTGGGACCAGTAGTTTGTTCCATGGTCAAGCCAAAATGGTGCTTCTTTCCTGATGAAAAGAAGCAGCATAACTGGCAAAAATTTAAAGTTATTAAAAATAATTTTTTCACATAAAAAGCACTTAAAAACAATTTGCCAGTCCCAAAAAGTGAAACTACTTAAAATAACTTTTAAACTGACAAGACAAAAATGCACTCCCATTTGAAAGTATGGTTAAGTCTCATAACAGTCCATTAAAACAGAAACTCCTAGCTTAAAAATAACTATTGTTTTGATGGGGAAGGTTTTTCCCCAAAGGGAACTTATCTACTCACTAAAGGAACAGTACAAGCTGACCGTCAATCCTTGGAAGCCTGCAAAGGAGAACTCTCTTCAATGCAGGAAAGCTCTGAAGGGCTTGGCACCCAAACTTGTCTTTTTAGTCTGCTCATTTCAAGCTAATGGTTTGAGTACATGGAAGGTGCCCTGATTCTTAGGAAGCTGGCTGACTGTTATATCCCATGCAGGATATAATCCCTACAGCTAAGCCTACTGCAATAGTAATCAATATGATGAAAATGAGAAACTTTAAGTACCAGGGGTAGCAGGAAGACTACATTGGGAGGATTTGCCATTATATAAAAGGCTATTGACTGCGGACCAAAAAAACTTTGAGTTATGTTCGTTTGTGTTTTGGAAGTTTACAAGTTAAAGTTTTTTTTTTTTTTTATCATTCTTAATTTTGGATTTAGCAGTATTCCTGAGGTATATATAATTTTGAAGGTTAGGAGCCTGGGAGTTGTTTCTTTTTTTTTTGCCAGGTTCTTCAAGTTTTATCCCTCTGGTTCTTAAGATGTTTAGTTTATTTTTTTTTAGATAGCTGGGGTGTTTTTTGTGTTTGTTCTTTTCATAGGTCTTGGGCATTAAGGAGATCTAGGAATGACAAGCTGAAGAATGGTATAGGCTTTTCAAGGGGGAGAGATTGTAATGATTTCCGGTTTAGTATTTTAAGGGTATAACATAACAGTATGTTTGTTAAAAGATGAAAGATTGTGCACTTGTTTATGAATGTGTTGTTTATGTATATTTGTCCTATTCCTGAAGACGTGAACTGCAGATTAGTCAATCAGGAAGTCAGTGAGGCAGTAGTTATGTTTTTATCTGGATAATTTGTGAGTATCAAGTCTAAGGCTGTATGTGCATAAGAGGTTTTAATGAGTCTGGCTGCAGTGGTTATTAGCTGAGTAAAGAATTTATGGTATCATTGTCTCTGTCATTATTAATACTGTTTTACAGCAGTTATTGTCTAATTAAAATTTATTTTGCAGATGAAATGTTATTGCCAGGAGGGATATAGGCAACTATGATGATTAAGTTTAAATTATCAGATAATACAAATTCAGAGGTACTACCTCATACAGTGCTTCACTTTTAATGTTAAAGTTTATAAGTTTGCCATCTAAGATATACCTTCTATATAATTATTTTATGTACTAGTCACTTTTCCCATTTTTTTTCAAATGATCATACAATCCTCATTTAATTATTGACGATTTACTTTCAAGCAAAATGTAAACTGGTTAATAAATATGGGTGTCTCAAGAGTCTAGGGATCTTAACTATGTTAAATATTACTCTTAAAACAGCGAAAATGTAAATGCAATTAGTGGGGATAAACAAAAACTGCATCTTAGATTACTTCCCCATACAGCATTTGTACAGTCAGTGCACAGCAAGGGAAGTTTATGTTGAAGTTGTAACAATAAGTTTTAGAATGTATTTTTTTGTAGCAGTCACAGTTTCATTTTCAAAGTGTTGTCTCACATTATCAGTTTTCTCATATACATATATGTGACTACAAACAGATTCATGAAAAACTGTTTCTGCTGACAGGCAATTCTTTGATCATAGCACATTGAAAATGCATGGATAGTTAAGAGAAATATATCAAACCTACATGCATCAGCAGAAGCATAAACAACATGACATGAACAATAGCCAATAAAAAACATACTATACACCTATCTATTCTGGTGAGAAAAAAAAAACATACAATGCAGCAATATGCCATACCAACACAAATAAAATGTTTGTTGGGTGCACTATCTCCCACCACCACAACCCCTTTCTTATATATCCTAACTCCATGGTCGCAGAACTCTGACCAAAGAGAATTCTTCAACAGCATGTTCAGTGGGCAGAACATATGTCAGCTACAGTGCACACTGGCCAACTGTGATTCTGATGGGCTGAAATGGCTTTGTGACTGACTGCTCCTGTGTGTGTGTGTGTGTGTGTGTGTGTGTGTGTGTGTGTGTGTGTGTGTGTGTGTGTGTGTGTATGTATATATATATATATATATATATATATATATATATATATATATATATGGGTCTACTTCTAAAGACCGAACCGACGATTCCCCGACACGCAGAAAGCGAAGACCAAACGACCGACAGGTAAGTTTACCGACAGGGTGATTTGCCGACAGCGGAAAGACCGACAAGGGTAATGTGCGATCGCGACTCGGTAAGTGTGCGATAGTGACGGCGTTAGGAGCGGTGAGGTAAGTGTGCGATATTGTGGGATTTCGGGTTAGGCTGTGGGAAAGGTGAGTGTGTGTTAGTGTCGGAGTTAGGGTTCGTGTAAGGTAAGTGTGTGATAGTGAGGGACTGTAGTTTAGGGACGGATTACGTGAGTTAGGGTTAGGGTGCAGGTAGGTGAAGTGTGCGATAGTGTCGGACCTTGGGCTAGGGGTGGGTTAAGTGAGTTAGGGTTAGGGTGCAGGTAGGTGAAGTGTGCGATAGTGTCGGACCTTGGGGTTAGGGGTGGGTTAAGTGAGTTAGGGTTAGGGTGCAGGTAGGTGAAGTGTGCGATAGTGTCGGACCTTGGGGTTAGGGGTGGGTTAAGTGAGTTACGGTTAGGGTGCAGGTAGGGTGAGTGTGCGATAGTGTCAGACCTTAGGGTTAGGGTTTGGGTTAGGGCTAGTGGGTATGTTATGTAGTGTGATGTGTTGTTTACGTTCGGTGTGTCGGTGTTATGGTGTTCGGTGTTTTGCGTTGTCGGTTTTGTGTGTTGTCGGTTATCTGGCGTTGGTGATTTTTGTGTCGGCGAAGTAGCGTTTCGGGCTTTTAAAGTAGACCCATATATATATATATATATATATATATATGTATGTATGTTTACAATCAAATGTTTGAAACTCACTTTACAATCGTTCATAAGGTAGAGGGTAAAGGTGCAAAAGTTTAAAAATGCGACTGAAAATCCTGTTGCCTCCGAAAGATTGACACATAGCTTGCATTCTCAATTTTGAGCACTACAGTGGGAATCGGCAAAAGTACCCTTTTTCTCACTGTAGTGCGGTGTCGGAGTTAGAATACACAATTAGCAGGGGGTGTGGGGAGTGTAGGGGGGCTTGCCCCCCTGCAAAACATTGGTAGTGCATCTATGGACTGACGGATAAGTTGGGTAATGTCGATAATGTCGAAATCGACATACCAACATTACCGTGAATGGTGTGCACATTCTCTCTGTATACACACACACACACACACACACACCTATATATATATATATATATATATATATGTGTGTGTGTGTGTGTGTGTGTGTGGGTGTGTGGATTCACTTCAGAAGACTGAAAACCCACAATCTCGAATCCCACACATCATTATATCACAAAAAGTTGAAAATGCAATAGAGCAAACCTCAGATGAGAAATAAAAATGGAAACATACGAAATACTATAACGAGTACATAGCAAAACACTGAATACTTCTCTGCCACTACAAAAAATCTCTATATCAATAAATCCCAGCTACAAAACCCAGATCAAGCATCATCTTAGTAGTGACATTGTTAGGGAAACTATTTTTAGTATTGCAATGTGCAGGTTTGGGGGTTAGGGTCAGCACACATGAATAAGTGTGGTGAGGAAAAACACCATATACAATAATAATATTGTACTCATGGCTTATGAATTAAATTAACTAATTATTGAATCCTGAATAAGTGTACCTCTAGTTCATTCCATATTTATGGTGTCATTATGCCCATGTAAATAATAAACCACCATGTAATGCGATTAGTATGAACATTTGCATCAGTCTAATTTTTGTACAGTTAGTTCGACTCATGTTATGACAATTTTGTTTATATGAGACTCTACATAATTTACCATCAAATTACAAAACTGCAAACTGTCCTAAAATAAAAATAAAAAAACTACAAGTAGCTCCACAACTCAGTAAAATATGAAATCATACACTCCAAGGCAGAACACTTCCTTAATAAAAAATCTCAATGAAATGTCTCAAGCAGTTTTGGAAATCACTGAATGTACAAAAAATGAAATCAGTTGTCCTTTCCCTTATGAATCATCTATCAGTACTGCAACTAAATTGTACACATACTTTACTAACATCTGCCAAAACACTACCCAGAACAATACAGCCTCATCTAGTATTTTCTGACGTATCACAACCAACTCCTCCAAACAGTTCAGGTGTCCTCACTGTTGATGACACTCCCATATCTCAAATTTGGAAGTATCTCAAACAACTCAAAACATCTTCCAACACATCAGACTTAATTATCCTTTATTTTCTCAAGCCAGCAGCCCCAGCTGTAGACTTTTCAGGATCCATCATCATATATCATTCAATAATACATAACTATGTTTCCGTGAGTTGGAAAACTGTCATCATCATTATCCCAGTCCATAGGAGAGGCCACATCACCTGTATGGGTTAGTACAAACCCATTGCCCTACTTCCCTTTCTATCAAAACTTCTTGAAAAATTAGTTCAAGAGCAGAGACAAAACCTCACAAAAAATCATCTTCTGTCAACCATACAACATGACTCCAGATCACACCATGGCATAGCACCTCTTACCCATAACATCAGAAAAAGTCTGCACAATAACAAGACTGTACACTATATTATTCTAGACCTATCAAAGGCCTTCAACATGGTAGGATCAAACTCTCTTAACTGAATAGCTCATTTAGCTTAACCTATCCACCCATACTATCCTGCTTTCTTGCTATTTTTACTGAATGGTTTGCCTGCATGATCTTGTTAGCCTTTGATTTATAAATATGACTTAACACTCATTACTTCATTGTCATATACATATAGTATAGTGTCACAGTTGACTCATTCAGGAAGATACTCAGAGTCAAGGTCATTTTCTTATTATTCTGTAACCAACGCAATAACTGATTAATACCATGAAACTTTTTATATTGAGCCTATGCAGAGTATTATTTACTGCTCTGTATTATTTGTCATGCACCATAACCAATCCTATGAAGCCACAAAATGATGTTTATGGATTTGTATGTCCCATATGATCTAACTGTTAGGATTCCAGGTTTTCAACCAGGTGACCTGATTTGACTCTTGGTATGGGAATGGGCCAATCTTTTGTCTGGCAGTTGGTGCAGAGGGACAAAAATGTGAACTGTAGCTCCTGTGGTACAGGGTTTGACTCCCTTAGCACTCAAACCTAATTTGCCTACTATATGACCTTGCGAAAGTCACTTAAACATACATTGCTCCTCGATTGCTCATGAAAAGGGACTGTGTGTCCAGTGAGCCTATCTGGCTAACAAATAGATATTATTATTATTATTAGTTTTACATAGAACCATTACAAAATGCTACTACTGCCTGTATTATTTTTTATGAAGCATAATGTCTTCTATTAACTTTGTAAGTGAAGCGTTTCTCCCCAGACATCTAGTGAAGATGCAGTTTTTACCCAATCTAAAAATCCCAGTAAACAAATGCAAACACAAATAAATAAACAAATACATCGGTAAAGACATCATGAGGGTGGTTGCACATGATATATTATAAGATCACATACACAATATGTAACTCATACATGCAACACTGTATATAATTGTCTGTCATTAAGGAGACTACTTCTACTAATATATTGCATAATTCAGCTCCTACTTTTTCTTTATGACTACTTTTATACAAATATATTGTATAACTCAGCTGCCATCTTTTTCTTTATGATGTATTGCAACTACATTTGTATTGTACTAATTGTATTTGTATATTGTACACTATGTTATGAACAAATGACCTCTTTGATTATTCTCTGTACTGTACCTGCAATGTTTATTGTATACATTAATTTTTTGTATGAGTGATTTTATTTTGTTTCCTCGGAGCTTATCTCCCCGGGCCTCTACTGAAAATGGACATATATCCAGTTAGACTAGCCCAGTCAACAAATGTAAAATAAAATAATAATAAATATAATTTACACAAAAATACCTCCTTGAAGCCTCAAAGTAGCAGAATGTGCATTTGACTTCTTTTCATACTATAATACTGAATGCTATTTCTGTTGCAAAATTAACCTTTGTCTATGAAAATGTCTGATATACATACCATTTTTTTCAGAGCATGTTTTTTCTCCTTATGTTATTATTATTATTCTAAATCTGTTGATACAACCTCTGTGACCATTAATGTTTGAAATGTGGAAGCTTGACTAATATTTTTATCAAGTAAAAATCTGAACACTTCAGTTTGGCTAAGAGTTTGACCTTGCAGCAGAGACTGTGACATGAAAGTGTGAGAAAGCTTGGATGTGAGGTTTAAGTAGGTATAGGTTTAAACACAAATGTTGTCACTGTGGTACAGCTGGAGGTCTAAAAAGTCAGTAGTCGAATGTGTGGTACGGTATGGTTTAGATAGATGAAGTCTGTCAATGCTGTAAGGGAAGAGAACATATGAAGTGGGATAGTGCATGCTGAGGACTGTGGAAGCACTGTGTGCCAGTGTAGCGGTTTGCCTTTATCCCACAGAAGCATAATCCTTATAGATGATAGATATAGTGGGTATGGTATATGACAGAAGTAGTGGATATGGTATATGACAGATGTAGTGTTCTGTAATTTTTGTACTACTACTGTGAATAATCACCTCCCAAGCCATGGATAATTCATTTTTCAAATCACTAATTATCAATAGCACAACCACTCAAAAGACCTAACTTGTCACTTCACAAACACGTAGTCACCCACATACCCAAACAAAACCCTTATTTAAACAGTCCAACTCCATGGAAATGCAGACATGAAGAAAGAACACCATGCAAAGATAAACACAAAATAGACTGTGGTTTTGCAGCATAAGTAAAACAACAGGAAACATATTAGAGGAGCATAATATTAGGAAAGGAGTATTAATGATCAGATGTAGAGAAATGATTTTCTGTTGTGCAGTGGGTGATGCGCGCGCGTGTGTGTGTGTGTGTGTGTGTGTGTGTGTGTGTGGGTCTACTTCACATGACTGAAATTTAATTTGACCAAGACTATAATACCGAATTTTCAAAATACTTAAAACTCATTTGACTGAATCTCATTATACTGAATCGTAAGCCATAGACATGATGTGGGTTTCCCTTCTCTTGTGACTTGCCTGTGATAAAAAGAATTACTGTAACTTATAGTGCTGATTGTCAGAATATCGATAGTCATGTAGAAAGTAGCATTGTAGTGCTTCTAAATGTTGGTATATCTGTTTACATTTTTATGGGAAGTATCTCAAGTAATATGGTGGATGTTTTGTGCATTCACAGAAGTAGTGGCAGCGTGTAGGCTACTGTAAGGTAAGTAAAAGGTATATGCTCTTTTCCCCACTGTAGTGTGATCCTGGAGTTAGTATATATAGTTAGGGAGGTGTGGGGGGCACAGCCTCCCACACTGGGTGCGTGTGTTGGGCATAGCCCCCCCCCCCCACCTAGTTTGGTTTTATATCGTCCGGTTTCTGTTAAGAGAGTACATAAGTAGTTTTTAAGTTCTGGAAAGAGTTAGTCATTGGTGCTGTAAGTGTGCATGTTTATGGTGTACAAGTTAGTATTTTGAAATTTAGCATTGTAACGCTTCAGTATAATGAGTTTCAGTCAAGTGAGTTTTCAGTATTTTGAAAATTAGGTATTTTGGTCTCGGTCAAATGAAAGTCAGTCAAATGAAATTTCAGTCATGTGAGGTAGACCCATGTGTGTATATATGTCACAAAAGGAGATACTGCCACCCCAGCTATCTGGAATTTTGTAAATATTTATATGTCATTTGGGAATATCAACATGAATCATATGCTTGTGTTACAAATATATTAGAACTGTATGTTATGTGTATATGAAACTGCTACTACAGACGTGTGTGTTGAAAAGGGTACTAAAGTACTGAGCTTTAAAAATGTATCCACAGTGTCCCCTACTGGAACAGAACAGCAATGTACATACACTATTGTAACTATTTAGATGTATATGTTTTAACAATGAAAATTGGAACACGGGAGGTTAATTTCAGAAAAATAGCTGAAAATTTAAATTACTTTATGGCCATGTATTAAAAGGATGTTATCTTTCAGTTTCAGTGCAGTAACAGACGCAATGTCTAGAACTAGAGGTTCTCTGCATTGTCTTGTAAGTGTTTTGTTTTATGACTTCCAGCAAGTACCAAGATTTGAGGAAAAGTCCTTGTGCATGTATTTTCACAGGTAAATGCTAAATGCTATCAGCTACATCAATGGGTATTTTTCACCTGGGATAGAGTCAGATGATGAGAAGTGATGTCATCCTGCAAGCTATCCCAGCAGTAACATTTGGGATATTAATTTAAGACCTCTCTGACAGATACTGAGTATTCTGCATTTTGTCTTTGATCTGACAAGATCCATTCACCACATCTGTCTTGCTGCTCTAATTAAGTGTACTAGGGTACAGTAATTCTCTCAGATTCAGTCAGGAATATAGTAAAGCTTAATTTAGATGTTTTTCTTTATTTGTGGCTGTCCTGCAATGTTGTTTTGAATATTTTCTGTGATTCTGAACTCTGATGTTACTGTGATTATATACTGAGTATTTTCTTGTTCTTTTACTATTTATTATTAAATATATTTAAGCCTTTTATTGTGGCTGATATGTTTGAGACATATTTAAGTTATGAGAATACTTGCATATTTATTTGGTGACACTGTGGGCCACTCCTAATAGCTTTGCTCTTGGTCAAATTACCATTTGTATTGATAGTAACATTACACAGTAAGATTGGGCACCCTTTGTTAAGGGCCTTAAAGTAGCTGATAAGATCATGGCTGGTGGCAGTGATAACTACCTTATAGTCTGGGCAGAAGGGGGCATAGCTAGTAAACCTGCACCAGCCTTGCCCAGGTGTGTGTGTGTGTGTGTGTGTGTGTGTGTGTGTGTGTGTGTGTAAATCAAACCTCAAAGTGTGTGTGTGTCAGATACCTGGGCAAGGACACAAAACACTGGTTGTACGGAGAGGGTGCTGGAGGTCTTAGCTTGGCTACTCAGCTGAGATCTCAACCCTACAGCTGTGCCAGTGGGGAGTATTATTGCGGATCTGGAGAAAGATGGAGAAACCATCCCCGGACTGACTTTGGTCTCTGTGTGCACTTAAGGGAAATTGCATTTGAGCTGCATCTGGAAATAGTGTGTGTGTGTACCTGTCATTCTCCCAATTTATGTCCCCCACTGCTGCCAGTGGCGAGGATTAATATATATATATATATATATATATATATATATATATATATATATATATATATATATGAGAGGTTTGCATGTTTCGTGTGAAGTGTTTATTTCATTTGCGGATATTCTTTCAATGTTTATAACATCATCATTTTCTTGTTCTAGCATTTCATAATGAAACAAATATGTCTATCATTTTCTTTTCATTTACTGTACTACAGTATAGCAGCCTTCTTTTTTCCCTGCACTTAACCTACAAAAATTTTGGTTTGCTTTGGACTTATTTCTTTCTGCTACCAACTAATGATCCCTAAACACCAACCCCCTTTTAATGAGATAAATTTAGTCTACTGCTTATGAAGCCAAGACATTCATCATATCTATTCAGTGTGTTACACACGTAGTATGCCATAAAGGAATCATAATGATGCATTGAGTACTGAAATGCTGAAAGTTGTAGTACTGCGGCCAAAGCAGTAAAATCTTTAACTCTCAACAGTGTTAATTATTAGCTGCATATACTGTAGTTAATCTAGTATTAATTATACTAACAGAAAATATAAATACTGGCGTACTAGGTGACAATTCACAAGTAATACTTATGACACTTGGGAGATGGTACAACTATAGCCAAGGGGGGTGGGGGCAAAGTCTCTGACACTGGGGTATGTGTGGGGTACCTTGCAATAATAGCTACATACACTTTCTAGAGTACAATCATCACTGTTTGAAATTCCAGACAAAAGGCAAGTTTACTACTATAATCTTGATAAAGTGAAAGTCAGCAAAACTGAACAGAACATAATGTAACACTGCATTTCCTGTCAAAATTAGGGTCAGTACCAACATGTCCTTAGAGAGTCATACAGTCACAGATAGCCAAGTTTTCCCAAATGAATAGTGATGTCCTGTGTAGAACAGAGTGTGTGTGTAACTTTAAGAAGAATTTTCAGACGTAGGCATGTGCATAGAGATAGTGAGCACATGCAGGCAGCAATGCCATTTTGAGAGAACAGCCAAAGTGTTAACATGTATGAGTGTAGTTGTCAGTCTGTTTATAAGTTTATTTAAGTTTAAGTTACTAAGCCTCAGTTCTGATGTGTCTGTGTGTAGTAAAGCTGCTTGAACCGAACCCACAACTGTTCATCAGTTTTAACCTCTCCACATGAACGACACTGTGTCAGAACTGGGACCGAGAGTGCAACTTCTTCAAGCCATGAGGTGCAAAGTTGACGGTGAAGGTATATTGAGCAGGTTGGGTGATACAGTGCTCAAACAATTAAAAAGGGCCAGAAAAGAACTTCAGGTAACCAAAACTTGCACAGATGATTTATTTTGCAAAGAAAAAGAAACAGAGCATTCATAAGGCACAAAACGCATTATTAATCAAACGAGTAGCACAAAATGCACTATTAATCAAACGAAAGCCACAAAACACATTATTAATTAAACAAAATGTTTGAAACCATGATATTTGATAAAACTTTCAGAAATATTTACATGGGACACAGAATTACCTCCGGTTTGCATAACAAACATGTTTAAAGTAAAACAAGCACAAGAAAAGTATAACGAGCATGATAAGAGGTTAAATTGGCATAACGAGTACAATAAGCTTAAAAAGCAAGGTGACTGCACATTTTTAGTAAAAGACCTTGTTTTGGCATAAACTACTACAGTAAACTCTCAGTTAACTTGGAACTAAAGCAACCAGGAAAAAAAAAATTGAAGAAATACAGTACAATTTTCATGTGTTGCACTTTCTACCCCCCTCCAGCAGAAAAAAGAAGTTATGTACCTACCATAACGTTCCATGTTAGTTGTCTTCATCTCACCTTCCTTCTTTCTGTTTGGGTTGGGAGCCAGTCCTCGGCTCCGACTCGGCCATCTTCTATCGCTCAAGAGCTGTTTACTGGCTCGAGGCTACCCCTTATCCCAGCATGCCCAGCGTCAGCTACCCAGATCTCATTTGTGATAGCGCACACTAGACTTAAGTAGAGTAACCAGTGACTAAAAACTGGTTGTCCAATACACCTAAACAAGGAAAGAGTTATAAATTACCTGGCATGTGAGGTAATAATAGATGCTCACCCAGTGAAAACAAAAGGGAACTCCTCACAATCCTCTAGGAAGGGGGAAGGAGGGAGGGACGCAAGAAGGAAGGCGAAATGAAGACAACTAACATGGAACGTTATGGTAGGTACATAACTTCTTTCTGTTAAGTTGTCCATCTCGCCTTCGTTCTTGCTGTTTGGGACAGCATCCCTAGCACCTAAAATCCCGGGTGGCTCATTGGAACAGACTCTTCAGAACAGTAGAACCAAAGGAAGCTCTGCTTCGGGAGACCATATCTACCTTGTAATGAGAGATAAAAGTGTGAGGGTTTGCCCAAGTGGCAGCTGCACAGATTGAGTCTATGGGCAACCTAGACTGAAAAGCTACAGAAGTGGCTAATGCTCTAGTGGAATGACCTTTTGGTTTAGCTTGTAGCTCTTTATTTTATTTTGTAACTGATAAATAAAGGCAATAGTATCAGATAACCATCTGGATAAGGTCACTTTAGAAACTGGAAGGCCTTGTTTGTTGAAAGCATAAGAAAGAAATAACTGGTCTGACTTTCTTAGTTCCTTAGTTCTATGGAGGTAAAAATGCAATTGTCTGTGTACATCCAATTGGTGGAGCTTGTATTCTGTCTTGTTGCTGTGATTAGGAAAGAAAACTGGGTGATCTATGGATTTAATTAAATTGTTCTCTGAGCAGACTTTAGGAATAAAGGATGGATTGGTCCTCAAAGAAACTCTGTCCTTGTGAAACATCAGGTAAGGATGACAAACACATAGTCCTTGAAGTTCTGAGACACGTCTAGCTGAAGTGTTAGCAACCAGAAAAAGTGTCTTCCAAGAAAGAAATATTAAAGAACATGATGCTGTCGGTTCAAAGGGAGGTAAAATTAAGGAAGCTAAAACTAAACTGAGATCCCAAGGAGGAGGAGGATCTCTAACTGGGGGTCTAAGAAGGGATGTTCCTTTCATAAAGGCCTTGCAGAGCTTATGAGACATTATGCTAGAATTAAACATACCGATATGAAAATTAGAAATGGCAGCTAGTTGTACTCTAATGGTAGCAGAAGCCGAGCCAGACTGAAAAAGCTGTGCTAGAAATTCAAGAATTTCATGGACTGGGGCTGAGAAAGGATCCAAATTTCTATATTCTGCCCAGTAAGAAAACCGTTTCCATTTACTAGCATATGTTTTCCTCGTAGTAGACTTATGTGAGGAAACAATAATATCACGGACTGCCGGGGAGATACTGGAAAGCCTGGCTAAGGTTGGAAGTGGAGTAACCAAGCTGTGAGCTGGAGAGTTTGAAGGGATTGGTGCAACCCGCCTGATTGGTGAATCAGAAGATCTGGAACTGGGTCCAGAATCCACGGTTGATCCAGAAGGTGGAGGTGTAGGAACGGGAACCATATCTGTCGAGGTAATTATGGGGCAATGAGGATAATTTTGCAACCCAACGATTTTGCTTTCTGTATGAGTCTTGGAATTAGGGGAAAGGGTGAAAAACGTAAAGGAGTCCCTGAGGCCAATCGTGGACTAGAGCATCTCTGGGTATATGACCTGGAAGAGGAAATAGGGAGAAGTAGCTGCTGCATTTGTTGTTGAGAGGCATGGCAAATAGGTCGCAGCAAGGCTGTCCCCATTTGCGGAAGATAAGATCTGCAACTTCCTGATTCAGAGACCACTCGTGAGGCATGAGGATAGCTCTGCTGAGCCTGTCCACTATGACTTTGGATTTCCCAGGGATGTGCGTTGCTATCAGAAAACGTTGGGAGGAAATCGCCCTTTGCCACAGTCTGAGTGCTTCTCGATACAAGGTGTAAGACCTGGTCCCACCCTGTTTGTTGATGTACCACACCACTGACATGTCCGTTTGGATTGCAATGGTCCCGGAAGGAAGAGAGTCTTGAAAGGCTTGCAACGCTAGGAGAACCGCTCTCATTTCTAGGACATTGATATGCAGATGGTACTCATGAGGTTGCCAAGTGCCTTGGACTGTCCTGCCTACATAATGCCCCCCCCCCACACCCTATCAGGGAGGAAATAGCCCATTGCCACAGTCTGAGTGCTTCTCGATACAAGGGGTAAGACCTGGTCCCGCCCTGATTGTTGATGCACCACACCACTGACATGTTGTCCGTTTGGACTGCAATGGTCCTGGAAGGAAGAGAGTCTTGAAAAGCTTGCAATGCTAGGAGAACCTCTCTCATTTCTAGGACATTGATATGCAGATGGTACTCATGAGGTTGCCAAATGCCTTGGACTGTCCTGCCTAGATAATGCCCCCCCCACACCCTATCAGAGAGGCATCCGTGGTCACTGTGGCTACCGGAGGGGGTTGTATGAAAAGTCTGCCCTGAAATACTAGTGGGGAGACCATCCACCAAGAAAGGTGCCTTTTGCATGTTTCTGTGATCAGGATCATGTGAGACATGAGTAGTTCCTGGAAAGACCACTGCGTGAAAAGAAGCCACTGAAGGATTCTCATGTGGAAACGCGCTAATGGCACAAAAAGAATGGCAGCTGCCATGGAGCCAAGAGTTTGGAGGACATGCCTGACTTGAACCCTTTTGCTCTGCATTGGAATTAACACTTGTTGACGAATAGTGGAAACTCTTTCCTGTGGTAATCTTGCAAACATTTCTTTTGTGTTTAATTCTGCTCTTATGCATGCGATAGACTGACAGGGCAACAAGGCAGATTTTTTGAAATTTACTGTAATGCCTAGTTGAGTGCATGATGTGATTGTATAATCCCGTGCCTCTAAGAGTTGATGCCTGGTGGTAGCAGTCAGGAGCCAGTCATCTAGATAGGGAAACACCTGGAATCCTTGATGCCTCAGGTGAGCAGTGACTACTGCCATACACTTGGTGAACACCCTGGGGGCTGAGGTGAGACCAAAAGGCAGAGCTCTGAACTGGTAATGACTGGCCCCTACCCGGAAGCGAAGAAATCTCCTGGAGCGTCTGTCCATCTTGATATGGTAGCACGCGTCCTGAAGATCTATCGAGCACATCCAATTGTCCTGACCCAGAAAAGGGAAAATGGACTGCAGTGTCACCATCCGGAACTTTTCTTTTTGTACAGATTTGTTCAATCTGCTGAGATCCAGTACTGGTCTCCAGTCCCCTGTCTTTTTTGGTACTAAAAAGAATCTTGAGTAAGTTCCGGATCCTATTTGGTCTGCGGGGACTTCTTGAATGGCTCTTTTTTCTAGCAGTCTTGAAACTTCTGTGACTGCTTAATCCCTTAGATTGGGTGGGGCCTCTGGGATGGTCTTTTTTGATTCTATGGAGGATTGATGGAAGGGAATTTTGTAACCTCCGGATATGATGGATAGTACCCATCTGTCTCTTGTTATATTTTGCCAGGCTTTTGGGTACAGCGAAAGTCTTCCCCCGACTGCCTCCAGAGGTGAGCAGTCAGGCAACCATTCAGGGATACTGGAAGGGTTTGGCAGAGAAGGTTTCTCTGTCACCCTGGATTTGCGGTCCCCGTCTGCCACAAGGGCGGCATCTGTTATTGTTGTTTCCCCCTCTGCCCCTGGGGGGAAAAGTCACCGCGTGTGTCAGGCAAGGGTCCCTGGGATTTTCGGAACCACATCTTTCCACTCTTCTGACCCTTGGGATAAGGTCTGGAAGGAGTGGAAAAACGGACTCCCACGGCAGAGAGAAGTCTTGCCTTCCTGCTCACATCTGGTCAACATGTCTTTCACCTGAGGCCCAAAGAGAAAGGAGCCATCAAAGGGAATATGGGTGAAGGACGCTCAAAAAGGTTCCGCAAACTGACACAGCCGCATCCAAGCATGTCTCCAGAGAGCCACACCTGTCCCTGCGGCTCTGCTTGATCCATCAGCTGCATAGGAAATCAGCCTCATGGAGGAGTTGACTATGGAATTAAGAGTCGCAAGCTGAGAAGCTACTTTGGCTGGTGCTCCCTCAGCTGTAGGATCTTGAAGGGTATCTCCAAGCTCTTTCAGGAGATCCCTTTGAAGACGTGTAATATGGCATAGATAGTTCAGGGACCTCATTGAAAAGGTCATTGAAGCAAACATTTGCTTTCCATATCTGTCCATCGTCCAAGACTCTTTGATCGGAGGATGAATAAATGAAGAGGTTTCTGCTAACTCTTTCTTGGTGGCTGCTGCTACCACAATGGCATCAATGGGCACACCTTTGGAGAGGAATTGCTTGTCCTGGGGAGCTGTAATAAATTTGTTTGGTCTCCTCGGAGTAGGTTCCACAGAATCTAGATCTGACCAAGCCTTTCGAGCCACTACAGACATGAGTGGATCGAAAGGAGGAGATACCCAGGAGGTGGAAGGTCGAGAACCAAATGCGTCCAGGTATACAGACTCGTCCTTGGTAGGGGCTAGGAAAGTCCAGTCCCTCCTCTGTCTAAGCATTTCAAGGATGTCCGAAAAGGAAACATCTTCAGAGGGGGACCTTGGGGACCATTCCGATTCATCCATGTCTGTATCTGAGGTGACAGACTCAAGTGAGTCTATGTGCTTCCTCTTGCACTTCTTCCAGGGAGGCTCCTCCGAGTGATCAGGGGAGGCTTTGGAAGAAGATGGATCACCCAATGGAGTGTCCTGGGGCATAGGTTCCCTACGCCTGGGGTCTGGAGGAGGAGTAGAGGTTGGAACAGACACCACGGGGGTAGGAGCCAATGGAGCTGGCAGTAGAGCTGTTTCGGAGGACAGCACACTCTGCATGACCTCGAAGGCATCCTGACCTCTAGGCAGAGAAAGCTCCGGCTCTGAAGAAACAGGAGTCTTTCTCCACATCGAGGGTGACGGCTCCGAGGCCGATGTTGGAGCCAAGCTCACCTGCGCTGAAGCTCCGAGGGGGAGAACGGGGTTGGACAAGGGTCCAATGCCACACCCCCCTCGGAGCCGATGAGAGAGCTTCGGTGCCCAGATCCCTCGATAGAAGGTATAATAAGAAGTTATGTACCTACCATAACGTTCCATGTTAGTTGTCTTCTTCTCGCCTTCTTTCTTGCTGGATGGGTTCAGAGCTGATCCTCGGCTCCGACTCGGCCTTCTACTAAAGCTCAAGAGCTATTTACTGGCTTGAGACCTCCCCATATCCCACAATGCTAGGCATCAGATACCCAGATCTCATTTGGCAGAGCTAACACCATAGAAAAAAAATTTTAAGGACACCTGTCCAAACTACAAGGTTTACCTACAGTACTAAAAACAGAGGAGGATGTAACCTAGATAAGACTCAGCCAGAGGAAGAAGGCCTCAAAAGGGATTCTTCTCGGTCTGTCCAGGCTAGGGGGATGGAGGGTGGGACACAAGAAAGAAGGAGAGAAGAAGACGACTAACATGGAACGTTATGGTAGGTACATAACTTCTTAATGTTAAATTGTCTATCTCGCCTTCATTCTTGCTGGATGGGACAGCGTCCCTAGCACCTTAGCCCTGGGTGGCTCATCGGAACAGACTCTTGTGCACAGTGGAATCAAAATCAGCTCGACTCCTGGAGGCCATATCCAACTTATAATGTGAAATGAAAGTATGAGGAGTGGCCCATGTGGCTGCAGCGCAAATAGATTCCATTGGTAGTCTTGCTTGAAACGCTGCCGACGTAGCTAACGCTCTGGTGGAATGAGCTTTTGGTTTTGTAGGGAGTTCTTTATGTCTCAGTTGATAAATCAAAGTAATAATAGAGGCCAACCACCTGGATAAGGTTACTTTAGAAACTGGCAGGCCCTGCTTGCCCTCAGCATAGGACAGGAAGAGTTGGTCCAATTTTCTTGTTTGTTTAGTCCTATCCAAATAAAAACGTAATTGCCTGTGAACGTCTAATTGGTGTAACTTTTGTTCACCTCTGTTCGAATAGTTAGGAAAAAAGACAGGTAGATCAATAGCCTGATTCAGGTTTGTCTCGGAAGGTATTTTGGGCAGAAAGGAAGGATTAGTCCTGAGTGAAACTCTATCCTTGTGAAACACAAGATAAGGAGGACGAATACAGAGGGCTTGAAGTTCCAACACTCTCCTAGCTGAGGTGATGGCTACTAAAAAGAGAGTCTTCCAGGAGAGTAACTTTAAGGAACAGGAGGACGCAGGTTCAAAAGGAGGGAGAATCAAGGAAGCTAATATCAGGTTTAAATCCCACGGAGGCGGGGGATCTCTAACCGGGGGCCTAAGTAAAATAGTCCCTTTAAGAAAGGCTTTACAAAGTTTGTGGGACATGATGCTGGTTTCTGACAGGCCAGCATGGAAATTTGCGATAGTAGCCAATTGGACCCTAATGGTGGCAGACAAGGAACCTGTTCGAAAAAGTTCTGCTAAAAAATCTAGAACGTGATGGACAGGGGCTGTAAAGGGGTCTATATTTCTAGCCTCCGCCCAGAAAGAGAAACGTTTCCACTTACTAGCATAAGTCTTCCTGGTAGTAGATTTGTGCGAAGAAAGGATGATTTCACGCACTGGCTGAGAAATATGTGGAAGCCTGGCTAAGGTTGGAAGTGGAGCAACCAAGCTGTGAGGTTGAGAGACTGAAGGGACTGGTGCAGTCCGCCCGATTGATGGACCAAGAGGTCTGGCACTGGGTCCAGATTCCAAGGCTGCTCCAGCAGGTGACGATGCAGGAATGGGAACCAAATTTGTCGAGGCCAGTAAGGGGCAATGAGGATCATTCTGGATCCCAATGCGGTCGCTTTCTGAATTAGTTTGGGAATTAAGGGAAAAGGTGGGAATGCATACAGAAGACCCCGGGGCCAATCGTGAACTAGAGCATCTCTGGGGGAGTGGCCGGGGAGGGGGAAGAGAGTGAAGAAATTGTCGCACTTGCTGTTGAGAGGGGTTGTGAAAAGGTCGCAGCAAGGTTGACCCCCTTCTGCGGAAAATTTTGTCTGCTACTAACTGATTGAGAGATCACTCGTGAGGCATGAGAATAGCTCTGCTTAGCATGTCCACTATGACGTTGGACTTCCCGGGGATGTGCATTGCTATCAGAAACCGTTGAGAGGAGATCGCCCACTGCCAGAGTCTGAGTGCTTCTCGACATTAGGGATAGGACCTGGTTCCACCCTGCTTATTGATGTACCACACTACAGACATATTGTCTGTCTGAATTGCAATAGTCCCGGTGGGTAGAGAGTCCTGAAAAGCTTGCAACGCCAAAAGCACCGCTCTCATCTCCAAGACATTTATGTGCAGGTGGTACTCTAGAGGTTGCCAAGTTCCCTGGACAGTCCTGCCCTGAAAATGCCCCCCCCCCCACCCGATCAGGGAGGCATCCATTGTCACTGTGGCAACAGGAGGAGGAAGAACAAACGGTCTGCCTTGAAGTACTAGAGAGGAGACCATCCACCACGACAGGTGGTCTTTGCATGATTGGGTGATTATTATGTTGTGAGACATCGGAAGCTGTTGAAACGACCATTGGGTAAAAAGCATCCATTGAAGAATTCGCATGTGAAAACGCGCCAGGGGAAGTAATGTGATTGCTGCTGCCATGAGACCCAAAGTTTTCAGTACAAACCTGGCCTGAATTCTTTTGCACTGTAGTAAGGTCTGGACATGTCGACGAATGTCTGATACTCTTTCTAAGGGAAGTTTTGCCGACAGCTCTTTTGTATTTAATCTTGCGCCTATAAAGGTTATAGATTGACAAGGCGACAATGCAGACTTTTCAAAGTTTATAGAGATACCTAGCTCAGAGCAAGTTTGGATGGTATAATCCCTGGCTCACAGTAGCTGATGCCTGGTGGAAGCAGTCAGGAGCCAGTCGTCTAGATATGGAAACACCTGGAATCCTCACCGTCACAGATGAGCCGTAACCACTGCCATGCTTTTGGTGAACACCCTGGGGGCTGTGGTGAGACCAAAGGGCAAGGCTCTGAATTGATAGTGACTGGCTCCCAGCCGGAAGTGGCGAAACCTTCTGGAGCGTCTGTCCATTTTGATATGGTTGTACGCATCCTGAAGGTCTATGGAGCACATCCAATTGTCCTGACCCAAAAAAGGTAGAATGGACTGAAGCGTGACCATCCGGAACTTTGTTCTTTGAACAGATTTGTTTAACCTGCTGATATCCAAAATGGGTCTCCAGTCCCCTGACTTTTTTGGTACCAAAAAGAACTTGGCGTAAATCCCGGATCCTTGCTGGTCTGCTGGGACTGGCTGGATGGCCCTTTTTTCTAGCAGTTTTGAAATTTCTAGTACTGCTTGTTCCCTTAGACCGGGTGGAACATCTGGAAGGGACCTGTTTGTTTGTACAGGGGTGTGGACAAAGGGGATTTTGTAACCCTCGGATATGATAGACCGTACCCATTTGTCTTGTGTAAGGAGTTGCCAGGCTTCTGGGTACAGTGACAATCTTCCCCTGACTGCCTCCGAAGGTGGACAGTCGGGCAGCCCCCCAGGGGTGCTAAAAGAGTTTGTCAGAGTAAGATTCTCTGCTAACCTGATTTTGCGGAGCCCCCCTGCCCCTCGGGCGACGTCTATTATTGTTCCCTCCCCTGCCCCTGGAGGGAAACCTCGCCACGTGTGTTAGGCACGATGCCCTGGGATATGCGAAACCACATTTTACCACTCTTCTGACCTTTAGAGTATGGTCTAGAGGGTGTAGAAAAACGGACTCCCACGGCAGAGAGAGTCTTGCCTTCCTGCTCACACCTGGTAAGGGTATCCTTCACCTGTGGTCCAAACAGAGCCGAACCATCGAAGGGGGTATTGGTGAAGGATGCCTTAAAGGGGTCAACAAAGTTACATAACCGCATCCAGGCATGTCTTCTCAAAGCCACGCCTGTACCTGCGGTCCTACTCGCCCCATTGGCTGCATAAGAAATGAGCCGCATGGAGGAGTTGACGATAGAGTTAAGGGTCGCCAGCTGGGAGTTAATCTTATCCTGAGCCCCCGCAGCTGATGGATCCTGAAGGGTATCACCCAGTTCCTTAAGAAGATCCCTTTGAAGGTGGGTGAAATGGCACAGATAATTCAGCGACCGCATGGAAAAGGTCGCTGAAGAAAACATCCACTTCCCGTACCTGTCCATTGTCCTAGATTCTTTATAGGTGGATGGACTGGCACCAAAGGGTCAGTCAACTCCTTCTTAGTGGCTGCTGCCACCACCATGGCATCAACAGGGACACCTTTTGTCAGAAATTGTTTGTCGGATGGGGCTGTAATGAACTTCGTGGGCCTGCGGGGAGTTGGTTCCACTGTGTCCGGGGCTGTCCACGCCTTTCAAGCCACCACTTCCATGAGTGGGTCGAAAGGTGGAGACACCTAGGAGGTGGAAGGGCGAGAACCAAATGCGTCCAGGTACACCGACTCATCCTCGAAAGGGTTAAGGGCAGTCCAGTTCCCCCTCTGCCTAAGGATCTCTAGGATGTCTGAAAAGGACACATCCTCAGAAGGGGACCTTGGGGACCCTTCCGAATCCTCCAAGTCGGTATCAGACGTGACTTACTCGGGGGAGTCAACATGCTTCCTCTTACATTTTCTCTTCTGAGGGGACTCCTCCGAATGATCAGGGGAGGCCTCAGAAGAGGAAGATACGCCCAATGGGGCGACCTGAAGCGTCTGTTCTCCACGCTTGGGGTCAGGAGGGTGGACAGAGACCGATGCAGGCACCATGGGGGGAGGAGCTGAAGGGGACGATCGTGGAGCCGACACAGGAGTCAGCATGCTCCTCATGACCTTGAAGGCGCACCTGTCGGGCAGAGCAGAGGGTCCCTGCTCCGAAGAGACGTGAACCCCTCCCGGCACTGAGAGGGACAGCTCCGAGGCCGATGTCGGGGCCAAGCTCACCTGCGCCGAAGCCCTCAGAGGGAGAACGGGGTCGGACAAGGGTCCAATGCCACTCGCCCCCTCGGAGGCGACGAGGGAGTCCCGGCGCCCAGATCCCTCCAAGGAAGGAACCAATGAAGAGATCGGAGCCGACGAAGGAGCCAAAAGGTGTGGTATCGGCTCTGACGTTTCCATGATTCAAGCCCCAACCAGCTCCGGCTCCGAACACAATAGGGGAGTCGGAGGAGGAACTGTTGAAGACACCGGGATAGCCACAGTCTGTTGAGAAGGGATGGTTAACATCTTGGCCAGGGCCTGCGATTTAAGTAGTCTACTGACCACCCTCTCTAAGTCATGGTCGGATAACCTGGAAGACCGAGAGGAATGGGACCTATGGCTCCGTTCCGACTGAAGCAAAGGTGACCTCGGAGCCGAGCGAAACGATTCTAGGGAAGGGGACCTAGAACGTTTTCGGCCCAATGACGGTGCCGACATTAAAGTCGGAGCCGATAGAGGTCTAGAGGTGTCGGCCCCAGCCGGAGCCGAAGAGGAGGCAGATGCTCCACCCGGCGACGGCCCTGAACTGGGAGCCGACGGCTTGGCGGGCTTTGAGGATTTCCTCGACTGAGGCTTCGCCAGGGATCCCTCTGGCTTGAGTAGGCCTCTCAAGATAAGCTTGTTCCTACGCTCCTGCAGGACTCTCGGGCTGAAGGCATGACAGACCGAACAGAAGTCCTGCAGGTGTAGGGAACCCAAGCAATAAACGCAAGAAGTGTGACCATCTGTCAGAGACATCTTCTGACAGCACGAGTCACACTTCTTGAAGCCTGAAACTTTGGTATCTTTGGACATACTGGCCAGGGGATACCAAAGAAAGAAAAAAAGTTACACTAGTGCTTAAACAAGACACACAGACACACTCACACGCCCGCACTAGATAAGGTAACAGTAGTGAGCAGAAAAATCTATCACAAACACCCACATAAAATAACTACAACAACCTCAATAAAAATTATAAGGCTACTATAGGTACAACAAGGGGGGGGGGGGGTTAGCCATTAATAGAGAAGGAACAAGGGGGGAAGGGGAGAAACTCTCTAACAGAAAAACGAGTTTCCTAAGTGGGACAAACTAGTGGGATACACAGTACAACTATACTAAAAGTTAAAGACAATCTAACTCTATGAAAAATACAGTTAAAATTTAGCTGAAAAAGGCAAAAAAGGATTAATACGACCTGAGCCAGTAAAAAACGCAACCTCATAGCTGAAGCAGCAAACGAGATCTGGGTATCTGACGCCTAGCGTTGTGGCATATGGGGAGGCCTCGAGCCAGTAAATAGCTCTCGAGCTTTAGTAGAAGGCCGAGTCGGAGCCGAGGATCGGCTCCGAACCCATCCAGCAAGAATGAAGGCGAGATAGACAACTTAACATTCAAGGTTATCGGAGCCGACGTCGGAACAGAAGGAGAGATTATGATTGGCGCTGATGGTTCTACTATCTGCTGATCCATGGTCTCTGGCTCCAAGCTAAATGTAGTCGGAGGAGGAACAGAAATAGAGGCGGTTGGAGCTGATACCTGTTGAGGTGGGCTGGACAGAATTTTTGCCAGTGCCTGTGACTTAAGCAACCTACTTACTACTCTCTCCACATCATGATCCGATAATCTAGAGGATCGAGAGGAGTGGGAAGAATGATGGCTACATTCACTCTGTAACAAAGGTGACTGAGGTGCCAAGTGGATGGACTCCAAGGACAGAGACCTCAGTCTCTTATGGCTCCGAGACAGCTCCGAAATAGCAAATGGAGCCAACGGAGGAGTTGTCTTGTCTCCGAAGGTTGAAACAGACTTAGGGAATTTTGCTGGCTGAGTACTTTTAGCCGGAGAATCCTGAGGCTTCAATTATCCCCGAAGGATTCATTTGTTTTTGCGCTCCTGCAGGACCCTTGGACTAAAAGCGTGACATATAGAACAGGAGTCCTGCAGGTGAACAGCGCCCAAACAATATACACAACTAGTGTGTCCATCTGTCAGAGACATTTTCTGACAGCATGAGTCACACTTTTTGAAGCCAGATACCTTGGTATCTTTAGACATTATAGTAACAACAACCACAACAACAATAATAAAAAGCTATACTACAAAAAACAAGAAACAAATCGACTTTTTTTTTTTTTTTTTTTTTTTTACAGTTAAGGAACAGAAAGGAAAGCCTCTAATTTAAACAGCTATCCTAAGATGGGGGGAGGGAGAACTCTCTAATTTAAATGAGTTCAAGGGAACAGAAGGCCTGCGAGTTATGGAGCGACGGCCAACAAAGTTAAAAAATACACAAGAAAGCAATAAGGGATAAAGGAATATTATCTATACAAAAAAATGACAAATACTTCACAAACTTTCAAGAAAAAACAATATATTAATAGAAAAAACTATACTAAGCATGAGCCAGTAAAGAAGCAACCTCGCAGTTGAAGCGGCAAATGAGATCTGGGTAGCTGATGCTGGGCATGCTGGGATAAGGGGTAGCCTCGAGCCAGTAAACAGCTCTCAAGCTATAAAAGATGGCCGAGTCGGAGCAGAGGATCGGCTCTGAACCCAAACAGCAAGAACGAAGGCGAGATGGACAACTTAACATCATACCTTACATTTTTAGTTTTTGACTTTTAAAAAGTAAGGTAGGAATACATTCCCTCTCTCCCCAACCTCAGAACAAGTCAAACCAAACAAATAGCATAGGGTACAGTATTAGTCAGGCCTATTTTCAACAGTAATTCTCAAACAACCAGAATCTACAGTTATCCAACATCTACTAATCCCCATGGGTGCCAGTTAACTGAGAGTTTAATATACTTCGCATTGACCAAAGCCATTCAAAGCACAACTAAAGTTGTTCGAAGTATCTCAGACTGTGCAAAGTGTTTGCAGAATGTGTGCTTTATTATGGTGCAATTATTTCAAAGAGTTTGCTGTGTGCAATGTACAGTTATTTTGCAAAGTGCAGTCAAAGTACAGCCATTTCAAAAAGTTTCTTGTGCTGTGTACATTTATTCCCAGAATGCCGCCATTTCCAAGTACTTTACAGAGTTGTTTTGCAAAGTACAGTCATTTTAAAAGTTCCTTGTGCTATATACAGTTTATTTGCAAAGTGCATTCATTCCGAAGTGTTTCTTACTCTGAGCTTCTTCTGCTGTGTTCAGTTTATTCACAAAGTACAGTCATTTAAAGTATTTCTTACACTGTTAAGGAGTGATTTCGCAAAGTACAGTCATTTAAATTGTTCTTGTGCTACAGAAACTTATTTGGCAAAGTGCAGTTATTTCAAAAAGTCATTTATTTACCAGTACAAGCTTATGGCCAGACCCTTCCAAACAAGCAGCCATTCTTGAAATGCTGGATCCAGACAATGCCCAATCCCTACAGTGTTTCACTGGTATGGTTA
Organism: Protopterus annectens; assembly: GCF_019279795.1. Classification (NCBI taxonomy): domain Eukaryota; kingdom Metazoa; phylum Chordata; order Ceratodontiformes; family Protopteridae; genus Protopterus; species Protopterus annectens. The sequence goes on from NC_056750.1 coordinate 770,628,779, forward strand.
ACTATTTGGGCAAATTTATCCCTGACTTTAGTGAGTTATCAGTGCCTTTAAGAGAGCTGACATGCTAAAAAATGTTGCCTGGTCATGGTTACAACAGCATCAGAGAGCATTTGATAACCTCAAACAGCAAATTGCCAACCCACCTACATTGAGATATTATGATGTTCATAAACCAGTACTGCTTTCCTGTGATGCTTCAAAGTTCGGTCTTGGTGCAGTTATTCTTCAAGAGGGCAGACCTGCTACCTATGCATCTAGAACTCTTACCCAAACTGAAATGCAGTATGCTCAAATTGAGAAGGAACGTTTGGCAATTGTGTTCGCATGTTCGAAGTTCCATGATTATATTTGTGGCCAAACTATCCAAGCTGAAACTGATCATCAAACTCTAGTCACTATTTTAAAGATGCCTATGCATACTGCTCCAGCAAGACTACAAAGAATGATGCTCAGATTACAAAAGTATAACTTCAAAATGGTCTACACAAAAGGCAAACTTCTTTATCTTGGCTGATACCCTACCCAGATCATCCTAAAATACCACAGAACAGCTTGATGCAGAGAATTTTGATTTGATGTCACGGAAGTGCATAATTTTTCTACCACAAGACTCGATGAGCTAAGAGATCATACAATGACTGATCCAATTTTGTAGAAGCTCAACCACTTCATCAACTGGCAGTCAAAGCAATCTTGTGTACCACCAGAAGTACAACCTTATTTTCCATACAGATGAGATGCTGATGGAAGATGGTATCATTTTCAATGATCCTGTATTATTGTTCCTACTCCCTTACAATATTAATACATTCAGATTTTGCATCATGGCCACCCAGGTTCCAAAGCTACCAAAAGATGGGCAAGAGGACTAGTATTTTGGCCTTCTCTGTCGAAAGACATTGCTAAAGTGCTTTCATCTTGTTCAGTATGCAATAGTGCTAAAACACATTTGCAAAAAGAGTCACTTCAGCTAAGCCAGATTCCTGAACTACCTTGGTCAGCAGCAGCCACTGATCTATTTCATTGGAACAATCAGCATTACTTAGTGTTGGTGGACTCTTATTCAAACTGGTTTGAAATTGATTTGCTACCTAACCTAACATCCACTGCTGTTATTACTAAGTTGAAACAGCATTTCTCAGTCCATGGCATTCCACACAAAATTATTTCTGACAACAGTACCCAGTTTACCAATCAATTGTTCCAGAAATTTGCAAGAGTGGGAACTTTATCCATGTTACTAGTACTCCAGAATACCCAAAGTCAAGTGGCCTTGCTCAACGTGCAGTACAGAGTGCAAAGCAATTACTAGAGAGGTCAAAGTGTGACAATACTGATATCTTCTTGAATTTACTTAATCTCAGAAATATACCCCGTTACAACCTACTTGGCTCGCCTGCTCAGGGACTTCTAGCTAGGCAAACCAGAACAACCTTGCCTATCATTTCTAGTTTGTTGGTGCACAATGCTAAAAACAACAGAGCAATCAAAGCGCAACTCTTTAAGAAGTGTTCCTTTCAGAAGTCCAGCTATGATAAAATGAGCAGATTTCTTCATCTGTTGAAAGAAGGAGAGACAGTAAGAATGCAAACAGTGAAAGGCTTTGATCGAACTGGTCAAGTGAGAGGCATATTTGCCAAGCCGAAATCGTACTTAGTGGAATCTGACGGTATAGAATACAGGAGAAACCGCAGGCATCTTCTTCCAGTATCTGAATCTATATCGCAGCATTGTACCTGTGATACAGACTCTACATCTCAGAGCAAATCTGACAATGTTCATACTGAAGAAAATGTCTCAGTATTCGCTCCCGTTCCTGATGATGTCCCAGATGTCCCCAAAGTTGAACATTCCTTGAAGACAGTCTCCATTGCTAGATCCAGTTCTGACTTTTATGTTACACGATCAGGTTGTATTTCTAGACCTAGTGTAAAATACAGCAACCTGGACATGATTGTTTTATGTGTGTCTAATTTTGTATGATTACATGTCAAAGAATTAGTTCTGTATAACTGCATGTCAAAAGATCATTTCTGTACAATTGCATGTCAATGAATACGGTTATTTGGTATATGATCTATTTCTCAAAGAGGGAGGATGTAGAACAGAGCATGTGTTAAACTTTAAGAAGAATTTCCACATGTAGGCACGTGCATATAAATAGTGAGCATGTGCAGGCAGCAGTGCCACTTTGATAGAACAGCCAGAGTGTTAACATGTATGAGTGTAGTAGTCAGTCTGTTTATAAGTTTGTTTAAGTTACTAAGACCTCAGTCCTGATGTGTTTGTTTGTTTGTGTAATAAAGCTGCTTGAACCAAACTCACAAATGTTCGTCTGTTTTATCCTGACCAGACGAGTGACATCCTGTATCCAAATGGGACATTGAGGGCCAGTCATTTACAAGTTACCTCTGTTCATAAGGGACATAGGTGCCAGGCCCAGTGTAAATTTCCTATTCCTCATCCACTGGTCTAGGTTGTGCTTAAACCGGTTAATAAATGAACTCATCTTCATGGTAGGTCAAGTTTCACCTCACTGAATATAACTGGCTGAGAGTGGGATGCTTCAGTTTGAGTTAACTACTTTCACTTCTCACAGATATAATCATTTGGATTACATAGGAGTTTGTTTTCCATGAGCACGAGACATTTCTTAAACAACCTTAGGATTCCATGATCTATATGTCTGGCAGTAGAAGTGGGGATAAGTATATTGCCTTTCCACAAAGATCAGTGATGCAGAATGAATGATAAAGGGAGCTAATGAGGGGCTGGGATGATAATACAGGAACAAAGTTTGTCGGACTAGTGATAAGTTCAGAGCAGCAAGGTACCTGGGCTGCACAGAATAGATCAGCTAATAAGAAGTTTGAGCAACTCAATACAAGCCATTTAGACAGAGCAAAAGTGGCTAAGTAGCTCACAGGAATTGGAATGAGGTACTTGTCTAGTGTTACAAAGAAGATAGAATTTTGTTGTATGCACTACCTTAATGGAACTACCACTACTACAGTGCTGTGCTCAGGGCAGCTCTGCTCAATAAATACTAAACAAGAAAACCAAAGAACCAATGAAAACCAGGTGAAATCTGAAGTACATGTGCAATCACAACTTATTCCAAGATGGTCTAAACACCTGGTTAAACAGATTACTCAAGACAGAAAATACAATGCAAAAACAGTATCAGACAATACAGAAATTATCTTAAAATAGGAGAACTGTTAGGCAAATTAAAGGAAAACCTTACTCAAAAACTCAAAAACATGATTATTTCATCATCCCTTGAGGAGTTCAACATTTTAACATCACTCTGGCATTGTATGTACTTTATTTATTTTTTTTATAATTTTTACATTTTATACTACAGTCTGCCCACATGCTGTACAGCATATTGATGTGATTTGTATTTTTTAGTCTACCACCTGGTATCCCACATTCCACTGTATGGATGTTGAAGATTCCATCATGCAGGTGTCTTAGCTGCAGAGCTTTTGTCCATACATTCACTTAACATGGTAGTTCTGACACTTCCTGCTTTCTTCTACTCAGTCAATTTTAATTACCATTTCTTGTTGTTCAAGAACTACCCTTGTTTGCCTTTTAGTTCATCCCCCAAATCAGACTTTCTAAATACATTTCACTGCTGTTGCTTTTCAAAATGTAGTATTTCAACTCATCTCTTCACCCCAAATCACTTCTCTTTCCTGTGTATCAAAGTGCTTTTAATAACTTGAGCTGTTTACTCCTACGATTCACAGCTCACATTAGGAGGTTGGTAATCTGCCAAAAGTTAATTTAATACTGCTTTCTTTATTAAAAGTACTAGTCAGAGTGCTACTAAATTTCCGTAACACACAGGCTACAGACAGTCTAAGCTTTCATTCTCTCCTCAGGTTTTAATCCATACTCCATAGCAGTTCCTAGCACAGTGTTTGTCATACTTCTCAATTTCTTTGCTCAAGATTTATGGACAGATGAAAAATAATGGTTGAACAAAGCCCCCAAATCATGGATAATGTTTAAACATTCCAAGTACAACACAAAACAATTCCAAAAAAGGATTAATGGTCAGCCACATAAGCAGTAAGTAAATCAGAAAAAATATGAACGGACTGAACCAATACACAACTGAGGTAAAAATACATTTATTAAATAAGGTTAGCGTTTTCACAAGTGTACCAATCTCTTCATCAGACCAATTAAACAGAATAAAATAGAATAAACACTTCTTTCATTTTATACAACAGTTTCACAATTAAAAGGCAATAGTCGACCAGTTAAAAGTCATTTATCTTGCTTTAAACAAATACCAAGTAATGAATAACACTGCATCATCACAAAGCATACAATCAAAAGAACTTTCAAAGATGTACTATGTTAAACGAATACTAAGTATCAAAATGACATCACCACACAGCAAAGTCATTTCATTTAAAGGTAAAGTAGCCTATCTAATAAAAGCCCATACAGCGAATCTGTCTTCAATCAAACTATTACATACCCAAAATATTCAATACTAACAGTCTAATCTATTAATTTCAATAAACCCTGAGACTTCAGAACCGGTTTAAGCAAAATCATACCGCTAAGCCAAAGCCTCTATCGGCTCTAGGCTTCAGTATCCATCCCAATTCATTTTTCTCCGTATTATTCTCCAAGTCTCCAATTGGCTGTCTTCTTCTAAAATCTCAACAGCCATAAAGTGAAAGGAGTATGTATTATCAGTAGCAGAGACATGCTTAGCAAGCATATTCGCATTATTCCTTATTTGAATATTGTACACATGCTCTCTTATTCATTCCCTAAAAGAGAAGACAATTATAAGTGATTGTGTAAGGAAGAACATGTGACAGGGACATATCCTTGCTCTAAATGTAATTGCTGCACATATATTTGTACAAACAGATACTTCTTATATCTGGATACAGGGGAGATGTTTGACATTAGAGTTAAAGCTAATTGTGCTACAAAAAACTTTATATATTTAGCACAATGCAGAGTATGGGATTTGTTCTATGTGGAAAAGACAGGTCTTTTAGGGAAGAAGGACCGACTTTGGAATTAACTGACTGCTAAATGGTCAAGCGAAATATGGTCCCTCTTTCTCAGGGAAAACAAGCAGCAAAGGACAGTAAAAATTAAGTCTTTAAAAGTCACTTTTTCACATACAAACACAGTAAAAAGCATATAAAACACTTGCCAACCACTTAAAGTAAAATAAACACAGTTTCTCTACAGAAAAAAACAGCGTGAACAACTTTTAAAATGACAAGGAACAAATGGCACTCTTGTTTAAAAGTACAATACAGTCCTGTGATAGCACAAACTCATAGCTTTAAAATAACTTTCCTGATGAGGAAAGTATTAATAATCAGCAAAAACAACTGAATAGAATGCCCCCCCCCCCAAAAAAAAAGAGAACGTTTCTGTCTAGCAAAGGAACAGCACAAGCGGACCATTGATCCTCAAAAACCTCAAAGGAGCATACTATTTATTGCCATAAAGCTCTTTATTGTCACCAGAGCTGTGGATGAAGGCAAGGTGGTTCATACAGCCTACCTTGATCTGGCCAAAGCTTTTGATACCATTCCCTACTCAGGAATCATAGAAAAACTCACTAAGCTAGGCATCAAACCCTATATCACTAGGTAGGTTACAAACTGGCTCACAGAAACAACCCACAGTGTGAAAGTAGATGACTCCAAGTAAGACTGCCGACTAGTCGTGAGTGGAGTCCCACAGAGTTTGGTCCTGGGTCCACTCCTATTTGGTATCTACTTCTCTGTATTCCAGGCCAACATGAGGGGACTCTGGCTGACAAAGTTCCCAGACGATTGCAAGTTTGGATCTATTATTAACTCCTCAAGTGATGTTGAGGTCCTACAAAATGGTCTCACTGAGACCAACGACTGGTGTCAGAACCATGGCCTTAAGCTCAATGCCAAAAAATGTATCGTCATCCCCTTTGGGAAAAACCCGGTTCCATTGAATTACCACATTTATGGTAGTCCACTGAACAGAGAAGGCATTATAAGAGATCTGGGAACACAGGTTAACCGCAACCTCTCTTTTGATCACCACATTGCCACTGTGGTCAGAAAGTACTTCTATGTGGCACATCTCATTACTAAGGGTTTTGCATCCAGGAAGAAAGAGATCATTGTCTCCCTCTACTCTTCCATCATTAGGCCAATCATTGAGTACAGTGCCCTATTTGGCATGTACCTCACTAGACACCTGCAACAACTGGAGAAGCCGCAAAAGTACCTCACAAAGAGGATCCTAGGCCTTAAACACTTGTCCTATATGGACAGACTCAAAAAACTCCAACTATTCTCTGTCTCATATCGCCTACTTAGAGACGATCTCTGCTTGACTTACAAAGCCATGTCTGACCCAGCTCTGTTAGAAATGCTACATCTAAAGAAATCCCAATCCCTCCGCACCACACGCTCCAGAGACCTCAACCTCATTATCACAATTAACAGAATATGCTGGAGGAACAGGTTCATAACCCAGAGACTGCCCATGTTATGGAATAGACTTCCCATACATGCCAAGTAGAGCACCTCGCTGACCCTCTTCAAGAGAAATCTTGATGAGTGGATGGGAAACAGAAAATTCACCCTGGGGATATCTCTAGTGGCTCTACTTGACAGAGGCACTGGGAACTACGGTCGGATCGCACTATGCCAGGGTAATCCTATGGCTAGGCTTGTAAAGGTCCCAGGGCCATTAACCTAGTACACACCTATGAACCCATGAAGGCCTTAGTGCCCAAACGTATCTTTTTGTCAGCTCAGCTTGAACTACCTGACAGACTGGGTGTGCTGATGATGCCCTAAAGCTTTGGAATCTGGCCAGCTGTTATAAACTTGGCAGGATATAATCCATATAACTATAAGGCTACTGAAGAAGTGATCAGTATGATGAACATCCTCTGTTGCCTGGCCAAAGGGGACTCACTACCATATTCTTTGTGGAGTCCTTCTGTATCTTTAAAAGAACCCAGGATATTAGATGAAAGCATGGAAAGGTACAGAGAACCTGTCCATGGAAATAAGAAGACATCTGTCTTCCAGGCTTGTTTTCAGACAATCCTGAAGCAGTATTTCTTTACTTCTCTGTTCTGGTAGGAGGGAAAAAGCACTAGTTGAGGTATTCCCTACAGCTGGATCAATTCTTGGAAAACTTCAGGAGGGAGGTTACATTTGGAAGGTCTGTCCTGACCCTGCATAGCTTGTCTGATACAATGTTTTCTCTGAAGAGTCAAACTGAGCTGAGATGCTATATCTCAGGCTATCACAGGAAGTCTACAAAAGGGAGTAAGATCTGATACCCTAGGTTTGCTTATGTACAACTTCACTGAGGTCTTGTCTTGAAAATTTACAAAGGCCCCGGAGACCAGGGATGACTTAGGGTTTCACCACATTTATTATGACCAACATGTCTTTGACATCTGTATTTTTTGTCTGTCTTGCTTGCTCCACATAACTTGCATTTTCACACCTTTTGAAATCATTCCTCAAGCCAGATCTGAAACATCTGTTGTAACAGACTGAAGAGGAGGTGTAAGGGAGAATGAGAGACCTGGATTCAGGGAGAACTGGTCTACCCACCACAGAACCTCCTTCCTTACAAACTCCAAAATAGGGATCTGAAAATAGAAAGGGTCCATACGGATTTAAAGTACCATTGAGTTTTTCTCATGTAACGTCTGACTAGGACTATCATAAGCATCAAGGAAGCCACATGCCCCATAATCCCAAGAGGGAATGGGGAAAAAGATGAGTGATCTGAGTAATGAAAACTTGGCATAGCAGAGTCTTCCACCAGTGGTTGAGGTACAACAACAGCAAGCCAGACACCCACTGACTCCCTAACAATGTTTTTCTTCTTGTGGGCAGGAGAAGGTAAAACTGCAGACACCAGTAGCTACTCCATAGGTAAGCCAAGAATGAGACCTTGAGAGTAGATAGTCTGGATGAGTTAGTACAAATGAAGTTGTTGATAAGTGATATTGATAATAAGTACAGCACTGGCAATCCCTCACAAGCACAATATCCTGTCCTAAAAATACAAAACCACACAATATATAGGAAAATTCTGTCAAAATGCCAGGGCAGCACGATGTCAGGGCACTTCTAAGGCTAGGCTTGTAAAGGCTCCAGGGCCATTAGCCTAGTACACACCTATGAACCTATGAAAAAAAATTATGTTCATACGTTCATAGATGTCTACTAGGCTAATGGTCCTGGAGCCTTTACAAGCATAGCCCATAAGATTACCCTGGCAACATGCCACCCGACCTTAGTTTCCAGTGCTTCTGTCGAGTAGACCCACTGAAGTGATCCCCAGGGTAAATTTTCTATTTCCCATCCACTCATCAAGATTTCTCTTGAAGAGGGCCAGTGAGGTGCTCTGTTTGACATGTATGGGAAGTCTGTTCCATAGCATGGGCTGTCTCTCGGTTAGGAACCTGTCCCACTAGCATGTTCTGTTGATTGTGGTAATGAGGTTGAGGTGTCTGCAGCGTGTGGTGCGGTGGGATTAGGATTTATTTAGATGTAGCATTTCTAACAGAGCTGGGTCAGACATGGCTTTATAAGTCAAGCAGAGATCGCCTCTAAGTAGGCGATATGAGACAAAGAATTGTTGGAGTTTTTTTAGTCTGTTCATTTAGGACAAGTGTTTAAGGTCTAGGATCCTCTTTGTGAGGTACTTTTTTGGCCTCTCCAGTTGTCTAGTGAGGTACATGCCAAATGGGGCATTATACTCGATGACTGGCCTAATGAGGGAAAAGTAGAGGAAGACAATGACCTCTTTCTTCCTGGATGCAAAACCCTTAGTAATGTGATGTGCCACATAGAAGGACATTCTGACCACAGAGGCAGTGTGGTGGTCAAAGGAGAGGTTGCTGTCAACCTGTCTGCAGATCTCTTATAATGCCTTCTGTGTTCAGTGGACTACCATCGATGTGGTAATTCATGGGAACTGGGTTTTTCCCAAGGGGGATGATGACACATATTTTGGCATTGAACTTAAGGCCATGGTTCTGACACCAGTTGTTCATCTCAGTGAGGCCTATCTGTAGGATGTCAACATCACCTGGGGAGTTAATAATGGCTCCCAACTTGCAACTGTCTGCAAACTTTGTTAGCCAGAGTCCCTTCATGTTGGAGTAGACTTCTGAAAAGTATATACCAAACAGGAGAGGAACCAGGATCGATCCCTATGGAACTCCACTCGTGACTAGTCAGCAATCTGACTTGGAGTCAGCTACTTTCACGCTGTGGGTTCTATCTGTGAGACAGTTTGCAACCCACCTAGTGATATAGGGGTTGATACCTAGCTTAGTGAGTTTTTGTAGGATTCCTGAGTGGGGAATGGTACCAAAGGCCTTGGCCAGATCAAGGTAGGCTGCATGAACCACCTTGCCTTCATCCACAGCTCTGGTGACTGACTCAAAGAAGTTGACCAAGTTGAGCAGGCATGATCTACCCTTCACAAAACCAAACTGTGTGGGATCCAGAGTTTGGAGATTACATATATCCTTGTTTATTAGGTCCATGATGATGCGCTCCATAGCTTTGCATATCAGACTTGTCAGGCTAATGGGCGATAGTTCCCAGGGTCTGTAGTTGCTCCTCCTTTGTAGAGAGGGATGACTATAACAGTCCGCCATTCAATAGGGACAAAGCCTGAGGTGAGGTTGTGATTGAACAAGGCACACAAGTGAGGTGCCAGTTTACTCTGTAGTTCATGTAGAACACAGCCAGGGATATTGGAAGGTCCCATAGAAGCTGTATTCTTGGCCTTGGGCAGTGCTGTTTTAACCTGTGCAGCAGTAATAATGGGTGCCTGGCAATCTACTGGTATTGTGATTGGTCCTTTGGTGGGGGGAGTGGAAAAGTTGGCAATGAATCTGTCGGCCAGTATATTGGCAATATCTGTTGGCTCGGTATAGGAGGTACCATTGTGCAGTAGCTCAGAGCAAATCTGCATATTGCTGTGGAGGTTCTTTACATAACTACAGAAGGCCTTGTGGTTGTCTTTACTATCTGCTGCAATTCTGTTTTCATAGCTAGCTTTAGAGGATTTGATGAGGGATCTCAACGTTTCGTTGATGCTGATACGGGAGTTTTTCCAGTCTTGAGACTTCACCTTATTCCGCATCAGTTTCCTCCTTCTGTTGTAGAGTTTGTTTATAGCAAAGGACCACCAGATTGGCTTCCTTTTTTTGGATGAAAGCATCTTGGTTCTATTGGGTATGGCAAGATCCATGCATTTGTGTACGTGTTCGTACAGTGCATTGGTGTAAGATTCGGCAGTCATGCAACTATTCTCCATTTGCATGGGTGCCTTGAAGTTAGCTACTTCTGTTCTTAGGAGCCCAAAGTTAGCTTTGGAGAAGTTTTTCATGGTGGTTACCTTTGCAGAGGGGGGTGGGAGGGATGTGGATTTCCATGGTGCTTAGTTTGTGGTTGGATCTAACCAGGGAGGAGTTGACTATTGGTGTAGAGAAATGGTCGCCCATGTTAGTAATGACCAGGTCAAGGATGTTACTACCTCTAGTGGGGGTAAGAACGAGCTGGTCCAGGGCATTGGAATTAATGCATTTCAGGAAACATTGGGATAGCTGAAGTCGCTCAGTATGAGTGTGTTAAGTTGGACCCTAATATTCCCCAGGGTGCTTAGGAATGTGGAGTGAGTTACTTGGGACATGATTGGGGACCTATAACAGACTACGACCTGAATCGTTGTCTTACCCAATGTTAGCTGCACCTGAAGTATCTCTGATGCATTATGTTGGGCTACTAGTCTGGAGAAGTGCGCATCTTTATGAATATGGAAACACCACCACCTTTGGAGCTTCGGGCCAAGTTCTGGGGCCGAAAGGTGTAAAATGATTTATAGCCTGGTAGTGCAGGGGTTCTTTCTGCTGCCTTGAACAAGGTCTCTGTTACAGCAGAAATGTCGATGTTCTCCATTTTAAGGAGTGCTTTGAGTGAGTGCATTTTGAGATTTAGACTTCTAGCATTGAGCAGCATGACCCTCAGATTGCATTTGTTTGTAGCTGTTACAGTGGTAATTTTTTCTTTGGAGCACCGCCTAAAAAAGGCACTACAGAGGTGGTAAGACCCTTGGCCAGTATCTGGAAGACCAGAGGTGACAGATGCAGGACATCTCTGGCAAAGCATCGAGGTCTGTAAATCATGCCATCCCAGGCAGACAGATACCGGATCCCCTTAGAATGACACCAGAAACTTAGCCAATTGTTGAAATCAATCATTTCTACTTGTACTGTGGTATCATTCTGGGTGATGGTGGGATGCTGCTCAGGGCTAGAGTCATACCCGCCTGGGCTACATAATCCGAGAGCTCCTTCATGTTTCTTTTCATGTAGCCCAGGGAGGTACATCTCCGGTTATTCACACCCACATGTACAATGACAGAGTCATATTTGTACCTGTTGTTGAGGGACATGAGGGTGTGTGTTACATGGTGGATCCTGGCACCTGACAGGCAGCTGACTGTTACTTTGTCCTTATTTAACCTAGTGAGTGGGACATCAGTGTGCCTCACTATTGCGTCACCTATGACTAGTGTGCTGGGCATGCTGTTTTGCCTTAGGGGCTTTGGTTGAGTGGCACACTGTTTAGGAGAGTTATGTGTCTCATGATTAGTGTTGTGTTGTGGTGATCGAGTGTGTTTCTGTTTTTTTACACAAAAACTTCATTTAAGCATTTACACACAAACATCTTAGAAATGCAATGACACTCCATAAAAACATTCAGTTTCCTAGCATTCACATTTCAGAGAAATACACGTATACTTCAGAAAAATAAATTCTAGTGGAAGGTTTTCACAAGTGTAGACTTAATCTACCCAGCTTTGAAGGATCCTTATCTGATCAACAGTTCCACGCTTTGGTGGCAAAAAAGCTCTGACTAAATTAGTGCTCTGTCTTTCTAATGGAGTTCCACTTGAGCTCCTGACAGTGCTTGCTGAAGGCATGTTCAAGCTTTGAAAGTTGGCTGGGTACTGGGATAGGATCCAAGTAGTTCATGCTACTGCAACACTGATCTAAATATTGAAAACTGAATGGTTTTATTCTGGTTTGATTCCTAAGTCATTTTGTAAAGTTAGAGAAATTGATAAGGAAAAAGAAGGGTGATAGGAGCAATTTGAAATTCTGATGGCCTATTGTTTTGGGAAATGTTGATTATAACATTTTGATGGGCTTGATTCAAAATAGTTTTATGAATGCTTAGAATCAGTTGTTAAGTGCAGGTATATAAGGCTCTTACAAAGGGTACCGGTACCCAATTATACCGTGTAAAATTAATACTAATACAAATGGTGGGGTGTGAACAAAGTATCAAGGCTTTCAGGAGTGGCTACAGTGTTACTAAAATAAGCATAAGTACTCTGAAGGTATTAAAAGTATTCTCTAAAGGACCAGCCACAATGAAAGGTATTAAAGTATTTAATGATAAATAATAAAACAGAAAGCAGGAAAATACTGAATACAATAAACAATAGAGTTTCAACCACAGAAATATAAAAAATAATATGGCTGGAGAGTTTCTCACAGATGCAGAAACAATACTGAATTATTCTCACTAAATGTCCTTGACTGACTAAAGAATTACTGTTCCCTGACACTTACTAAAGCAAGGCAAGCTGATGTGTGCTAAGTGTCTTATCACAGCAAAAGCCAGATGATGTCTCTCTCTGTCGTTGTGGATGTGTGAGATATTTAACCTGTGAGAAATCTTTTCTGTCAGGTTCCAAAGTGCTGCTGTGAGAGTTCCAAAGAAACCAGATGTTGGTTAGAGGATAACATCACCTCTGGTGACCCGGCTGTGGTACAATACACACAAAGAGCTTTGCTAAGATCTGTGGCAGAATCTGAAAGTTATACCACAATTTCAAACTTTCCACCGTTCCAAGGTTATCTGTTAAAATACATACATCTAACAGTTACAACAATACAACCTAACAGACATGCACACATTCTTTCTGTCTGGCAAGACGTACTGTTGATGCATTTTTAACACAAGTAACTTTACAAATATATGTTTAACTCAAACATCTGTACAGATCAGTGTGATATTCAACATAAAATTCTTTATAAAACTTCAGCTAGCTGTACTGGCATATGTATACATGTACTACCCTAGCACAGATGGCAGTGCCTTATAACATCACATTGATAATTTAGTTTTTATGGAAGTAAATAGTGTGGGAAGAAATAGCCAGGGAATTGTTATGGCTAGGCTTGTATAGGCCCTAGGGCCGATAGCCTAGTACCAACCTATGAACCCATGAACCTATGGTAAAATTTAATCTTGGATCGGGCAGTTTTTTGATTCTATATCAACCAAATTAAAGAAAGCGGGTTTCCTTTCTCTGTGACTTCTGTTAAGGTTCTATGGGCTTCTTTTGGTACTGAGAAAATGGTCTTTGATCAATGTGTGATCTATTTGGGTGCCTTACAGATTAGGGTGTGTTTTTGAAATGTTTCCTGTTGATCTTCCAAAAAAAAATTACTACATTCATTTTTTTGGATGGAGGAGTAAATTGCAATACTAGGGCAGTAATTTCTTGTTTCTTGCTGCTTTAGAAAATAGTTAACTGAAATTTATTTTCTGCAATTTGTGGATCCCATTTAAATTCTGTGAAGGCAGGTGTTGTAATAAAGTACAGCAGGGAGGGTATGGACTTCTCCATACGGTACTTTTTTGCATTCTTTATTATTTATTTTATTTATTTATTGTGTGTCTGTGTATGTGTTCTCAGATCGCACTTCATATGTGTTTAACAGATACTTTGGTAATTTTTTCCTGATGTGGTAAGAAATGTAAAAGACTCTCACACAGCATGGCAGCTGGAGGTTTTTAAGAACATTAGGGACTGGAAATTAACTTCAGATCCTTTCCTATAACAAGGCATTTTTAATACAGCCATGGTTGCATCTCTCTGACAGAACATAGCTAGTTGGAAAAAACATTTCAGGGATCAATGGAGAGTGCAGATTTTTTGTGGAGACTTTCTTTAGGGGAAATTGGCTGTTAAGGGGGAGATGAAATATAAATGTTATGCAAAACAATACTGTTACTATTGTAACCAAGAACAGTTTTTTTTCTGATGCCTTGTTGGTCCTACCCTAGGGTTTTGCAGTTTTGGGATAAATGTTCCTGTTTTTGGAAAACTTTATCCATTGAGACAGTGACTTATGAGATGATTGTATATGAACAGTATAATTTTTGGAGGGTACAGTGGGTGAATACTCTTCATAAAATAAAACATTTTCCTGTGTATGGCTTTGATGGAAAGGATGGTGTGATGGTATTTTATAATCATATTTGGAATATGAATGCTTTGTTAAAGAAAATTCCTTTTGGCTATGGGTGAAAGCGTGGGTGGATTCATTTTGTAATGCAATGCAGTGTTTGTTACTTTTTGCCTATCTTTGATATTCATTTTTTATTTGTTTATGTAAAATCAATCAACAGTGAGGTCTTCAGAAACAAATGACATGCCTGTGGAAATATGGAAGTTATGAGGGAAGAAAGTGATACAGATTTGGAAAGTTTTGTTTAATAGTATTTTAAAAGGGTGATAAATACCAGCAACTTGGAAGAAGTGTGTGTTACCCAAAGACGGTAAAGACTTTTCTGATACAGCTTCATATAATGACATATGAAACCTCCAGACACTGGACTCAAACTAATTTGGTTTCATCAAGGGCAGGTCATGCCTACTCAACCCGATGAACTTCGTTGAGATGGTCACCAAAGCAATGGATGAGGGCATAATGGTTCACACTGCCTACCTTGATCTGGCCAAGGCATTTGACACAAGTCTCCACTTGGGCATTGTTGACAAACTTAAGAGGTTAGGTACAAATCCTTATGTCACCATGTGGATAGCCAGCTGACTCACAGAACCCAGGAAGTTAGATTTGGAGAGTCCACCTCTACAAACAGACCAGTTTCAAGCAGAGTCCCTCAGGGATCTGTCCTGGGACCACTCCTTTTTGGCCTTTACTTCTCTGAAGTCAAGGCCAATGTCAATGGCCTCTGTCTGACTAAATATGCAGATGATTGCAAATTAGAAACTGTTATTGAATCACGCACCGACACAAATGTTCTCCAGGATGGGCTGACAGAGACAAATAACTGGTGCAAGAGCCATGGACTAAATCTACATGCCAAGAAATGCATAATAATATTCTTCAGGAATTCATCCACCCCTGGTAACTATCATAGTGACAAAACACCCCTAAGAGATGACCCAGTAGTCAGGGACTTAGGGACACACATAGGCAGTTATCTAGCCTTTGACAATCACATGTCTACAGCAGTGAGGAAATCATTCTATATTTGCAACGTATGAACAAAGTTATGGCATCTAGGTCAAAGGAAGTCATTGTTCTACTGTATTTGGCATGTATCACTGGGTAAAGTACCCCCTTTGGTATGCACCTTACCAGGCATATCCACCAGCTGAAATGTCCACAGAGGCTCCTCACCAAAACAATACAGGATATAAGTAACATGTTCTATGCATACTGTCTCAAGGCCCTATCCCTGCAGTCTGCCTTCTACTGCCTTTGAGGAGAGAGATCTATGCTTGGCATACAACGCATTGTTAGACCCCACTCTGATCAACCTTCTGCATATCAACAAGACAATCAGCACCAGAATTACCCATTCTAAAGGCTTACACCTTGCCTGTGATATAATTAGGACCTGCTGGAGAGAGAGGTATGTATCCCACAGACTACCCCTTCTCTGGAACAGGCTCCCCGTCTATGTGAGACAGACTTCCTCCCTAACCCAATTCAAGTGTAACTTGGACAAATGGATGGGGAATAGGAAATTCATTCCTGGTTTGGCTCCTATGTCTCTAATGGACAAAGGTAACCTGTAAATGGTCATCTCCCAAGCTCCTGCTTACATTTATCAAGAGTACCAGAACTTGTCAGAGATTTGGGATGCATGGCTAGGCTTAAAAAAGCCCTTGTGGTTGTTAGCCTACCAAACACCTATGAACCTATACAGACCCATTTCAATTTTAATTGATGATTATAAAGTGTTTCTGTTTATATTAGCTAAAAAATGGCAAATGCGTTACCAGATTTGATAGATAAGGATCAAAGTGGTTTTCTGAAGGACAAGCAGACATATGATAACCTTAACAGAACAACAATGACCCAAGGGGAAGCAAAGTGTAAGAAACCACCACTATTATTAGTGAGTCTTGATGCAGAGAAAGCTTTCAGTAGAGTCAGCTGGGATTTTGTAAGTAGGGCAATGGTAGTATTTGTATTCTATAGTGGAATAATAAATAGGGTTAATAAGTAGAATATGTGAAGGGTCAGAGACAAAAATTAAGGTCAGTGCATTCCTTTCTAACAGGCTGAGTTAGAAAAAAAGAACAGGGCAGGGATGTCTTCTTTCCCACTGTTATTCTTTATATTTAACACTCTTAAAAAGAAAATATATGACATCTTATTCCAGAGATGTTAGCCTTACTAGCACATGATATTATTTTCTATTTGATAAACCCAAAAAGTGAGACTTCGGTGTTGTGGGACATATTAAGACAATTTCACCTTTTTTATAATATAAAATAATTGAAGATAAAACAAAGGCTAGACTGATAAACAGTGCACTTACACATTAATTGGCTCACCAGCACCTATATTTATGGGGACATAAGATGAAGTATTCAGGTGTATGGATTAAAAAGGATTCTGTTATGGCAGCCAAGGATATGTGGAAAGAAACTAAACAAAAGGTAATACAAAACTGAGAAAATGAAGTGATTATGAATAGAGATAGCAAGATACAAGCAGTGAAAATGTTTTAGTCCCATTAGCTGTACACAGAGATTAAGCATAGTTTAATTAACTTGAGGAAAAGTTGTAGATGATGATTAATAAAGAGATGAAGGATTTGGGAGGGGAAGAGGGAAAATATTAAGTGGGATAAGATGAGTTACCCAACAGAACAGTGTGGTTTAGGGTTACCTTTCTTTGAAGGGGTATTTTAGAGCTACTGAAGACCATTTGGCATAATGGTTAAGGTCTTCGCCTCACAACCACAAGGTAAAAGGATTGATAATACCCCTCCTTCCAATGCCTGTTTGGAGTTTGCATGTTCCCCCGTGTTTCTGTGGGGTTTCTTCCACCCCCAAAAAACATTCTGAGTGTTTCCATCTTAAACTCACCTAAGAGTGGAGCTGTGGGCAGGGCAGCAGCACAGACTCTAGATGGTGCCCTATAGAGGAATAGTTGTATAGACCAATTGCTTTGGGCATCTGGTTCTAGGTGGTTTAGTCATGTGATGTCGCCAAAATAGGCATGAGTATTTGCCAGTGATAACTACGCTGAGGGCCTGGCCTACTCCGACCTATCCCAGAAACCAATGTTAACAGTAGAAGGGCTGCATATGTCCTTATTGGTTTAAGTGTGCCCACCATACAGCCCAGCAGCCCTGACTCAGTAAGCTACTGGCTGTCCGGTGTCCAGTTGCCTAGCTTGGGTAACCTGGGATAACTCTGTTGAGGGAAAGCTGGACATAAAGCCAATCAGTCTGCCAAACATGAACTAAGAATTGCCACACTTAATACAGATTCACTGACAGAATGAGGATTGGAAGTGGATGACATGATGGTACAGAGGAGGCTTGACATCCTATGTATCCAGGAGACAAGATGGAAAGGCAGTGCAGTAAAGACACTTGGCTTGCGATCCAGAGTCTACTACTCAGGAGGAGGTGAAGCTGAAAATAGTGTGGGAATTGCAGAGAGGGACAGACTTCAGAAGACAGTGAGGGATGTCATCAGAATTAGTGATAGACTCATGGCAATCTGACTCCAGTGTAATAACAGGGCAGTATTCCTAATCTCAACCTATGCCCTACAGTAGGGTTGTGATAATGAGGAAAAGAGTACATTCAGACAGTGGCTGCAGGACCTATGAGATAAAATAGGACAACAGGAATTGGTGTTGACAATGGGAGATCTGAATGCACATATTGGGTCAGACAGAAAAGGATATTAAGACAGCCTGGGTCCACATGGGTATTGTAACAGTAATATAAAGGACTCCATTCTTGACTTCTGTCTGGCAAATGGCTTGATGGTGTCAACACATGGTTCAGAAACAGAGACATTCACAAGATCACATACAACAGTAGCCAATATGCCTTCTAGTAAGGAAAGGGCACTGGGGTAGAATCAGCAATTGCAAAGTTACTCCCCAGTGAAACAGTTGGCCCACAGCATAAATTACTGGCAGACATAATTAGCTGCAAGAAGTGGTCAGAGAAGGCTCTAAGATCAACAGAGACCAGGCAGAAAACTTGGAAGTTGACGGGAGAGAAAGCACACAGTTCATTGAGTTTCTCAAGGCTCTAGCACCTCAAGAAGACGAAGAAATAGGTGGAGATGAAGAAGAATGGCAGCCCCTCAAAACAGCATCTGTGGGGGCGTGGCTAAGATAAGCAGCAGAGTTTAACAGCTCCACTAAGATAACTTCCTTCTCTGGAATTTTTGTCTACAAACTTCATGTTTGGGACTTTTTTCATCTAACCTTATCAATAATAACCTCTGCTACAAAAATATCAAACAATTTTAAAGATGGCAGATTTTCCTGTCAAAATTTACTTGGAAACATTCTCCTCATCTGAAAAGAACATAATGAGCTTCTCTAAGGCAAGTAGTCAGGACACTAGTCTTAAAAAAAAGCCCAGATCTTATTAACCAACATACAGCATTTAGCTACTAAAATTGATAAAATTGACATAAAAATTGACAACTTTAAATAAAGAAGCTCTAAGCAGATGGATTTGCTTCATGAAGACCTGCAACAACAAAAAACTCAGATCACTGGCACAGAAGAAGCACTCAATGACATGGACTGTAGAATAAAAGAAAATGAAAATAATGTAGAATTCTTTCTTAAACAAAATACTATGCTTCAGAACAAATTAGATGAGCTGGAAAATAGATCTTGTCGCAATAATATTAAGATCTTTGATTTACCCGAGAATACTGAAGGAAACAACATGACTAGTTTTCTAACATCTTGGCTACCAAAAAAACCTTGACCTTCCAGAAGCCTTATCATTTGGCATTGAAAGAGCCCACCAGTCTTTATCTACTACAGGTATAAACAAAAAAATCACCAAGATCTATTATAGTTAGATTTCTGTCTTCATCTGATAAAGAACTGGTCTTAAAATCTGCATAGGCTAAGACACCAATAAAAGTCTAAGAATCAATAATCCACTTTGACAATGACTATTCTACCATGGTTATAGCTAAAAGGAAGATATTCTTACCTCTAATAAAGGAACTAAAAAAAGCTCAAGTGAAGACTCATCTCTTGTTTCCAGGAAAACTGAAGATCTTTCTTCCAGAAGGTCCCAAAATATTTGAAGATCTGGACTCTGCTTTGATTTATGTTAAAAAACATAAAATTCTGGAAAAAATAAAAGAATTGGAATGGGCTAGTCCTTCACTTAAAAGAATGGCATCAAGCACAACTTGGAAAACCTCAGAGAAACAAAAAAAACTTAAGAACAAATTACTTTTATCATATCTTTGGACACTATAATGCAATAACTTCTGTAAGTTTAAATTACCTTCAAGGTAAGCTACAAATATTACTACTAAAATAAAATTGTATGTAGTATGCCTTATTTCACAGTTGTAGTCGAAAAGACTGAATATAAAAAGGTAGTTTTATGACAAACATTTATTTACCTCACTAGTTGTTTCATCCAGCTAATTAAGTATGGCTGGGTACAAATAAAATGAAATTTAATAGTAATATAGATGCATTTTAAATGCTACCCATTATATTTAAAAGAAAGGAGAAGAGGAAAAAGAAGAAAAAAGGGGGGGGGTGCATGTGTCTATATATATATATATATATATATATATATATATATATATATATATATATTTTTTTTTTTTTTTTTTTGATTCTGAAGTAAGGCACAAATGTTTATGGATAGTGTTTATAGGGTAAGGTGTTTTGTTATGCTTGCCTCCATCTCTCACACTCTCATCTCATATATTTCATTCCGTTAACTGGAGTTGCCTTCAGGCTGGTTGATTGTGCACTGCTTTTATTTAGGGGCTATGTTGATATGTAGTGGAACTGGTACTATATCTTTCTTATAAAATAGAAAAAGACATGTTTTAATTATATACTTTGAATGTTATGGTTTGCTTTTTGTGTGCCTGATTTCTTGTATTGTGTATCTGTCACTGGGGTTGGCAAGGTTCGAGCTGTTTGTAGACTGTACACTTCAATCTCTGGCTTTGGTTCAAACGGAAAATAAAAAAAGAACCTTTTCTGCAGTTTTCCCACTGATTTCACTTTGGAGACAATTTTGGACACTGAATACTTCTCGCACTGATCATCCGCTAGCTTTTAACTTCTTCATAATCCCTGCAGCAGAGTGGGAACTTCATCTAGCTCCTTGAACATTTTTTAAGACTAATGGCTGCTCAGATGCAATGTAAATAAAAAAAGACTGGCAAACCAGGAAGTTATCACCCTCGCACATAAGAAATCATGGAAGTGAGCATCTACAGATCGCTACTTACAAGAAAATAGTGTTTTTCTTGTCCAGCTCATTAACTCTCATTTTGGTTTGCCTTTATTCCTACAAAAGAATATCCCTGAGGACAGCGATGCCTTCATAGCCCCCTGTAAATCATACATTATGAGAATCTTTCTTCTTCTTTCTTTGTCTTTTCGGCTTTTCCTGGTTAGGGGTCGCCACAGCAGAACTCCGGTCCGCTAATGATTGGCAGTCGATTTTAATGGTGCCAAGTTGCCAGTCCGACGCCCAACCTTCAGCGAAGGCACGCCCATTCACGCATGTCTTTCGGAGGCCACTCGACCACGGGGAGCAAATGCAGACGCCACACAGAAGGCACTCCAGCTGAGAATCAAACAGGAAAACGTCTTGCTGTGAGGCAACAATGCTACCGCTGTACCACCGTGGCTGTGACATTATGAGAATCTTTAATGTAGTATAATTCAATGGTGAAACTGCACTTATTTTCTATGTTGCTTCACTTGAAACAATTTTATATATATATATATATATATATATATATATATATATGTTTACATACTAGTATTGTTTGTTAAATAATCGTAGCTAGGAAATATGCTATGTCTGGAAGATACTGACAAGTGATTGAGTTTTTTTTTCCCTCTCTCTCTCTTACAGTATTAAAGTTCACTAGGTACTGTTGGTAATGAGATATATTACCTGTTGTTTTATACACTGACTTTACTAGATGCTTTGAGGTTTAGTGTAAACACAAAAATGTGATGTATGCTGTTTGAGCTATTGTTAAAAGCCTGTGGCAAGAGAAATGTATTACTGTTATATTATTTGCTCCCTGAACCTTGATAAACAAACATCAGTGTGTATACCAGGTGTACACAAATAAAGGGAAGAGGAGAGAGGGAGGAGAGAAAAAAGAAAGGAAAGGGAAAAAAGAGCCAGGAAGAAGAGAGGAAGAGGGGGAGGGAGGAAGAAAAGAGGAAAGGTAAATAAAAAGGGTAACAAAAAACTGCCTTCAGGGCTCTTTAAAGAGAATACTGGAATAAAGAAAAACTCTAATGACTTGTAACAAAAGGGAGTTGGTGTCTAATTACATTTACATAAATGTTGGTGACATTTTCTGTATTGATTCTAAAAGTCAAACCTTTTTTTCTCTGTTAAGCAAGGAAAAAGTTCTACCTTAAGAAGTCAAAACCGTCTGACAGAAAAGGGAGCTTACTGTTGTGTAAAAAGTGAAAGAGGTGTTAATTATAAAAGCAATCCCTCTGAGAATGAAATAGAATTCATAGTTTTAATATTTGCTTTCCTTATTCTCCAACCCTAATGTTCTGAGTACAAAACAGAATATATCAAGCTTAATGTATTTAACAGATGAGATGTTTAATATTATAAATAGTTAAGTTATTTGAAGAACTATCACTCAGTATAATGACTCAAATTCAATTACTATTCATATTTATAAAGTGGTTGCTGTTTTTCAGTTGTTACTGTTACGGGGATAGTTCTAAGTGGCTGATGTCACTTGGACAGAGAGTTTTTAACTCCAGACTGGGTGCTGCATTACCTTTTAACAATTGGCAATGTATATTTAACTCTACAGAATTTTCACAACCGACATCCGTTATGTTTAATACTAATAACCATATAAATAATAACATCAAAACAAGTATTACTCATTATAAAACATTGACTAAGGAAAATAGACCTAACTTCTATTATGCAGGAGGGGGAGATATAAGAACTCTACCTGATAAAGGCATGTTATATACCGCTTAACATTTTTATAAGTTAGAATGGTTTTATTGAAAGGTATTTCAATAAATATTAATGGCCTAAACAACCCAAGTAAAAGGGGGAGCTTATTCAAATATCTAGCTCTACATAAATCTAACATGATCTTTTTATAAGAAACACACCTATTGAAAGATAATATTAAATCTTTAAATACTAATAAATACACAATCTTAGTAAGTTCAGAGCATTCATAAAAAAGAGGAGCAGCAATACTTTGGAACAAATCATTGCCTACAGCATGAATAATGAAAACCTATCAGGATGATAAAGGGATGCTTTGCCTGGCAGTAACTGAAATAAATAAAAACAAATTTACATTAGTTAACATATATTGGATCCCCGGTATTGGCACTAATACAATTATGCAACACTTAAACCAGATAGTCCCTTCAGTCAAAAGGTAACATGATTATAGCAAGAGATTTTAACTGTACCTTAAATGAAAACGATTCCAGCACTTCAGGGAAAAGGAAAATAACCTCTCAAGCTAGCAATTAGTAAATGTTATTGATTCATATAATTTAAACAGACATTCATGATCATGCAACCCTAATTCTTTACAATATACACTTTATTCCAATAGACAAAAATCATACTCTAGGACAGACAGAATATTATTTTCCACTCAATTAATTAATGATTTAACTAAGACCAAGATTATATCATGCCTGCTATCTGATCATAATTCCATTCTTTGAGATGTTTATTAATGTAACATTTAATGTGCAAATAAGAAGAATCCCCGCCTATCTTACACAGTTAAAAGATTTTCAAACCTTTTTAAATCAGGAAATTCGATACTTCATAACTACAAACTCGTCATCTGATATCTCAGACATATATACATGGGATGCTTTAAAAGCATACCTATATGGGCAAATCAATAGATAGTACTTCAGTAAAAGGAAAACATGGGACATGGACCTAAAAGTAACACAAGATAAATTATACATGATACAGCTTAACAACAAAGGCAAACTTATCAATAAAAACATCAGAGACGGAGTAGACAAATTGAATAAGGAATATATAGAAATTCTACACCATGATATGCTTGGAAAAATATACATTTCTTGCCTACTCATTAAACCCCAAACATCTAACTAACCATAAAAACAAGGCAAAAAGAATGAATAAACAATTATATTAAAAAGATATACTCACTAAAAAAGAAAAAAAAAACTTTAATCTACATGACATAATAGATGAATTTAGAGATAATTTTCTTACAATTAATCAAAACACAGTCATAATAGAACATAAAGAGAAAATAAAAGAATGCATTAACAAAAACATTAGTAACAAACTTAAAAAACAAGCAGAACTTGTAGATAAACAAATAACTTACTCAGAAATTCAAATCCAAATGAACAAACTTAAGCAAAACAAAGCACCGGGTAATGATGCTATCATACCTGAGCTATATAAAACTATGCCTAAGAGTGCTCTAGTTTTACCCCCTTCTAGGAAATATACATTTATATCGCCTATCTTGAAGCCTAATAAAGACCTTAAATTTTGTTCTTCATACAGACCTATCTCCTCATTGAATGTGATTAGTATAAAATGTTCATGAATATTTATACCGAAAGACTAAGGAAATTTCTACCATATTTAAAAGAAGAAGATCAACCAGGCGTTATAGTTAACAGAAATAATTTTGATAATATTAAAAGAATTTTAGCATTAATTGATTACTCTCAAAGAAAAGAAAAAAGATCTGACATTAATAAGTTTGGACATAAATTCAGCTTTTGATTCAATAAATTGGGACTATTTGTTCATATTACTTGAATGTCTAAACTTCTCAAAAGATTTTATAGATTTACTAGAACACCTATATAAAGGGGCTTTGTCATATATTAAAATTGGCTCATCTATATCAACTACCTCACAACTATAAACAAACTTAATTTCCATCTACTTCACTCCATCACTCACATTAAACTGCTATCTGATATCCACCCTAACCCAGGACCCATAAACTGTAATGCAAAGCACACACTATCTTCCACATACTCCACTACCTCTCCATCCTATTCTCACTCGCATCCCCTCCCTTCCAAAATTCCTCCAACTCAGACCTACTCCTTTTAAATCTCAACCTCCGTAGCATCCTAAACAAGTCTAATGACTTACACGCTACACTATCCCACTACTCACCAGATATAGTAGTGTTAACTAAAACCTGGCTAAAGCCCCACATTATAGATACAGAAATTCTAACACCAGGCTACATTATATGAATGGATAGGCTCAACAAACACGGTGAGGGTGTTGCAGTAGTGTTTAAAAGTACCCTCAAAATAACCCAACTGAACTGTTTGCCTCCCACTATTCCTAACTCTGAATTATTACTCACCACCTTGAAATCAACCCCAATAAAGGAATTATTATTATAGCCACCTACCTCCCTCCTGGCAACAACCTCCCCAGTATTGAACACCTACTCTCCTGGGCATCCACTGAATTCACCCAAGAAACCTTTATTCTGGGTGACTTCAACTTAGACTGGCTCTTCTGTACTACTAACAACCCATCCAACTTTATTAATCTCTTCTCCTGCACCCAGACCATAAACTGCCCAATGCATATCGATAAATACTCCCTCAGTGAACACTACCCAACATTTCTTTATAAAAAACATGTTTACCCAGAAAGTAACATTATTTACAAACACCTTACTACCAAAAAAACATTTCTCCCTCACTACTTTCCACCTACTACTACAACATGTAACTGGCACCCTCTTAAATACCTACAATTAGATGATGCAGTTCAGTACTTCAATGAAAGCTTCCTTATTACTCTCAATACGCTGGCCCCTACCATAACAATTCATGTTAGGACCAAGCCTCTCCCATGGTTTTCCAAAAGTACCAAATTACTAATGTGAGGCAGAGAAAATGCCTGGTCAAAATATCATACATCTAGGGAAAAATCAGACCTAACCAACTATCAACAGCTAAGAAACTTAACAAAAAAAAATTAAAAAGTGACAAACAAGCATAATTCCTATCCTGTCAGCAAAAAAAACAAAACAACCCAAAAGGATTCTGGGATTCTATCAACCAACTCTTAAACCGGGGTCAAAGCTCACCCCCCCCATCCTTATCTAATAATACTGCCCCCATAGCTACACAGTTTAACACATAATTCATCAGTGCAGCAACCTCCCTTCTGGACAATCAAGCAGCTTAGCCACTTACCATCCTTAGCATCACTATAGTCAGTCACAATTCCCTCTTCTTCACAGCTATACAAACTAACTACATAAAAACTCTCTTGTCCAAACTCAAACCAAACCCCACAGCTGCTGACAAACTCCCTAATGAATTCCTGAAACTGGCTGCCCCTGTAATTGCATATCTCATCTCAATACTCATCAACCGCTCTATCAATGAATAGTATGTCCCTCGCATTTGGAAAATATCTCATATTATTCCACTCCATAAAGGTGGCCCATTCAAGGAAATAACAAACTTACGCCTCATAGCAATCCTCTCCCCCTCGCAAAAATCCTAGAGAAATGCATCCACAACCAACTCTTAAACTACTTCCTTATCAACAACCTACTTTCCAACTCTCAGCATGGATTCCGGCCAAAGCACAGTACTAGTACAGCTCTACTTGCCTTTACTAACTCCATCCACCAACACTTGAACAAAAGACAACAGGTCGCTTCTATATTTCTAGACATGTCTAAAGCCTTCGACACTGTGTCCCACCAGCTCCTTCTTAACAAACTATCCACCTACGACCTTAGCTCACCCGCATTAACCTGGTTCCATAGTTATCTTTCTAACCGTCAACAGGCCACAGTATGGGACACCTCACTCTCCCCTCTCCTCCCCACCTCTGTGGGAGTCCCCCAAGATTCCATTCCCGGTCCACTCCTCTCTATCATATTCACCAATAAACTCTACACAGCAACCCAGCATGCCTCCATAGTTCAGTACGCTGACAATTCTACCCTTACCTATTCTGCTCCTTTCACCCTAGATCTCCAAATTAGAATGTAATCTGCTTTTCAGGACATCGAATCCTACCTCTCACAACACCAACTAATTTTAAATCCTAACAAAACCAAAGTTATAGTATTAGCAATAGAAAATCCAAAACTTCACAAATCCCACTATCCATCACCTCTGCTAATGGTACCAAAATTACCCCCACTAACCACACAAAACTCTTAGGTATTACCATAGAGGAATACCTCACATTTGATGTACATATTGCCCAAACCATCAAAAAAGTCCACATCAAATTAGGTAGCCCGTATAGAGCCAAGCCATTCCCAACACCCAATGCCAGCCTTGCCACTGCATGCAACCTCCTAAGTACCTTTCTTTATGGTTTCATTGCCTTCACCAACCTCCAGAAATCAGACCTCAGTAAACTGGAATCCTGTTACAATAAAATTACTAAATTTGCCACCAACCTCCCAATCACATCCCATCACTACTCATCACTTTCAGCATTAAACTGGCTAGAGCTACCCAATCCTCTGTCTCTCAATCATCTAGCGTTAACCCACAAAATAATCTGTCATCCCAATAACTGCCCTGCCATATCCTCCTAGTTCAACCACACTCCAACCATTGAGCTATCAGATCCTCCAACAAACTCTTACTTAAGGTGTCAAACTCCCACAACCAACACGGTGACTCCCTCTATTCCCACAATATAGCCAAACTCTGGAACTCCCTCCCAGAAACCCTAAGGAAAATACCCTCACATGATCAATTCAAAACACTACTAAAACACCACCTTAGCAACCAGTGGCTATGCTCCTGCCACTCGCCTGCTTAAACCCCCTCTCCTCTCATTAGCTACTCTCCAAACAGTCTCTCCTCCTGCTTCTTTTGTAATTTAGTTCTACTTCTTCTACCCCCTTTGCCATTAGTTCTCTCAACATGTGAATAATGCGTTGCTTCAGCTTCTTGTTTATTCACTACAGAGCTGTTCTATTAGCAGGTTTTCAGTTCCCACCATCCTGTTGTGTTTGTACATCGAGGTAGATGTTCCCCTTGGATCTCCACCAGTAAACACACAATACTTGTGTTATGTTTTTTCTTGATATGTAATGTTTTTTGATATTGTAAAAATGCATTCTATTTTTGTGATGTTTGTTTTGATATTGTAAAAATGCATTTGATTTTGTGATCATCTGTGTATCTAAAATCTACTTGTATTGTATTTTCTGTGGAGCTTTTCTCCCCGGGCCTCCGATGAAAACAGGCCTCTGGCGCAGTCGGACATTCCCAGTCAACAAAATGTAATAAATAAATAAATAAATAAATAATATACCCACTGTAAAAGGAACCAAACAAGATTGCCCAATTTCTCCCTTACTATTTACCTAATTATGGAACCCTGGGCTAATGATGTAAGGAAAAACAAAAGTATAGAAGGACTAGAAATTAATACGGAAACATCCCCTAAAATTCAGCTTTTGGCTGATGATGTTCTTATAACTTCAAAATGAAATGATTCCTCGCTAACTTCATTATTTGATTCCATCAACGTATTTCAAAAAATGTCAGGCTTATCATTCAATGACAGCAAAACCAAGATCTTACCCATATACTCAAAAAATAAAATAAATACAGATGATAATAACCATAAACCCAACACCCATCAAATCAGGTATTTAGAAATGACTCTGGCTAAACAAATTAAGACAATAATACAATTAAACTACAATAAATGTAATGAAAACATTCAAATGCTTTTAATGAAATGGAACACAATTTCTTTTACAACTGAAGAAAGACTAACACATAAAAATGATAATCCTTCCCAAGATTCTTTATATTATTCAATCTATTCTGCTATTACCTACCAAGAGTTTTACTAAAAAATTAAACTCAATGTTATTACAATTTTTTTGGTCCCCCAAGAAATGAAGAATTCAAGAAAATAACTATCTTACACTTGTTGAAGGTTTACCAGTGGAAAAGTGAAGCAAGCAAAGAAAAAACCTCTGGTATTCCACCACAGCAAAAATCCACCACAATAAAGTCCTGTGTCAAACAGCAAACAACTTTAATGGAAAAAGTAAAAACAGCATTAAAATTCCATGGTGATAAAACGATAAGCGCTTTCGGCTATTTAGCCTTCTTTAGATCGTTGTCTTTTAGTAGCAATGCCTAATATTTATACTAAAAACTAACCAATAAGGTTTAACATCAATTAACTTCTAAGCCAATCATATCAATTCATTCTTAGTCTTTATTAGAATAGCCAGTAATCTTTCTTTGCACTACTAAATAGCCAATAGCTATGATTTAGAATTGGCGCCAAAAATATGCTAATATACTGTGTTGGCCCATCCTACTTCAGCTATATATCCACCAAGAAGAAACAGCACAGGAGTCACATCAATAATGGATTTAGCGCTTTCATCTTTTAATAAAAAACTTCTTCAGAATCACAATTAACACAAGAACTGACCCATTAAATACCCTCACAACCCTACATATTAGCATAATTAATTGCTGACATCATAATTAATTATACTCTTATCAAGAGTTAAAGGACAAATGCAAAATTCAATAAATCACAATACTATAAATATATATAAACAATGTAACATATCTGTGTAAAAAACATATAATATATGTAATTATAATTTTTTTTTTTTTTTTTTTTTACAAATATCCTTCTGTCTTTAATCTGAGAATAGAACTCACAGAAACATTAGTGTTCAACCCAGGGTAGTATGTTGCATTAGTTCTTAATTGCCATCTAAGCTCTCTCGATTCAAGGAAGTCATTCAATGGACCACCCCTGTCCCCTAAAGTCACTTGTTCAAGAACTGAAAACTTAAAAGAATGGCCGATATTGTTTTTAACATGAACAGCTGATACATTTTTAATTTCCTGTTTTCTGATGATATAAAAATGTTGATAAATTCTGCTCCTAAGGGCATTAATAGTTTTGCCAATATAGAAACATGGGCACTGGGTACACATTCCTATATATACTACTGCCTTACTACTACAGGAGAACTCCTTTTATGCCTAAATTTACCAAAATTTGGAATAATTATTTCATTGCCTTCTATAATAGATTGACATTCATACTTTTAGTACCAGAATATAGCTCCATTGTATTCTCCAGCATATTTTTTATAGTAGTATCTTTTCTGTACACTATATTTGGACCCGTACCAACTGTATCCACATATTCTTTATTGGCACTAAATAAATTCCTGTTATGCTGGATAATTTTCACAATACCATCATAATGCATGTTATACTTGAATGTACCAACTCTATTAAATATTTTCATTATTAGTTTTCTCTGTCGTGATGGCATCAATACCTTTACCTAATAATGGGACATAAAATCCCTTGTCTCTTTTTATGATAACTTCCTGTAGTATATAATCTACAAACTCTCTAGGGTATCCCCTGTTAACTAACATTCCCTTAAGGATGTTAATTTGATCCAAAAATTCATGTTTTTCAGAAACCATCCTAGCTATTCTAACACCCTGCCCTTTTACTAAAGCCTTATTCTGATGTAGAGGGTGAAAACTACTGAAGTGTAATAGTGTGTTAGAATAGGTAGGTTTTCTATAAATGGTAGTCTCGAACTGTTGTTCATATTTATTTTAAAAAATTGTGATATCCAGATAATTAATTTTCTCATAAGAAATATTGTGAGAAAATTTCAAAAAATCCATACTATTCTCAATAAATTCAAGGAATTCCTTAAGTGTGTCCTCACTATCATTCCAAATAATAAGGATATCGTCTAAAAAGCGGCCATAATATTTCCAATGTTTTGCATATACACTTCTAAATATAAATTCTGTTTCCCAAAACGCCAAGACAGAATTTGCAAAAATAGGGGCACAAGTGGCCCCCATTGCTACCCCTTCTTTCAGCTTAAAATTTGTTCTTCAAATACAATAATGTTAGTCTCTAGGACAAGTTCCATCAGTGTTCTGATAGTAAGGATATGATCATGTCCTAACTCAGTATGATGACATAAAAATAGATAAAACCATTCAATACCAATTTCATGAGGAATAAAAAAAAAAAACAGCTCTTTAACGTCTATTGTTACAAAAATAAGCTTGTCATTATATAACTCCTTATTTAGCTTTTTCAAAAGGTCCCAGGAATCTTTAACTATCCAATGGCAGTTGACCAAAATATTCTTAAGTTGTGTGTCAATAAATTTTGCAATAAAATATGTTTTTGAAGCTTTTGCATCGACTATGGGTGTAAAGAGGGGGGGTTACCAAGGTCTTTATGAAGCTTCGGAATACCGAAGATAGTAGGTATTTTTGGCCATTTAACTTCCATATAAGAATGCTCATCTAATGTAATTTGTCTGTTCAAAAGTAACTCTTCTAGTATTAAATCAATTATTGGTGTGACTCCTGTGCTGTTTCTTCTTGGTGGATTATTAGTTTTTGTGTGTTTTCTGTGGTGACTACTTCAGCTATATGCTAATATGCACTTCTCTACCTAGTTGTTTTCTGGCTATAAGTGCCGAATATATCATTCCAATGAATTTAGTTTTACATAGTTTCCCTGTTTCTACTTTGCTGCCATCCAGTGGCCAAAGTGTAATACTAACTTAGAGATTTTTCAGAGACATTTATTTCCATTATTTTTATTCCTGCATGGCTTCCCTGTTTCCACTTTGCTGCCATCCAGTGGCCAAAGTGTAATACTAGCTTTTTTTAAAAAATATTTTCAAGGGCATTTGTTTTATTTTTCTTTGTTTGTCATATATAAACTTACTATAATTGGCTTTAACTAACAAGTCGCCTTTCTGGAATTTTTATATATGATGATCTTTAACAGTTATCTACTTTTCCAGATGTACGGAGCAATTCTTATCTATATCTACCAAACTATTGAAATATTAAAATATTACTGACACAGCCAAAAGCATGGTCACTATGTTAACTCTGCTTCCGTCAGCACAGAAATGCATAGCTGCACATTATAATTTTATATAAGTAGAGAGTCCATTATTCACTAAATAATCTCTAGATAAATATATATATATATATATATATATATATGCAATGACGTCCCTATTCACTGCCTTGATAGAAAACAATGTCCAAATATACCTATATATTATATATATATATATATATATATATATATATATATATATATATATATATATATATATATATTATATTATGATATAATAATTATATATTTCAGTTTTGTTAGGTTTATCAAATACAAAATAACAAGTTCAATAAGTATAATATTATTTAGCTATTAAGCATTTATTAATTCTGATATGGAAAGTACTTTAGATCTGAATATTGCTTTTCACTAAGGATGTGTGCATGTTCTGCTTCATAATAGTGATAGTCTTGCAACAGGTATATTTGGACATGGTTTCCTATCAAGGCAGTGAATAGGGACGTCATTGCATATATATATCTATATTTATCTAGAGATTATTTAGTGAATAATGGACTCTCTACTTATATAAAATTATAATGTGCAGCTATGCATTTCTGTGCTGACGGAAGCAGAGTTAACATAGTGACCATGCTTTTGGCTGTGTCAGTAATATTTTAATATTTCAATAGTTTGGTAGATATAGATAAGAATTGCTCCGTACATCTGGAAAAGTAGATAACTGTTAAAGATCATCATATATAAAAATTCCAGAAAGGCGACTTGTTAGTTAAAGCCAATTATAGTAAGTTTATATATGACAAACAAAGAAAAATAAAACAAATGCCCTTGAAAACATTTTTTAAAAAAAGCTAGTATTACACTTTGGCCACTGAATGGCATCAAAGTGGAAACAGGGAAGCCATGCAGGAATAAAAATAATGGAAATAAATGTCTCTGAAAAATCTCTAAGTTAGTATTACACTCTGGCCACTGGATGGCAGCAAAGTGGAAACAGGGAAGCTATGTAAAACTAAATTCACTGGAATAATACATTTGGCACTTATAGCCAGTAAAAAAACTAGGTAGAGAAGTGCATATTAGCATATAGCTGAAGTAGGATGGGCCAACACGGTATATTAGCATATTTTTGGCGCATAATTCTAAATCATAGCTATTGGCTATTTAGTAGTGCAAAGAAAGATTACTGGATATTCTAATAAAGACTAAGAATGAATTGATATGACTAGCTTAGAAGTTAATTGATCTTAAACCTTATTGGTTAGTTTTTAGTATAAATATTAGGCATTGCTACTAAAAGACAACGATCTGAAGAAGGCTAAATAGCTGAAAGCGCTTAGCGTTTTATCACCATGGAATTTTAATGCTGTTTTTACTTTTTCCATTAATTTTTTTGCTGTTTGACACAGGACTTTATCGTGGTGGATTTTTGCTGTGGTGGAATACCAGAAGAAATGAAGAATAGCCTTTAAATATCACTTAAACAGTTGGAACAAAGGGGGAATAGCTTTCCCAGACCTAAATTTATATTTAATCTCCTCCATAATCAGAACATTAGTGCAATTATTAGACAAATCTTATTCGACCAAATGGAAAACATACTGGGAAATAGTAAGCATGGAACTAATAACAAAACCACAATCATATAAAATGGATTTATTAGATAATTTAATGTTATCGATTTTAAAAAACTATTTTACTACACATATTATATCAAAACATTCAACAAATTATATATAGAAGTTATGTACTCACCATAATGTTCCATCTGAGTAGATACTTCATTTGTCTGCAACCTGTGGGTGTCGGATCCGACCTCGGATCCGATCCTGCAGCTTTCCAAGCTCCAAGATTCGAGCTCCTAGCTCCTCCCCCTACTACCAACCACATTACCTCAGATCGTTTTTTTTTTGCCTCACCAACTCGAGACAGAAACCAACTCCAAATGATCAGAAAAATTCCCGAGGTTCGGGGGATGGCAGGGGGGGTCGGTTGCAGACAAATGAAGTATCTACTCAGATGGAACGTTATGGTGAGTACATAACTTCTATATCTGAAGTAGTTACTTCATTTGATCTGCAACCTGTGGGACAGAGTCCCCAGCTAACCTATAAGAACCTGGGTGGTCCTTATGGAAGGATATTCCGAAGCACCGCGGAGCCAAAAGAAGCCCTACTCCTGGAAATGATAACCAGTTTGTAATGAGAAATGAAGGTATGAGATGAGGACCAGGTAGCTGCTGAACAAATATCGTCTACTGGAACCCTAGACCAAAAGGCTGTTGAGGTAGCTACAGATCTTGTGGAATGAGCACGGACGCCAACCGGAGCTGGCTTCCCAGATTAAGTGTATCCCAGGATAATGCACTGACAGATCCAATTTGCTACAGTCACTTTAGCAATTGCCTTGCCCATGGATGATTTTGCATAAGAAACAAACAACTGGTCCGACTTGCGACACTCTCTAGTCCTGTGCAAGTAAAAGCGCAGTTGTCTGTGTACATCCAATTTGTGCAACGTATATTCTCCTTTGTTGTGAAAATTTGGGAAAAATACAGGAAGATTTATTGATTGATTAATGTTTGATTCAGTAGCCACCTTAGGCAAGAAAGATCGGTTAGTCCTGAGGGACACTCTATCTTTGTGAAAAATAAGGAGGTACGGAGGTTTGATACACAGAGCTTGTAATTCTGAAACTCTCTTGGCTGAAGTAATAGCCACTAAGAAAGCGGTTTTCCAAGACAAGAACCTCAACGGAACTGAGGCCGCAGGCTCGAAAGGTGGTCTCGTTAAGGCTTGTAAGACCAGAGTGAGATCCCACGAGGGAACCACAGTCTTGACAGGTGGTTTCAAAAGAAAAACACCTCTTAAGAAGGTTTTGCACAACTTTGTAGATGCTAAGGAGCCTAAGCCGTCCCCCACGTGAAAATGGGAGATGGCCGCCAACTGCACTTTGACTGTGGAGGCACTTGCTCCCTGTCTAAAAAGCAGGGAAAGGAAGTCCAGAATAGTCGGAATAGGGACAGTAAAAGTGTCCAATTCTTTATCTTTGGCCCAGATGGAAAAACGTTTCCATTTACTGTTGTAAAGTTTCCTGGTAGATGGTTTATGAGCCGCCACCAGGATGGCCTTAACGGGGGATGAGATACCGGGAGTCCTAGCCATTAATGGAACTGGATCAACCAAGCAGCAAGTTTGAGATTGACCAGGTTTGGGGTATGGCATCTCGCTGGGTGCGAGATTAGGTCTGGACTGGGATCCAGAATCCATGGGGGAGCCACACTGTGAGACCGCAGAAAGGGGAACCAGATCTGTCGAGGCCAGAATGGGGCTATGAGGATAACTCTGCTCCCCAACCGACAGGCTTTCTGGATGAATTTCATCATAAGTGGGAGGGGGGGATAAGCATAAAGGAGTCCGGGAGGCCAAGCATGGACTAGAGCATCTCTGGGGGTCTCCCCTCTGGGGGGAACTATCGCGAAGTACTCGCTGCATTTTGTGTTTAAAGGAGAAGCGAAAAGGTCACAGCGAGGCTGACCCCATTTGTGGAAGATCTGCTTCGCAACAGATGGAGTCAGAGACCACTCGTATGGAGTGAGGAACACTCGACTTAGCTTGTCCGCTAATATGTTGGAGCGCC
This sequence comes from Protopterus annectens, assembly GCF_019279795.1. Lineage (NCBI taxonomy): Eukaryota > Metazoa > Chordata > Ceratodontiformes > Protopteridae > Protopterus > Protopterus annectens. The sequence continues at coordinate 770,663,736 of NC_056750.1, forward strand.
TCGGAATGTGCATTGCTATCAGAAAGCAGTTGGTGGAAATCGCCCATTCCCACATTCTCATGGCTTCTCGATACAGGGGATAAGATCTGGTCCCTCCTTGTTTGTTTATGTACCAGACTACTGACATGTTGTCCGTCTGGATTGCAATAGTCCCTATGGGAAGAAGGTCGTGGAGAGCTTGCAACGCCAAAAGCACCGCCCTCATCTCTAGGACGTTGATATGTAACGCGGTCTCTAGGGAAGTCCACGTGCCTTGAACGGATCTGCCTGAACAATGCCCCCCCCCACCCAAGGCAAGAAGCGTCCATGGTCAACGTGGCTTTGGCCGGAGGAATCACAAAAGGTCTCCCTTCTCTGAGTTCCTGTGCCTGTAACCACAACAGAAGGGAGTCCCTGCTCAGGGATATTGGCATGCATAATGGGTGGATCGACAGGGACCATTGGACTTGAAGGGTCCATTGTAATATGTGCATTCGCAGACGGGCATGAAGAGAGAGACCGATCGCTGCTGACATAGACCCCAGTGCCCTCAGGACTAACTCTGCTGGAGGAGCAGGGCTCCGACGAAGGGCTAACACCTGAAATGACAAGCTGTTCAGCCTGACTGACGTTAGAACAACTTTGGAGATTTGTGTATCTAACCTGGCCCCTATGAATTCTAGGGCTTGAGTGGGGCACAGGCAGGATTTCTGCACGTTCACTGAGATGCCTAGGTTGTGGGCCAGAGACAGAGCATAATCTCTCGCCGCACAGAGCTGATGCCTGTTGGTCGCGGTGAGGAGCCAGTCGTCTAGGTAAGGGAAGACCTGAATGCCCTGGAGTCTCAGGTGGGCTGCAACCACTGCCATGACCTTGGTGAACACTCTGGGGGCTGAGGTGAGGCCGAATGGAAGAACCCTGAATTGATAATGACTGGCTCTGAGCCGGAAGCGGAGAAACCTCCTGGATCGTCTGTCCATTAATATGTGGTAATACGCATCCTTGAGGTCTAGTGAGCACATCCAGTCGTTCTCCCGCAGCAGGGGGAGGATTGATTGCAGAGTGACCATCCGGAACGTTTCCTTGGGTATGAACAGGTTCAGGGCGGAAAGGTCTAAGATGGGTCTGAGGTCCCCCGTTTTCTTTGGCACCAAAAAGAACCTGAAGTAATAACCCAATCCAGACTGGTCTGGGGGGATGGGCTGGATGGCTCTTTTTCTTAGCAGCTTTGAAATCTTCAAAGCCACTGCCTCCCTCTGATCGGGTGGGACATCAGGGAGACGTCTGGGTTTGGGGGGGAAGGTTTATGAATGGAATGGAGTAACCTCTGGATATGATCCGGAGCACCCATCGATCTGTTGTAAGGGACTCCCAGTTTGACAGGTGCTCCGACAATCGCCCCCCGACTGCCTCCAGAGAGGGACAGTCGGGCAAGCCCTCAGGGCTGTTGCACGGGTTTGTCCGAGAAAGGTTCTCTAGACCCGAAATTACGTGGCCCCCCCTCTGACTCTGGGCCGGCGTCCACCTTGTCCTCCTCTGCCTCTAGAGGATGAGTGGTCCGCAGCAGGATGGGATTGCTGAGATTTACGGAACCACAGCTTCTTTTGTCCCCTCTGATTCCTGGAGAAGGATCTTTGGGGATTAGAGAAGCGGACTCCGACGGCAGACAGCGTCTTCCCGTCCTTTTCGCTTTGGACCAGCGTGTCGCGAACAGTTTTGCCAAACAAGGCAGAACCGTCAAAAGGGGCGTTCGCAAAGGACGCCTTGAAGGGGTCCGTAAAGTCGCACAGAAGGAGCCAGGAGAGACGTCGCAAGACGACCCCGGCTCCGCTAGCTCTAGCAGCTCCCTCCGTTGCATGGGAGAAAAGCCGCATAGATGTATTGGAGATGGATTTTAGAGTGGCCATTCGAGTCTCAAAATCCTTTTTGTCTGGGACCGACATGGACTCCGGGGGAGCTGCAGCGTATTCTTTAATTAAGTCTTGCTGTAGCCTAATGGTATGTTTATTATTATTTATTTTATTTATTTTACATTTGTTAACCGGGATGGTCCGACTGGATGCATGTCCTTTTTCAGCGGAGGCCCGGGGAGAAAAGCTCCAACAGAGTTACATTGATAATTAGGTACAGTATATGTGCCATATAGTTCAGCGCCCTTATGGAAAAGGTTGCTGAAGCAAACATCCACTTCCCAATCCGGTCAAGTGCTCGAGATTCCTTATCCGGTGGGTGAACCGAAGAACTCTCCTGCGCAAGTTCTTTCTTGATGGCCGCCGCCACCAACATAGCATCAACGGGGGTTCCTTTAGCCCAAGACGGTCTATCTGTGGGTGGGCTGAGGACTTTATCGGGGCGCCTAGGGATTGGCTCCATGGTGTCGGGCTCCTTCCAAGCCCTGGTGGTAATTAAGTCCACCAGGGGGTCGGCCGGAGGGGACACCCAGGAGGTAGATGGGCCTGCCTCAAAGGCCTCCAGGAACACGGACTCATCAAGGGAGGGCTTTTGGGCTGACCACCCCCCTCTGATACGCGACATTTCCATGATGTCTCCAAAGGAGACATCTTCAGGGGGTGACCTTGGGGAACCCTCCGTATCATCTAAGTCCGTGTCTGTGGTAATGGACTTGGGGGAGTCCAGGTGCCTCCTCTTGCACCGATGTTTCCGAGGGACCTCCTCGGTGGGACTGTCCGAAGAGGGCTCGTCCACGGGTTGTTGTTCCTCCACGGGAACTAGCTGGAGGGCTTGAGCAGGCTGTCCAGATGGACAGATGATGGAAGACAGACCCTCATACAGTGGGGGTATGGGTGGATCCAAAGCCCGGGTCGGGGATCTGGAGGACCTCGACAGTACCCTCTCCACTACCTCAAAAGCCGAAGGAGAGCCACTCTCACCAGCCTCTGAGAGCAATCTCCTCGGATCCGAGGAAGGGATTGGGGTCGGAGCCGATGCAGTCGGTGCCGAGGCAGAGGTGTACTCCAACGCCAACAGCGCCGAAGACACAGCAACTCCCTCGGATCTGACGCTCAGCCCTCGGCTCCGAGAGCTCGGGTCCGACAAGCTCGAAGGTATAGTCGGCGTCGAAGAGACAACCGCTATCGGCGCCGACAATTCCCCGGGTCCAAAAGGGCCTGGATCCGATGACTCAGAGACCCGAAAATGAGTCGGAGAAGGAGTGATCGGGGCAAATATGGGAGCTGCACTCCCCCCCAGAGGGGGGGGAGGCAAGAGCATCCCCATCTGCGTTTGGGTCTGTAAGAACCGACGCATCATCCGATCCATATCCGCTTCGGAGATGCTTCGGGTCGACCTAGATGAAGTAGTAGAGGCAGGCCGGGAGGGCCGCCTCGAAAATCTCGAGGGAGACCTATCCTCCTCCTCCGGCTCCGACGAAAAACAGGGCGAACGGCGCCAAGAGGAGGGGGATCCGGAGACCCTCGAGGGAGATTTAAGTAGTTTTGTTGGCGGAGCCGAAGGATGAGATTCGGCCCACCTTTTGTGGGACTTATGTCCATCCTTATCCTTGTGCCTCTTCTCTCTAAGGGAAGAGGCACTAGTTTCCCCAGAGCTCAAACCCGATGAGGGAGGTTGAGTCCCGGGTAGAGCTAAGGGGATAGATGGCGCCGAAGCTGCCGAAGCAGCTGGAGCCCGAACGGGAGAGGAAGAAGAAGCCGACTACTGGGGGAGCTTTCCCACCAGGATCAGCCTGTTCTTCCTATCCCAAAGTGCCCGGGGGTTAAAGGTCCCACAGATTTGGCAGGCCTCTGACAAATGGGCTGCCCCCACGCACAAAACGCACTGAGTGTGGCCATCAGCTGGAGAAAGCTTGTGGCCACACTCAGTACATTTAGAGAAAATGGCCTTAGGCCCTTCTGACATCATTCACACACACACCCAAACACTAGGAGGGGGAGGGGAGTGAAGATAAGACTAGTAATAAATTTAACAGAAAAGGGACCAAAAACTAGTACAAGAGCAGAAAAAGGGAACTAACACACACACACACGACAATTTGAATGAAAAAATTCGGTTTAAAACCAGCAATGATCTCACCCAGCCAGGAGCTCTTCACAAGGAAGCTTCTTTAGCCGCGGCAAAAAATGATCTGGGGTAATGTGGTTGGTAGTAGGGGATTATGGGTAGGGGGAGGAGCTAGGAGCTCGAATCTTGGAGCTTGGAAAGCTGCCGGATCGGATCCGAGGTTGGATCCGACACCCACAGGTTGCAGATCAAATGAAGTAACTACTTCAGATCTTTAATATTCTATCAACTTTTTAAAACTTTATATATAACCACCTTATTTACAAAGAATGGATTTTTTGATATTTCCTATTGCTTTTACCCAAGACACTTTCATAACTTCTGATCTAAATAAAATCTCTTTACTTAAATAGAAAAAATTAAAATTTTGGTTTCAGTTGATTTCAGACAGTAAAGTCAAGAGGGAAAATTTGATAATACAAGAATTTGAACTAGACAAATCTCTATGGCTGGACATACAATCTCTTAGACTATTCCTAATCAATAAACCAGACTTGATTTCCCCTGCAATTAAGCAAAACTCTCATATTTATTTCTTGGAATTAACCTTACAACATAAATCTTGTTACTCAGGCAAACTTTCCTATATATATATATATATATATATATATATATATATATATATATATACATACATAAATATATATATATATTTTTTAAATTGTCAGAGATGAAACATATAGTTGCCAAGAAAACTTTTGGAACTATTATAAAATTAATAACAAGCCTCCCAGCAACCAAGATAAATTAACTATACTAGAATCAGTGGGTAAAACATTTTCCCTCAAATTGAGATTATACACCTGGAGATGTTTACATAGATCTTTTTATACACCTCAAATAATGAATAAAATCGATAAAAAGAAAATATTTGTAATAAATGTAAGTCAGGTCCTAACGTAGGATGGGCACATATGTTCTACGACTGCTCTGAACTGAAAATTTATTGTGAGAAAGTCAATAAATTATTACAAGCCTTATTCACTGATAATTTCATCTTAAGTAGATCTATATTCTTTTTCATACTCCCACACCAAACTGTATTAAATGAATAAAACTTCCCTTATTATGGTCAATACTTGCTGTAGCCAGAAAGATCATTATAAGAAACTGGATTTCTGACTCCCCTCCGACATTCGCCAAATTTAAGACAGGTATTACTGATGTATGTCACTTACAGATGTTGACCATAAACTCGAGAACATCTAGGAAAACTCATGCTTATTATATGTGGATTAATTTAAAGAATTTGTTAAAAAAAGCGTAAACTCCACTTTGAATTGTCAGAAATTCACAGAACACATAATGAATGAATATTCATATCATGAATTGATATAACTTCTTAATTTTTTTTTGAATATTGTTAGCGGATGTCACTGTAAATACTTTAGTTGTTTTCTATCTTGTTATTCAATATGTTAATTTGTTTTGAGCAATTTTCTGTCACAATTTTATTATTTAACATCAATAAAGTTGTTATTAAAAAAAAAAGAGCACGTGTAAGGGCTACAGAGCAGATATGTGTCTAAGCCAGATATAGAAATAAGGTACATAAGGAAAGCCAGTGGTGGAATGTAGAAGTTCAGTAAGTCATCAAAAGAAAGGAAAAAACACACGTAGCAAAGGTAGTACATACTTTACTTCACCACAATACCTGGTAACTCGGCCTCTTGCCTTCAAGGATCCTTGAAGGCAAGAGGCCGAGGTACCAGATATTGTGGTGAAGTAAAGTATCTACTACCTTTGCTATGTGTGTTTTTGCTAAGTCATCAAAAAAAAAGCAGGAATGCAGGGAAAAGTGGAAAATATTAAGGACAGACCAGGCTAGGAAGGAATACTGGTTGGCTAACAAGGAGGCCAGGAGAGGAGTTGCAATAGCAAGGAACAAGGCATCAGAGGCACCTTACCGACATCTGGAAAGTGACTCAGTGGAAGGCACAAAGAAACTCAGTGATAAAGTCAGTGATAGCAGTAGGCTCAGATGAGGTCACAACAGATATGATCAAGATGTTGGGTGAGAGAGGGGAAAATGGTTCCTAAGGGTACTCATAGCAGTATGGAGAGAAGGGCATATCCTAGTTGATTGGATAATAAGCATACTAGTTCCAGTGTTTAAGAACAAAGGGGACATTCACAACTGTGGGTAATATACAGATATCAAACTCCTATCACTATGGAGAGGGCGATTGATAAAACGAATATGCAGAGTAGTAAAAAGTAAGATGGGAAATGAGCAGTTTGGAATCAAATCAAGATGCAGCACAACCAACCCGATGTTTGCATTGAGACAGATACATGAGAAGAAGTTAGAAATAAGGAAAGAGTCCAACAGGGCATTCCTAGACTTGGAGAAAGCATATGACAAGGTTCCATGAAAGCTGACTTGGGCAGTTCTACAGTGGTTTGAAATTCAAAAAACATTGGTAGAATTAGTGCAAGCTATGTACAAGGATTCAATGACTAAAGTACGAGCAGTGTTCGGTCTTACAGAGGAGTTCCCAGTGGGAAGGGGTGCATATCAGAGTTCAGCTCTGAGTCCACTGTTGTTCATACTGGTGATGGACTACATTAATGAACATGTCGAAGGCACTGGCCAACACAGCTGCTGTATGCAGATGATGTGGCATTACAGAGAGACTGAACAAGAACTTCAGCAAAGAATAGGAGAATGAAATGCAAAACTGAAGGCATATGGGATAAAACTTGAGTACAGATAAGACAGTTCTAATGGCAGCAAATGGGGGAAACCAGAAGAAGCTGAAAACTGAGATAGAAGGGAAAGCAGTGGATCAGGTCAACAGCTTCAAGTATTTAGATGGACTGGTTGAGGAGAAGGGAGAACTGAATGAGGAGGTTAAAGCTAGTGTCAGAGGGGATGCAGCCAACTGGCACAGATTGTTAGGGGTAGTGCATGGCAGAAGAATGCCAAAGAAGATGAAAATTAAGGTGCACAAAACCGTGGTGTGACCACTATTACTGCATGGTACAAAAACCTGGGCAGTAAAGGCAAAGCAGTTGAGGAGGCTAGTGGTGAGGAAGATAAAGTGCCTGAGATGAATGGTAATATGCACGTTGTGGGACAGACAAAGAAATGAAGACATAAGAGCAGAAACCAAAGTACCTCCAACTACAGAAAAGGTCAAAGAGAACAGATTACGGTGGTTTGGGGCACATGTGCAAAAAAGCAGAAGACAATCTGGTGAAGCAGATTTTGGACAGACAGGAAGAAGTCAAGAGGAAATGAAGGTGTCCACCAAAGAGGTGGATGGGCTGCATGAGAGAAAACCTGTGACAGTTAGGCATGAGTGCTGAAGAAGGTAGAAGAGTGGCACTGAATAGGGAGAGATGGCAACAAATGACACAACACTCCGACCCCATGTAGAAAAATGGGAAAAAGAGGATTGATGACAATGATTTAGAGGTACTCATTAAAGATTCATATATGCAATTTGGATGCAAGTCTTTAAGGAAACTAACAATTACACAAAATATTACATTTGTAAAGTAAAAAGAGAGTATTCTAATAAGTAATAACAAAGCACAGTTCACCTGCTGAGAAGTCCAATCCTTTAATGAAAAATACAAATGATAGACATGAGCGCTTTCGTCTGCATAAAAACAAACTTCATCAGATAAAATCCCACTGAAACTGACATGTTTTATAAAAAACAGGTGTAAAAACAATTTACACCTTTCTATCATTAATGACTTGTTGTTTGATCAATATCATGAATTTTTTGAAAGAACTTCAGAGAGAATCAATGGAAAAGTTGAAAAAGTTTTTGAAAGAAAACAAAAGAAATATTTTAGGGACAAGGGGCAATATGAGACTGGTAAATGTTACCCACCACCTAATTTTACAACTTCAACTGTTCCATCTAGATCTAGGGAGGGATATAACAGGAGAATTGTTACTATACCACCCAATCACAAACAGACTATGAAAAATGTAAGGGCTTCCTTTGACGATTCTAATCACCACAGGGATCCACCTGTGGCTTATTCTGGTTCCCTAGATGAACTGGATTCCTTTTCAGAATCCAATGAAGTTTTTTTAGGACCCCGAAGGTCAGAACGCTTAGCCCACAAAAATCAAAATGTAACCAACACAAACTCCCTTTCAAAAAACCAAGATTGGAATTACAGGGGACACAGGGGGAACAGGGAGAGACAGATGTTATAATTACACATGACAATGGAGTTGTTTTTGAATATCGTGGATATAAAATATACAATTACACTGATTTGATATTAGATAAAACTCATTTCAACCTGTTCTCCAAAGGCTTCAAGTTTATAAAAAGTTTTAAAGGAGACTTGGCTCAAATTTTGATTGATTTAAAACTGTTCCTTAGGAAATTAAATCTTAAAATTCTTTACAATAAAGGGGTTGCTAATCAGAATGCAGGGGACAATGTTAACTATGCCTCCACTAGAAGGAGTGTTTACAACCCTCCCCTTCACTCTCTGCTCCATACATTTGAAAATATAGTTACAAAAGAAATATATGAAACATATGGCAAAAACACTAATGGGTTTTGGCAGAACTATAATTTAAAATTAGAAGAAGCCAACCTATTAGAGAATTTAAAACATAATAAAAATCTACATTTTATGGAACCAGATAAAGGTGGAGGATTGGTAATTTTCCAACAAAATGATTATAAAAAAGCTATAAGAAATATTTTGACACAAGAGGAAACTTATTGTTTGGTGTCCCTAAATGAGATTTCTATTGCTTATAACAGAATTGATTCCCTTCTAGAAGAATATCTGGTTGAACAACGTATCAACCAGACCACTTACCACTTTCTTCGGCAACCCCATCCACTTATTCCTGGTTTTTTTGGGATACCAAAAACACACAAAAATATTATGGAACCACCCTTCAGACCCATTGTTTCCGCCCGTGGATCCAAAACCCACCCTTTGGCAGTATTTATTGATCAGAATTTTAAAAATATTGCAAAAAAACATAAACACCTTATAAAGGACTCATGGGATTTTTTGGGAAGAATTCACAATGGGTTATGGACCAAGGATAGTCTATTCATCACTATTGATGTGAAAGACTTATTTACATGTATTCCCAGAAAGGAGGGTTTCGAATTTTTTGAAATTAGTATTCATAAACACTCGGAATTAACATCAGACAGGAAATCTTTATTGTTGGAACTAATGGAAACAGTTTTAGACAACAATTTCATCAATTTTGAAGGGGTTTTTTACAAGCAAGTTAGTGGGGTGGCGATGGGGGCAGCCTGTGCCCCCATTTACGCCAATTTGGTACTTTTAGAATGGGAAACCTCATTTATTTTAGAGAGTGCATTCTTTGCCAAAATTAAAGCTTATTTTAGATTTCTGGACGATATTTTTGTGATTTGGGATGGGACACAAGATGAGTTGGATCAATTTATGTTTTATATCAATCAAACTACCTCCTGGTTGTCCTTCACTCACCAAGTCAACAGGGAATGTATTAATTACTTAGACATCACACTCTCCAAAACCTTGAGTGGCTTCAAATCCCAGGTATACAGAAAACCAACCTGGTGTAACAGCTATCTCCACTTTGACAGTCAACACCCTCATTTTCAGAAAAAAAGTATCATAAAAGGCAGTGGCGTAACTACGAGAGGCGAAGTGAGGCAATTGCCTCAGGGCGCCAAGCAGCAGGGGGCGCTTTGGGCCGACGGATGTTGTCACGGATTGTTTGTTTATTTAGTAAATGTCCATCGTCCGGTGGTAAGAATCCCAGTTAACAAATAAGTGATGACATCAGGCAAACTGCCAGACTGTTGGAGACTCAGTACCTGGGTCGGACTTGTTTACAGCAGTGAACGGAGAAGTTGTTTATATAGTTTAAAGTCTTAACTTCTGCCAAGACCCAGACAGCGCATGTTACAGCAGAGTCCAGTCTGCTCAGCGTCCGCTTGCACTCCTGGGATGAGAAGATTTACTCTCCATGGCAGCTCCAGGTATGTAAAAGAAAACAGTCCACTCCACATCTCTCCCTGGAAGTTTATGGAATGTGCACTTAACTTTAATTTTAATGACAGATTTCTTGACTAGTTCGGTTATCGTTTAGGTGGTAGTGGTACTCCGGTCGGTGTCATGTCGATGTTAAACTTGTGCAGTTTATTTATTTTGGTTTATTTTAAGGACATATTTCTTTAAGACTGGCCCGGTGACCGATGCTCTTCTTCAAGACTGGTCCGGTGATCGTTTATTTGGCAGTGGTATTTATTTATTTATTTTTGTTTAATTTGGGACTTGCACTTTAATTTTGCATACAACGTCACCCAGCTCGAGAACCCGCACAATTTAAAATGTTATGGTTAAGGTCTTGTCTCGTGTAAGGGAATTATTTGCTACTTTGCTGCTCATTTAAGGGAAATATTTGCCACTCATTTTGCTGTTTGATTAAGGGCTCATTTTTGCTATGTTTTTCAGCATAACAAGTAAGGATTAGTTTTCCTGCAAGTAAGGGAATTAATTTGCAACTACAACGAACAGATTTTGCTGCTCTGTGTGTGGGAATTTGAATTACTTCAGTCCGTACAGGGTGTTTTGTGCTTTTGTTATGCTGCAGCCTGCAAGTAATGGAATTAGTCTTCAACGAATACATTTTGCTGCTGCTTTTAATTTGTCACAGTGTTGTTTGATTAAGGGCTCGTTTTTTGCTGCAAGTAAGGGAATTAATTTGTCACTAAAACAAATACATTTTGCTGCTCCGTGTGTAGGAATTTGAATTACTTGGTTGTCTTCTGCTTTGTTATGCTGCAAGTAAGGCAATGTGCGTGCAACATCATCCTGCTCTTCCCAAGAACCTGCACAATTTAAAATGTTAAAGTCTCATTTAATGGAATCATTTGCCGCTCATTTTGCTGCTCATTTAAATAAATTATTTGCCACTCATTTTGCTGCTCGATTAAGGGCTCATGTTTGCTACATTTTGCTGCAAGTAAAGAAATTAGTTTTGCTGCAAATAAGGGAATTAATTTGCCACTAAAATTAATACATTTTGCTGCTCTGTGTGTGGGAATTGAACTACTTATTTTGTGCTTTTTGTTATGCTGCAAATAAGGCAATTAGACTGATGCGTGTATGACGTCACCCTGCTCTAATAGGGTTGCCACCTTTTCAAATGCCCAAAGTGGGACATTTTTGGTACAAACATCAGATTTTGCAGGCCAAAACATACCCATGGCCAATACAAAGGACAGAACTTCACTTTTTTGCGTAAATAAAAGCTTATTATTGTAGCATTTTAGTTGCTTATTCTGTTTCTTATAACTTTTAGGTGTTTCAGATATAGAATAACTGTTTTATGCAACTATTACATAAAATATAGCAAATAATTTTGTCCTAAAAACTCAGGACATTTCCCATTTTTACAATTTTTTCACAGGACACAACTGTCCAAAGAGGGACTGTCCTCGCAAAGTGGGACAGGTGGTAACCCTACCCTGCTCTTTGCAACAACCTGCACTATTATGATGGAAATGTTGTGAATTGGGCAGTTTTGTCATTATTGGTTCATACATTTTGTTTCATTGCTTACAGAAAAAATGTTCAAAACAATACATTTAAACACATTCTAACAAGTGTGTTGTATTATACATGAATATAATTTAATACAGTCAGGAAAAGAACACATATATGTTTCGTGTGCAAGGGGCCTATGATTTGAAAACAGCCCAATGGTAATCTTTATCCACCACTGGCCAGATGCATTTTCTTTGAATGTGATTTGTACCTATTTTTCATGGGCTGTTGTCCAGATTTTTGATGTTTCCAGGTTGAGAGGCATGTTAACAATACCAGCATATATTGTGTTACATCACTCCAGTGCCCAGCCACAATCTATGCAAAATCCTGTGTTTTAATAACCGAAAAAGAACTAAAACGAATTGGATCAGTGGAATGGAGTTTGGTTCTTATAACCCCACAACCTGCATATTGTGTGGCCGTTACCAAGGAACTATAACGTCACCACGTAAATGGCTGATCTATTAAACTGTAAATAAAGAAATATCTTCGAGTTTATCTATATCTATGCCTATATGTATCTATCATACCATATTGTATTATGTTATGTTATATATAACACAGGCACACAAACAGCCAGTTACAGTAACAAAGATTTCATATCCGTACAGTAATGCAGCATTTGGGTTGCAACCTTTTCAGATGACCAACGTGGGACATTGTTCATGGAAATGTGAGATTTTTCTGGACAACAGCATAACCATAATAAGTGCAAGTGCTAACTGTTTGCCAAAATTAATGCTTACACTTGTTGACCTTAAGTTGCTTTGGTTATTTCATACAATATTAAGATATAAAACAAGTCTTTAATGCAACTATTAGTAGGAAGTTATAAAGCATTTTTTGTGCTACTATATGTGATTTCTTTGGCTTCGGTCATCTCGATGGCTTGGGTTCCGGGGGGGGAATGTTGGGGGCGCCTAGGAAAAGTTTGCCTCAGGGCACTTCTAACATAGTTACACCACTGATAAAAGGGCAAGCTGTCAGAGTGGCTAGGATGACATCCCATTTAGATGATCTTACACAAGAATTCATTAAACTGGGTAATATGTTCAGTGAAAGGGGGTATCCTAAGGTTTTAGTAGAAAATATATTGATGGAAGTATACCAAGGGTGGGGTACACGTTTCAAACCCTTACTTGGTCACCCCATTGTGAATATGGAAACATCAGAAGACAGACCCTACGATTTTTCTGGATCCTGTTCTATTCAACACAATAACTTTTCTTCCATTTTCAAAAAAATTTTACAAGAAAATTGGTCTATTTTAAAAAACAATTCTGAAATTATTGAAGTTATAGGGAACCAACCTACCTTTATTCATCGGGTAGGTAATAATTTCAAAAGAACTTTGGAAGGAAGAGATTATTCCTACCAAAATTCTAGGGGTACTCACCCATGTGGTAGATGTGCCCAATGTTCTTCTATTAATACTTCTAACAGCATTACTTTGAACAATGGTTTGAACACAGTTGTCAAATTTTGTAGGGGGAATTGTTACACCTCCATGGTGGTGTATTTGGCAACCTGTTGTCATTGCCCATGTTATTACGTGGGCAAAACTGAACGTCATTTAAAAGAAAGGATTTACGAACATAAAAATGACATAAAAATCAAAAAGGAAACAAGTGCCTTATATAAACACACCACCATGTGTCAACCTGTCCCATCTTTTAAATTTGGCATCATAGATATTGTTAACCTGGAAACTAGAGGAGGAGACGCCAAAAATATTTTACTGCAGAAGGAAGTCAGATGGCAGTTAAGATTAAAATCTAACATTTTTCCAGGCTTAAATGAATATATAAATATCAAAGCCATTTTAATAGGAAAGGCAAACATACTTTGAAGAGGGTAGATATATTTCCAAACACACCAGATGAAAGAACTATATATAAATAAAAAAAAATTTTAACTATTTATTTTTAGAAACTATATTTACGTTATAATGTATGCAGACCACCTTCTTTATACAACAATTTTTAAAAAAGTTTTTAGGGTGCATTACCATTTGGTTTGTTTTGTTTGAAGTGTGTATATATACATATATAACAAACGAATATGTCTTTGTTTCTTTAAAATTATAATGCCAGGACTTTAAGAATTTTATTGATTGATTGAATTATCAATGTAAAATTTTCATTGGTTAAGCATTTTTTATAAAACATGTCAGTTTCAGTGGGATTTTATCTGATGAAGTTTGTTTTTATGCAGACGAAAGCGCTCATGTCTATCATTTGTATTTTTCATTAAAGGATTGGACTTCTCAGCAGGTGAACTGTGCTTTGTTATTAGTTTATTTTCCTCAGTTTTGTGGTATTCTAATAAGTAAGTGTGGGAATGGAGAAGGGATATTTTACCAATAAATATTGTGTGGTATTGGGGGTAAAGAAAATAGGCAATAAGGTACTATAATTTACTGCAGGAAATGAGCAAATAAACTGTGGTGTTGGGAGCAAATAATTCAAGAGGGAAAGGTGATAGAGACAGATGAGTCTCAGCAGAAATTTGGACTGCAGGTTAGATACTACCTTCCCTCTCAGAGATTGGTAGCGGAGTATAAGCAAAAAGAAAGAAACTGGGGAATGCTAAGTGAAAGACTAACTCTGGTTGAGTTTTAGTTGAGTATACAACAGCAGCTGCTATTAACAAATGGGATAATTAGTAGATGATATAAAATATTGCATGATAACTGTAAGAATCAATGAGAGGAGTTTAGAAAAGATTAGGAAAAGGAAGCGAAAAGGCAATTTCTAAACAAACAATGGGAAGAAGTTTGTAAGGCACCCAAGCAAGCAAAACAAGCCCAGAAAGGTAAGGATTTTATAAGGAAGTGGATAATATGTATATTATATCCAGATTACACTGCAGAGGATTTTCCTAAGGCAGACAGCAAATACTGAATGCATGAAGGAGAAGAGAAAAATAATTGGGACCATGGTTTTGCCAGATCCAAGATTTTAAAAATTACATGCAGAGCACTTGAACACAAATATTAGGAGATCAAAAGGTTGTGACTGGGGAAATGATTCTGCTCAGATGTGAAATAAGGTCTGAGTTGCCTAGATATAGTTAGGATATAGTTAGGCCTTACTAACCTTAATGTTACTGACTCCCCCCCAAAAAAGCAATTACAATAAAATGGAAATTAAGATCTAAACCAGTTGTAACAAAACTGTTGAAAATTTAAAAGGAGATAGAAAGAATTGGAGGTGGAGATCTTAAGAAGAAAGGCAGGAACTCATCAATGTGTGTGCAATGTTGGAGTGAATGAAAACTGTTAAAATAAAAACAAATATATATATATATATATATATATATATATATAATATATACTATAGGATAATAATGGATTTGGTTATTACAGTTTGCTTTCTATATGTAATATATATATATATATATATATATATATATATATATATATATACACACACACGTGTGTGTGTGTGTGTGTGTATATATATATATATATATATATATATATATATGTGTAGATTTGCTAAAATCAAAATGCAAATATGTATAGTGATATTAAGAGCTGCATAAAGTCCTGCAACTTTATTTTTTCAGTAGAGGAGCAGCAAAGATATAATATGTGTACACCATATAAAACCTGTAACTGTTTATCAGTATAAATGCAGAAAATTGATAAAATGTGAAAAGCTATATAAAATTTGTAAATTTAAGTGTGGATGCAGCAAAGATAAAAAATGTGAGCTGTTGTACAAGCTCTGTGCGCCTTCAGTAGAAATACAGTAGATCTAAGAAAGTGAAGCGGTTTCATACAAGCATCAGGATGGCTGTGAGCTCCAAGGACTACTTTCAGCCAAAGTTAAAGTTACATTATTTGGTAAGTACAACCTTCTAGATGTCTAAGGAACTCTGGTTTGGAAGAAGTTGTTTAGATTTCAAACTGTAACCCAGCAGGAAACAAAAGTGTTCAGGACATCTTTAGCAAAAGCAATGGCAAGATTTGTCTAAGAGGATTATACAGAAGGAATATTCTCAGTGTGGACTCATTCCAATACACTAACAAGGAGTTTCTTTACATACTGACTACTAACTTCAGCATGCAGCTTTTCATGTCACTCAGTTTGTATGTACTCCGTGGATTGTCTACTGCTTAGAATCAGTGAGTTTATTTAGCCTGCTCGTGTTCTAAAATTTCTAGTGAGATAGAATGCAGTCATTTTAATTAGTATTTGTATTAAAAGTAGCAAGTCACTGGTGTTGATTCTTATGCCATATATCTATTCCTAACCTCTTAGTTTACCGTTCTGTATACAATAATATATATATATAAGAATTTCATTACAAGGTTTCAAAAGCTTATGGTTGGCTTTTAAATTTATTTAAATGTAGCTATGATCTAAGGAGGACCATGGACCACTTGCAGCCATAAAATACAAACACAAATAACAAAAGCCAACAAACAGCAGAACATCAATGCAGACTGCTGATTCAATTATAGGATTCCTACAGATGATACTAAAAGACTGGACAACTGACTTCCTGTGACACCAACATGTACCCATGACCATATTTAGTATCCTCCTTTAGTTTATTGCTAGCATCAATGTCTAACTTTGCACTAGCCTACATTTAAACAAAGGAAAAGGCTCCTGTGGCCTTTGGATATCTCTCTTACCATCTGAGGACAAGAAACAGATGAACAATTTGGGGTTGGTTCTACCTGCATGATCTCAGCTGAAGGCAAAGCTTTCAGTTTTACAGTAGCCTCTTTCAACAACTTAAACGTGCAGGCTCCACTGGTGAGTCAGACTATAAGGCTAGCTGGGCACAAGAGTCAACATCTCCATTTATTCTTTTTACAGATAGCAAGTGCTTTACTAAGGAATTTCTCTTATTTGGTGTCCAATAAGCCAATAGATTTTTTTTCCTTAAGCCAGCATGCAAACCTGTCCATTAATGGTCTAAGGAATTGTTGTCACTGCACCTGGAAAAACACTCTCTGGGCTCATTCAGTATGGATTTCCTGTTCCAATAAGTTGCATCATTCAGAGAACCAGTGTTTAATATACCCAGTACAGTCATTCTTCTCAACTTGTTCCAGCAAATCGATTAATCGTATGTTTATGATCCTGCTGTGATCTTCCAGACTGATGAGCTTATCCTTGATGTAGTCAAGTATTGCTTCATGCTCTTCAGTTGCCACTTAATATTGGTAGTATCTGAGCTGCTTTGCAGCAACTGATTGGAGCAATTCATTCTCACTTTCCTAAGAGTCCTCTTTTTGCTCATCAAACTTGTAAACCTTAAAGCTTTAACCACCAATAATGTTCCCAGCAATGAACTACCAATCTAGTTTACAATGCACTCAAACCCTATAAAATTACAATGGGAGGGAAACAATCTAAACGCTAACTGCAGCATGTCTACCTGTACCAGAAGTCCCTGCCGATTATACTACTGTCCATGACACTGGTGTTGATCAAAAGACCATAACTCCAATCCCCAACAATAACCAAATTACAGAATAAAGGGTACTAGGCAGGAATTATCCACAAAAACATGAAAGAAAATGTAAGGCAATATTCGACTATGGAAAAAAAAAATTAATCTTCATATTTTTTTCCTGGCAAGATGGGACACATGTCCCTATAATGTAAAGTGCTAGTCCAACTATATGTTTACACAACTTCACTGGCTGTATCATTTCAGACCAATACATTTATAAGAAGAGTTTTCACTATCCAACTAGCACAGCTAAAAAAATACTTTCATCTTGGAGGGCATGCTTTCTTGTTTTTCATCTGTAGCCATCTTTTCAGGAAATGAGTATGAATAATGGTCAAACTAGTAGAGGTATATAGGAAATTTTGTATGCAAGTCAGCGATACAGACTGCAAACAGCCCAATAACTTATCACTGAGGGATTCATGCTGGATTTCAGCTTGTGTCACGACTGAATGCAATTAACCACTGATTTTTATAACACAAGTAGTTACAAAACCAGATTCACTCTACTTCTCCCGCGTTGAGTTTATGTAGGAAGATGAACAGGCAATCAAAACTAGTCATGTCGAATTCTTCTGACAAGTTAAGATGCACAGCTCCATTTACCTGACTCTTAATCATCCTTCATAGTAAATAGTCCATGAATGCTATTAGGGCAGTGCCCACACCATGGCCAGACCTAAAGACATGCTGCTATTATGATAGCAAGCATTAGCAGTCCAGGCATGACAATATTTGCCTGTGAATTGCCTTCTCTAACATATAAAATAGCAGGAAAATACATATATATAATTTTTAGAATTGATTTCAATCTTTTCTACGTGCAAAACTACATTATTTTCAGATAAATGGAAATAATCTCTCAACAGATCTTTTAAAACCTCAATTTAAGGGAAGTGTAGTCAGGCTACGACATACTCTGATGGCCTGAGAAGAGGAAATCAGTTGAAATACTGTTTCCAGTCTACTACAGAAGATCAAAAATTTTACAGGAGGCACTATTGGAACAATGAAGCAAGTAAAAAATACAATCCCAAGATGATAAAATGACCAGTGCAACAAAAGGAGAACAAATAGTAGACAAACACTGGAGCAACACAGCAGACAATCCAAATACAGTATCCAATTTAATGAAAATAGTAAGCGCTTTCCAGGGTCCACCTCTTCATCAGACTAAAAACAATTAAATGATAAAACAGGCTCTTTAAATACCCCTCCCTTCCATCATTAAATACATCAATTAATGCATCAATTAAAACATTTAAAAAGATAGCATATGATTTTCCTTAATACATATGCTTAAGCTGTCTAGCTTTAAGGAAAGGTTTGATATAAACAATACTATTTAAACCTGGCGCTCTGACTGCACGCAGTAACATTATCCATCTCTGTTCTGCGGCTTCAGTGATATTTTTCATATCACCTCCTCTTTTCCTATCTGCAACCAATTCCAAAGCCAAAAACATAAAAGTGTGTTCCCTACCTTTGTTCTTTACATGCATAGCTAATGCACTATTCTCTTTCATGTTTTTTATATCTTGGACATGTTCCAATATCCTGTCTTTGAACTGCGTATTAGTTTTGCCAGTGTAGTATGAAAAACACAACACAATAGCTGAAGTACACCATATTCCTTGTTCTACAATCGGCATAGTGTGAACACTCCACCTTAAACCTTAATACTGGATGTGTAAAGTGTGTGCCTGCATGTATAAAGACACAGGCAGTACAGTTCCTGCAGGTGTACATACCTACTCTGGAAGATTTATCAATAATCTTAGGCAAACTGGATTTATAACAAAGGTGACCCTTCACTGTCTTGTTGTTCCTAAAACTGAACTTAGGTTTTTCACCTACTACACCCTTTAACTCTTCCACTGTTGAGAGTATATCCCAGTTCCTGTTAATAACGTCACATACAATATTTATATTACTTGCATATGTCAAAGTCATCCTTGGGCAAGTGTTATCACAACCTTTCCTCTCACTCATGGACACGGGACTCTCACCTATTAGGTTCCCATTAAAATAAGATTTATAACTGGTCACCCTGTCTCTCCATGATTCTTTAATACATTTATCAACGTCCTTACCTTTATAAACTCTTTCTATTAAATCTAATTTCAGAGATGCCAGAGCTGACTCTAATTCCAAGTCATCATTATGTAATCTCATTAGTCTCACTACTTGCCCAGTTATTATGTTGTGTTAGCAGTGATTAGGGTGCATACTCCTACTTTGTACCAAGTTATTTTTCCTGACTGGTTTCCTATACAAGCTAGTTCTAATATTAGTCAGAGAATGTTTACAAACAGTCACATCCAAAAACTCTATTTTTTTGAGTACTGTAATTATTTGTAAATTTCAAAAAAAAAAATCTGTGGACGTATTTAGATAACCAATAAAATCTCATAAAAATTGTTCAGTCCCTTGCCATAACATAAAAACATCATCCACAAATCTTGCACACCAAATTACTGAGTCTGCAAACACCATATTTGAAAATATATGCATTGTTTCCCATTGTACAAGCAAAAGGTTGGAGTAGCTGTTGGCACAAGCTGTGCCCATTGCCATGCCAACCTTTTGAATGTAAAAGTCATCCCTAAACATGAAAACATTATTACTCAAAATAATGTCTAGTAAACTACTAATCAAGTGTATCTTATATCTTCGCATAACCTTAACATGTAGTAATTCACCAACATTATCAATTCCCCATTGGTTAGGAATAACAGTAAATAAAAACTCTATGTCTATGGTGATGAAAATGCAGTATGCATACTCCAGTTTCCATTTCTCTTGCAATAATTGCAAGAAAGTTTTAGTGTCTTTCAAGACTGTTCCACATTCTTCTAGAACGGGGTGCAAATTCTTTTCTACAAAAATTGACAGAGGTTCCATTGACCAACCTCTGCTCGAGACTGTCAGGCGCATTGGTGGAATATGGAGATCTTTATGGACCTTAGGCAAACCATATATTATGGGAACCACTGGATGTTCAACTGTGAAATAATCAAACAGTGGTTCAGATACCATATCAGTTATTAATGGATCAAAAACTAAAAATGACACCTTATCACTAATAGCTTTAACTGTCATCGCTGATATATATTCATAAGTCCCTCAATCACTCAGTAGGTTTAGCATCTGTGTATTATAGAGTTGTTTATCTAAGATAACTATACCCCCACCCTCGTCTGCTTGTCTGATCTCAATATGGGATATCTCTCTAAGTTGTTGTAATGCATCATACTCATCTTTCAACATATTATAATACTGCTTGTTATCTATATTATTTGTTAAGGCATCCCTAATTTGTTTATCACGTATATCAACAAACACTTCCACAATGGTGTAATTGGGTGACACATATACACTGGGTTTTTTAAACATACATTGGGAGGAAGCCACATCCTTAAACATCGTACGCAGTGTTAATGTTCTAGCAAACAGTCTCAGATCAGTCAGAACATCAGTAATATTAGCTTGTTTTGCTGGTACAAAACTCAGTCCTTTCTCTAACAGCAATGTCTGCGTTTCAGTCAATTCATATGTAGATATATTGAATATCAAACCTGCTTTTGCCTCTTGCTCCCTCTGTTCATATCCTCCACATTCTGTGGTCTACTTGTTTTCAAATTCCTTGTTCAACTCTTGGACCTTCCTCTGATGGGGTGTGGTTTGTGCAATAAAAAATTACTCATACTGGACGTCGTAGGTGTTATAGAATCAATATTACTATTGATATCCTCTGGTCGTTGTTGCTTGAAATCCTTAGGTTTCACTATCAGTTCCTCATTTCTACACTCTTCACAACAGTGGAAGAGTTAAAGGGTGTAATAGGTGAAAAATGCTTTAGGAACAAAAAGACACTGAAGGGTTACCTTTGTTATAAATCCAGTTTGCCTAAGATTATTGATAAATCTTCCAGAGTAGGTATGTACACCTGCAAGAATTGTACTGCCTGTGTCTTTATGCATGCAGGCACACACTTTACACATCCAGTATTAGGGTTTAAGCTAGAGTGTTCACACTATGCTGATTGTAGAACAAGGAATATGGTGTACTTCAGTTATTGTGTTGTGTTTTTCATACTACATTGGCAAAACTAATAGGCAATTCAAAGACAGGATATTGGAACATGTCCAATATATAAAAAACATGAAATAGAATAGTGCATTAGCTATGCATGTAAAGAACAAAGGTAGGTAACACACTTTTAAGTTTTTGGCTTTAGAATTAGTTGCAGATAGGAAAAGAGGAGGTGATATGAAAAATATCACTGAAGCCGCAGAACAGAGATGGATAATGTTACTGCATGCAGTCAGAGCGCCAGGTTTAAATAGTATGGTTTCCATCAAACCTTTCCTTAAAGCTAGACAGCTTAAGCATTAGCATATGTATTAAGGTAAATCATGTGCTATCTTTTTAAATGTATTAATTGATGTATTTAATGATGGAAGGGAGGGGTATTTAAAGAGCCTGTTATATCATTTAATTGTTTTTAGTCTGATGAAGAGGTGGACCCTGGAAAGCGCTTACTATTTTCATTAAATTGGATACTGTCTTTGGATTGTCTGCTGTGTTGCTTCCATAGGTTCATAGGTTCATAGGTTTATACTAGGCTATCTGCCCTAAGGCATTTATAAGCCTAGCCCAAATTTTTGTGGCTTACGCCACCCCTTATATGAAAAAATACTGTGCCCATTAGTTTGTTGTGCCTCTGTCCAGCAGTGACACAGATATGATTCCCGGGGTAAACCTACGATCTCCCATCCACAGGTCTAGATTTCTCTTGAACAGAGTCAGCGAGGTGCTCTGCCTCACATGGACCGGGATTTTATTCCACAGCATAGGGAGTCTCTGAGTGATAAATCTATCCCTCCAGCACGTCCTATTTATATCCGTGCTAAGGTTTAAGTCGCTTGCTCTAGTGGTTTTGGTGGATTTGGATTTTTGAGGTGGAGCATGTCCATTAATTCCGGGTTGGACATGGCCTTGTATGTCAGGCACATGTCACCTCTGAGCAGACGGTATGCGACTGAATAGAGCTGGAGTTTCTTCAATCTGGCAGCATATGACAGATTTTGGAGTCCCTTTATCCTTTTGGTGAGGAACTTTTGGGGTCTCTCCAATTGCTGCAGATGTCGGGTGAGATACATCCCGAATGGGGCATTGTACTCGATCATTGGTCTGATAAGTGAAGAGTACAGGGGAACAATGACCTCACTAGATCTGGATGTGAATCCCTTCATGATCAGGTGGGCAATGTAGAAGGTCTTTCTAACCACTTTAGCAATGTGAGTGTCAAAAGAAAGGCCACTGTCAACCTGGGTCCCCAGGTCCCTGATAACCTCTTCTGTGCTTAGTGGATTGCCACCTATATGGTAGCTTGGGGTTACCTTGTTTTTCCCGAAGGGTATGACTATACATTTTTTGGCGTTTAACTTCAGGCCATGGCTCTGGCACCAGCTATCTGTTTCCGTGAGTCCCTTCTGAAGGATATCCATGTCCGATGCACTTTCCACTATGGCGCCCAGTTTGCAGTCGTCTGCAAACTTTGTCAGCCAAAGTCCTCCCATGTTGGCCTGTACTTCTGAGAAGTAGATGCCAAACAATAGGGGGCCAAGGACCGAGCCCTGTGGGACACCACTTGTGACCGGCTTGGAGTCTGACACAGCGCCAGCAACTCTAACCCTGTGGGTTCTGTCCTTAAGCCAATTTGAAACCCATCTTGTGACATATGGGTTTACATTTAAGCTGGTAAGTTTTTCTACAATACCCGAGTGGGGTATTGTGTCGAAAGCCTTTGCAAGGTCAAGGTAGGCTGTATGGACTGCCTTTCCTCATCAATGGCCTTGGTGACTGTTTCAAGAAGTCGACCAAGTTCAAAAGGCATGATCTTCCCTTGACAAAGCCAAACTGGGTCAGGTCCAATGTCTGCAAGTCCCCTATATCTTTGTTTATGAGCTCCATTATGATCCTCTCCATAGCTTTGCAGACTAGACTTGTTAAGCTTATGGGGCGGTAATTACCAGGGTCCGTAGAGGCACCGCCTTTGTGGAGTGGGACCACAGTTGCCGTCCGCCATTCCTTGGGCACGTATCCTGTGGTAAGGCTGAGATTAAACAGCTGCCTTATGTGCGGGTTTAATTCCTCATTTAGCTCGTGTAGCACACAGCCGGGGACACCATCCGGTCCCATTGATGCTGTGTTTTTAGCTTTAGAGAGAGCAGCTTTCACCTGCGCATTTGAGATGTCCGGGAGGCTACACTCGGCTGGGATAGTTATCTCTCCTTTAGGGGAGAGGGGTGAAGTTTGCACTGAACCTGTCTGCCAGTATGTTGGCAATGTCTGTGGGTTCAGTGATTTTTGTATCATTTTGGACTAATTCTGAGCATATCTGGGAGTTTCCACCCAGGTTCCTAACATAGCTGAAAAAGGCCTTATGATTGTCCTTTGAATCCATGGCAATTTTCTCTCAAAATTGGCCTTAGTTGATTTTATGAGTGCTCGTATTTTTTTACTAATAATGATCAGGGGTGACTTCCCTTTTATGGATTTTGTTCTATCATGTAATAGCTTTCTCCTCTTATTGTAAAGTTTGTTAATGGCTGGGGTCCACCAGACTGGACGTTTGCCCTTTGTGGAAAGAGTCTTGGTTTTATTTGGGATTGCCTGATCCATGCAGTCCTGGAGGTGTTCATAGAAGGCATTTGTAAGGGCTTCCGCAGCTTGGGTTGTGGTTTCCTCTGGCTCAGGGGCCTTGAAGGATACCACACCAGTCTTGAGTAGTGTGAAGTTTGCTTTAGAGAAGTTCTTCACTATGGTCTTTTTTGTTTGGGGTGGGGGGCGGGTGTGGATTTCCAGTGAGATTAGTTTATGATCCGATCTCACCAATGGGGGATATACTTCGGTGTGGAGCATTTTGTCCCCATGTTTGTGACAATGAGATCTAGTATATTTTCTCCTCTCGTGGGAACAGTGACTAGCTGTTCCATGGCATTTGAATTTATGAACTCCAGGAACCGTTGGGCTAGAAAGTTAGGGCTTGAGTAATGTTCCCAGTCTATATTCGGGTAGTTGAAGTCACCCAATATGATGGTGTTTGGAGATACATTTATACCCTCCAGTGTCTTCAGGAAGGCTGTGTGGAGTTCCTGAGTTTGAGAGGGTGGCCTGTAGCATGCTACAATTTGTAGAGCAGTTTTGCCTATGGTTAGTTGCACCTGGATGGTTTCCGAAGCTTCGTGCGTTGCCACCAACCTGGAGGTGTGGGTATCCTTTATGAATATGGATACACCCCCTCCTTTTGTTTTCAGTTTTTGTATTCCAGTGTTTTTCTACTATTGGAAGATTACTGAGAAGGTTCGGTGATCTGGTAAGATGCTGGGCCGCAAGCTTAAGAGATGAGTATGTTAGATATCCTTAGTGAACTTTATATCATTACATCAGATTAAAATAGACAGCATAAAGACAGAATATCCTATAAAGTCTGTCTTTATTAGAAGTTTAACATTCAGTCATCAGTACACCTACTAAAGTCTGTCTTTAATAGAAGTTTAACATTTAGTAGCAGTATACCTGCTAAAGTCTGTCTTTAGCAGAAGTTTAATATTCAGTCAGCAGTACACCTAACCTCCTCCTTTTTAACTTTCAAATACAGCAGCAGCTTCACTATTACTGCAATTTAGGTTAATGATTCCATGAATCTAAAAAGAAGTATTTATACAAATACACAAATCAGTTATTACATATGGCCTGCATTTTATGCCCTCTCCCCCATCTTTTCAAGTTAAGGGGTATCCCATAATATCTCCTTGTTAAATACTGTGACCATGTAGCTTATCAACTCTAGGACCTCCATCATTTGCTCATGCAATTTTCCTTTTTTTTCATGCATACATCTAGTAGCCTTCCAATAAACTCTCTCAGTTAGCTAGATATATCTTCTGCCAACTCCACACAATATTCAAAATGAAAGTCCAGCTAGAGTCTTTATGTTCTGCATTCATTCCACTGAAAATACATATCGATATTATTTTTGACCTCCCCCAAACAAATATCATCATATTGTTGATGATTCTAGGCGAAATCAACATCCACAGTTCTTTTTTATACTATTATGCCAATATCTCTAAAACTATAACTAATTATTTATACCATTATTATTAAGACCAAAATCTAGAACACTGCACTTATTTCCTTTGCCATCGTTCATCCCATTTAAACAGCTGCTCTAAGTCTTAAATCAGACTTCTCCATCTTCAAATGTTACACAGATCTTATCTGCAAAGAGTTACTGTTTATTCATTGCTTCCTCTGAGTCTGCAGCAAACATTAAAAAGTACTAGACCCATAACTGATATTTGTGGTATTCTACTAGCAACTTCTTTACTGATGACAAACCACGAAACAGAACACTCTGAGTACTACTCTTCAAACATACATCAGTTCAACACCTCATTCTTTTTTAAAACCCCAGTTCTTGCAGTGTACCTAAGAGTCATCGATGTGGGAAATTAATCAATGGCCTTAGAGATGTCTAAGCAGATGGGTTTACAGATCACATCATTGACAAGTTTTTGCATACAAGTCACAGAAATAAAGGAGGTTCAACTGACCGTTTCTTCTATCCTAAAACTCTTGCAGGTTAATTAACTGCAACTTGTTACCCAATATGAAAGTAACCAAACCCTCTTAACATACATTTCTCCATTAGTTTATCAGTTATGGAAAGCACTCTAACTGTGCTACAACTTCCAGGATCTTTTATGCATTAAAAGTAGCAGCTAAACATCTGCTCAATATTTTTCTCAGTGGACCAGTCAACATGCCGGACAGACTTCTGAGAACTCTGCATGACAGCTCATTTGTTTCGTATGCCTTAGCTTCCTTTACAGCCATTAATTCATTCACTATACCTTCTTAGTTACATTCTCTGTCCACTGAAATTCAGTTTGCTTTTTACACCCTCCCTATATTACACTGACTCCTTTTCTCCTGAAAAGTAAAGCAAAATGTTCTATCAATACACTAGCCTTCTCATTATCCTCTGTAATTTATTTTCACCATTAAATAAAACTGTCCAAAGAAGTGTTTGTTTCTTTTCCTAATATTTTCTGCCAGCTCTCTTTCTTCATGTATTTTGCCCATTTTAACCTCTTTTGTAGATTCTTATGTTTACCTCCTTATATCTCTGTTCTTCAAGCTCACACACTCTCTCTCTCTCTCTCCTTTTCTTTCCAGCTTCTGTATGCTTTTTCCTAATTGCCTAAATTGTTAACTACATTGTTATTTGTTGCAGTTTTTAAGTGTTTGTTTTGCATGTGTTGCAATAGCAGTTTTACTTGCTGTAATGTTAACTGTTGTGTGTGTTTCTTTGGAGAGATTATTTCCTTGCTGAAGCTGTTAAGACAGCTTCCATTGGGATCCTGAAACCTATATTTCTGTGAAGTATGATGTCATGTTAGGTTAACTGTGCTAGAGTAGAGTTGGAAATATTGATGTGTGGCTGGCACGCTTTTTCATAGACATGCTCTTATTTTTTCTTTTTCGGGCTTCAACTGTGACAAGATAAAACAATGAAATGCATTCACATTCAGATTTGTGATCTAATCAATATTGCAGTGGGTGTTTATTGTTTTACATGGCACTACTTTTCAAAGAGTTACCATTAAGTTTGTGCAAAGGTGAAATAGGTTGCATCTCTGTGTTTTACTGCTGGTAGCCTCATGCGTATTACAGTTCATTTTTAAAAATGGCATGGATGGTGTGTTTTGTTTCTGTAGAAATAGGCACAGTCACATTTATGCATTGTTTCAGGGGTGCGCGTGCGCGCGCACACACACACACACACACACACACACACACACACACACACACACACACACAAAACTTTAACACAATACCATTGCAATCGTGATACATGACTTGTGGACATTATACACTATCTCTGAGATCTACTCCCAGCATAATCATCATGCCACCCTCTCACTCTATCACCTCCAAATATTTTCAGGAGTAAGCCTTCTTCATGAAAAAAAGGTTTGCATTACACAAAGAACTGAAACAATGCACCCAATCTCACCCCTTTGTCCGAGTGCAGCACTGTATGTGTAGGTGTGGGAGTACATGCATACTTCAGTGTGTGTGTGTTTATGTGCACACCTGCATGTGTGTGTAAAACAATGAGTGCAGCTTTCGTGAGGATCATTACAGTGCTCATTCCTTATTTAATATTCATAGTTAATATTCAAACAGATCCATACTATTCCCTACAATCCAAATAAAACATTTTAATGCACACATATTGTCACTCAAAATGTTAAAACAACACTGCACTACTGTGATCCAACAGTGATAACACAAAATAAAAGTAATACAGTCAGCAGTTTTATATACTAATCAACAAAAAACTAAATTCATTATACCCCAGGAAAAACCCATACTATTTGTAACTTTCTAAATGCCTTTCACTGTGGTGTAGAGAATGACACACAGCCTCATCTAAATGACCTGCTGAACTCAAATAAGGGTTGTCCTTGTAAGGATTTAGAATTCCAATATCAGAAGTTAAGCCAATAAAGTAGACATTACTGTGATCACTAGACAAACACTTCCTGGTCATCAGAATTGCTTTAATGCACTGAACTGACAGCTTTAATGGAATGCCTTACATGACATCAAAGGTCAAAAGGCAATCCACTGAGAATTTCTGGCAGACAGAATGTCACAGAGTGAAAAATAACAAAAAAAAGGGGAAAGTTGTTAGTAAGTCATACAACAATTACGACAAAACTATAGAATGAGTCATTACAACAATAAATCAACCATGAAGTTAAGAACAGTGAAAAAACACTTTAAGTAACAAAACAGATAGCCTTTTCTTTATCTCTTATTGTATTATATCATATCCTGCAACTGCTTAATTCAAACTCCATAGTAGTAGTACTCTTTTGTTGCTTCTTAGACCTTTTATTCATTGCCTTGGTATTTTAACTGCATTCTAAATTGCATTTGTAGCCAATATTTTATATCAATCCACCGACACCACCCCTAAAAAAACATGTTTCTGTCTTAACTATCACTGGCACTCATCTTATAGTCTAACTCACTAACTACTTTACATATTTGAGAATGTATGCTGTTCTCCACCTATGGATTTACATTTGCCACCTTTCCTTATAAAATCATCACATCTATAAAACTCTCTTTCTTTTGAAATGGTAAACATTTCAAATGTAAGGACCCACTAAACCAAGTCCCAAAATGCGGAGACTGAATAGCCACAAGACCTGACTTATATATGCTAAGTCTAATATGCCATTTCTCAGAGTATTCCCTTTTCTTCAATGTACAGTATGGCAATCTTTGAGTTGGTATATATAAGTTCAGAGGGTGTTGGTGGCTTGCTCCTAGATGGGGGATGCAGGGAACATGTACCCCTGCAAAAACAAGTATTACTCTTATATTACACAGAAAAATATATACCTGTCTAAAAAGATAATAATTAAAAACAAAATGTCCCAATCCAATGATTATTAAAAGGAATAAAAATACATTAATCTAGTAAATAAAAAGAAGTTATGTACTTACCATAACGTTCCATATGTGCTGTCCATTTTCATTCTTCCTCAAGTATTAGGTTCAGATCCAATCTTTGGATCCACCTCGGCCATTACTGTAGCTCATGACCAACAAAAGGCTCTCAAGCCCCTCCCTAACCACAAATGCACCCAACCCCAACATACCTCAAATCTTGTTTGCCTTTTTACAAAAAACAGAAATAACTACTATAAAAATCTTAACAGAATAAGTCATATCTAGAGCTCAATAGGAAGGACAGTGGTGTCTTTGTAATCTGTCATTCTCCCAGAAGTACATTATGAAAAAGTGTTGAGGGTTGATGAGTGGTGAGTTAAGAAAGATTGAAAATGGACAACATAGATGGAATATTATGATAACTTCTTTATCTAATGTTGTCAATTTTCATTCATTCCTCAACTATTGGGACAGAGTCTCCAGCTACCTAAAATCCTGGATGGACTCTAAGAAAGGATATTCCTGAGCACAGCTGAGCCAATGGCTGCTCTTCCTCTCAAGACCAGATACTGTTTATGATGAGTGATAAAGGTATGAAGATTGGCCCAGGTTGCAGCCGCATATACACTATCCATGGAAGCTCTAGAAAGAAACACTGAAGAAGTTGCCATGGACTTAGCTGAATGGGTTCTTAAGGGTTTTGGTAAGATTAGACCCAACTTGTTGTAGACAAATGATAAGCAATCCATCAGCCATCTGGCTAAAGTCACCTTTACAACTGATTTATCCAATTTAGAATCTGCAAAGGACACAAATAATTGATCAGTCTTCTTAATTTCTTCTGTTCTATGTGGGTAAAAACATAACTGTCTGTGAACATCTAATAAATGCAACACATATCCACCTTTGTTTGCAAATATAAGAAAGAATACTAGCAAATTGATGGACTGGTTGATAATGGATTCTGACACCACCTTAGGAAGGAAAGAAGCATTGGTACATAATGATACTCTATCCTAATGAAAAATCAAGTAGGGAGGTTTAGAGGACAATGCTTGAAGTTCTGAAATCCTTCTAGTGGAGGTAATGGCCACTAGAAAATAGTTTTCATGGGCAAGAATTTAAGATCACATTTTGTTGCTGGTTCAAAGGGGAAATTAATTAAGGCCTGCAGTACCAGATTTAAATCCCATGGTGGAGTAGAATCTTTATGGGCACGTCTCAGTAGGAGAGTGCCTCTCAAAAAAGCCTTACAAAACTTAGATGAAGTCAAGGAAGAATTCTCAAACCCAATACGAAAGTTAGAGATCGCTGCTAATTGAACTCTGTTGAGGAGCTAGCTCCCTCATTAAAAATTGTTGCCAGAAATTCAAGAACACTTTGTGCAGGGGCTGGAAGGGGTCAGTGTGCTTCTGATGTCCCCAAAAAATGAACCTTTTCCATTTACATCTGTCTAGTTTTCTTGTACAAGCCTTATGGGAAGATAAAAGTATATGTTGGACAGGGGATGAGAGCATCAGTTGTCTAGCTATTAAAGGAATTGGAGAAACCATGCTGTTAGCATGAGGTTTGAGATACCCAGATGAATCATACCTGGAGGGTGAGACATGAGGTCTGGAATCGGATCCAGAATCCATGGTGGGTAAAGTAATTAAGACCAAAGGAAGTAGGGTTGCCAACTTTTCATAGAAAAAATTCTGGACATGTACATGCAAGCAAAATGCATGCAGAACAGACATGACCATTAACCGTCCCTCGAGGGGGACTGTCGTACAATATTACTGTGCTCACTCAAACATATTCCTGTGTTCTTCAATGTCAGTGACACTGTCCCTTAATTCTAGACTGCCCAGAAAAATTCAAGACAGTTGGCAACCCTAAGAGGATGGGGAACCAAATCTGTCAAGGCCAGTAAGGTGCAATGAGGATGACTTTGCTCTTCAACCTGGCAGCTTTCTGTAGGAATTTGGGAATTAGGGGATTTGAGGGTTAGGCATAGAGCAGACGAGAGGGGGGCCAATCATGGAGTTGAGTATCCTTCTGTGATTCCACCGGTAGAGGGATCAGAGCAAATAAGTTGCTGCACTTTTTGTTTAGGGGTGAGGCAAAAAGATAGCAGCAAAACCGGTCCCAGTGATGGAAAATGATATATGTCACTTTCCTGTTGACAGACCACTCATGAGGTAGTAGAATGGACCTGCTCAGTTTGTCTGCTATCATGTTGGACTTCTCTGGAATGTGTGTTGCCATCACATCATAAAGCGGCTGGAAGAAAACATCCACTGCCACACTCTGAGGGCGTCTCAGCACAAACGATAATACCTGGTTCCTCCTTGTTCGTTGATGTACCAAACTACTGACATGTCTGTCTGGAATGCAACTGTTCAGAAAGGGAGAGAGTGTCTTGGAAAGTCTTCAGTGCTAACAGCACTCCTCTCATTTCTAGAACAATGATATGCATGTTGGCCTCTTAGGGGGACCAACTGCCTTGGACTCTGTTCCCCAGGAAGTGCCCCCTACCCAATCTGGGAAGCGTCCATGGTCACTATAGCCTTGGGCTGAAGGAGGATGAAAGGATGGCCTTGTACGACCTGATCTGAGTGAATCAACTATCAAAAATATCTTGTTTGCCTGAGTGATTATTATTTTTGCTAACACAAGTTGATAAAGAATCAACCACTGTGTTGCTAGCAACCACTGAAGAATTCTCATACGAAATCCTCCTAGAGGGACTAAAATTATGGCTGTTGACACTGACCCCAAGGCTTGCAGAATCAATTGAGCTGAAATTTTGGTACTATAAATTATTTTCCTGACCTGGAATTTAATAGTCTGCACTCTTGAGAGAAGAAGAGAAGCTGACACTGATACCAAGTTAAACACCACTTCTATGAATTCCAGTGTTTCAGTCAGTTGTAAATGAGACTTACTGTAATCTATGGTTATCCCCAGAATGGAACAAGTCCAGAGTACCTGATTTCTTGCTATTATCAGTAGATGCTTGGTTGGGGTGGTAATGAGCCAGTTGTCTTAAGTATGGAAACATGCGGAATCCCTGCTGTCTCTAGTGAGCTGTTACCACTGCCATGCACTTGGTGAACACTGTGGGGTCCGTGGTGACGCCAGAGGGCAGTGCCCTGAACTGGTAATGCCTGGATCCCAGCAGGAAGTATAAATACCTTCTGGATTGTCTGTTCATTTTTATGTGATAGTACGCATCCTGAAGGTCTATCAAGCACATCCAGTCATCCTTACCCAAAGAGGATGATTCTTTTTTCTAGCAGCTTTAGTATTTCTAGTGCTGCTGCCTTCTTCAAACTAGGTGGAACATCAGGAATTTTGCATACAGGTGGAGGTGGTAGGGAAAAGGGAATTATATAACATCTGGAAATAATTCTCTGCATTCAAGTATCTTTTATGTTTAGCCTCTGATGCAGAGATAATCGACCCCTGATTGTCTACAGAGGGGGACACTTAGGCTTCTTTCAGGAGCACAGACAGGGTTAATTGGAGAAATAATCTCTGGACCCCTGGCTCTGGAGGTTTCCTGCGCTGCATGGATGGCATTGTCCATTTAATTCCCCCCCCCCCCCGTCCCTGAGGGAACTATCTCCACATGGATCTCAGAAAGGACCCTGGGACTTCCTGAACAACATTTTCCGACCACCTTGTTGAGTCCAAGAAAAGGATCCTTGACGCATCACAAAACATATGCCCACTGCAGAAAAAGGTCTTTCCATCGTTTTCACACCTGGAGTGTGTGTCCTTCACTTTTGAGCCAAACAACAAACTGCCATCAAAAGGAGAAGTGATGAATGATGACTTGAAAGGCTCCACAAAATCACCCATGCACATCCAAGCATGTCTTCTAATTGCAATGCCTCCTGAACCCACCACCCTTGAGGTACCTTCAGCAGCATGCAAGATAGGTCTCATGGGCAAATTTGAAATAGATTGAAGGGTCGTAAATTGAGAGGCCACAGAAGATTGAGCCTCAGCAGTAATGGTCCCTAAAAGGAATTTTGAAAGTTCCTTGATCAAGTCCATTTGTAGTCTTGTTAAGTGTGCCAAGTAAGTCAAACGAAACGAGTAAAAACAGAAAAAATAATCCAAATGCCACGGGAACCTTGCTCCAGTAAAAAATTGCGTGAATACCAATACAATGTCCTGAACGCAATTTTATTCAAAGTAAACAGCGTTTTCGCCACAGCCTCTGCCGTGGCTTCATCAGAGAAAGAGATTTTTACAAAAAGTGTAATGTGCATACTCTTTTTAAAAACAGAATACAGGAAATGATGTCAGCGTTACAAAAGCAAACACGCGAGGATAAAGACACCTCGCGTATATTACTTACTTAAATAACTTGTTCAATAGAAGTCCGAAAGGACAATGTATTCAGTCCAATACTAAAAGCATTTGACATTATAAGCAACATCCAATGTAAAAAATAGAATATAAATAAACAATTATATTATTAAAAAATACATGTATATATCGATCAATATAGTTACATGTTCATATTGTTAAGAGCTCATATTTAAGTGTAAGGAATAACTTGAACACTAAAATGGTCCAAGTCTTATTACAACGAAATTATTAAAGTGCCAAAAACATATAAATAAATATTAATGTAATTAAAAAGTAATAAACAAGTAAAAACTACAATATGCACATAAATGCAAGGACCATTTATTATATATGTATGTATGTATAGCCCTAAAGGGTATTAAAAAATCTTTGCCCATAACAAGCACTAAATGAAAAATTAAAAATATTTTTCCTAATACCTGAGGGGAAAGGGTAAAAAAACTATCTCAAGTAGCTCCTTAGCTTTAATACAGCCATTCAGGACATTGCATTGGTATTCATGCAATTTTTTACTGGAGCAAGTGTGCCAAGTAGTTCACCAAGTGAAGGGCAAAGGTCACTAAAGCCTACATTTGCTTCCCAAATCTGTCCAATGCCCTAAACTCCCTTTTAGGGGGAATGGACAGAGGACCTCTGCTCAGCAAGTTCCTTCTTGGTGGGAGCTGCCATGACGAAAGCATCTACAGGCACTCCCTTACTCCAGAATTCTCTACCTACAGGTGGAGCCAGAATCCAAACTGGTCTCTTGGGGATTGGCTCAAATGAGTCAGGCTCCTTCCACACCCACCTACACATCAAGTCAATGAGCTCATTGACAGGCGGACCAACCCAGGAGGTAGATGGGACAGCTCCAAAGACTTCCAGGAATACTGGCTCCTCTGGGGAAGGGTTATTGGAGGATCAACCACCTCTCCACTTAAGGATCTCAAGAATGTCTCCAAATGAGATATCTTCAGGAGTTGATCTTGGGGATCCTTCTCCTACATTGAAATTAATATCGTCAGTGACTGACTCCTGAGGGGAGTCCAAGTGGCTCCTCTTGCACTTCCTCTTCCTAGAGACTTCCTTGGTAGGATGCTCTGGTGAAGTACTTGAAGAGATTGTAAAACCCTGCTGGGTGGCCTGGAGACTTTGAGCTGGCTGTCCCTGTGGCATATAATGATGTGGCTCAAGGTGCAGGGACATCTGGGATCCAGATGGAAGTTCCAAAGGGGGAGTAGGAGACATCTGTCCTGCTGGAGCAAAAAACACTCTCATCATTAGCTTAAAGGAGATTGCTCCATGGAGAAGGAAGGCAATGAAGCCAAGAAGCCAGACTTCTGGCTCATTGGTTCTCTCTGCTCTAAAGGGAACCTACCTGAGGTGGACGTCAGAGTTGAGCTGTCCAATGTTGAGGTTCTGAGGGGCAGAAATGGCTCAGAAAACTTCAGAGGCAACTCCAATGTCTTGGACTCAACAGGAGAGCTTTGACTCTGAGAGTCATCTGGCTCCAAAAACGTCTGAGCCAGTGCACTCAGAGACATATTCAGATCCAAAGATAAAATTACCTAAACCAGACAGACCCAGAAGGTTCAGATCCAAGGGCTCTGAAACAATTAGTCAGATTAGAGAAGGAGCCGCCATAGGCCGTGTGATAGAGGGATAGGCTTCCTGACCTGTAGGGGTAAAAGCCCGGAGAACAGCCATCTATAGCTGCACCGAGAGGAATCTTCTCATCATGTCCATGTCTTCTTCAGTCAGACTCCTGGAAGAATGAGATGAGGCAAGGGAAGGTGACATAGAGTGTTGTCTTTCTAAAAAGGGTGAAGCTACCCTTAAAGGTAATGGATCCAAGGTAGGTGAGTACTTAGTCCTGGGTAACATTCTAGGATCCGAAAAGGTAGGATCTGTGTAATGTTTAGTCAGATGCATCAAACGTTGGATCACTGTGGACTTCAGATCACACTTGTGCTTCTCTTTAGGCAGCTCCAAAGAAGAAGTAGATGATAAAGAAGGCTTTGGAGACTCAGTAGAAGGCTCCTCAGATTTCTTTGTGGGGAACTCAACCCCAGAAATAGCTTTACCAAAGGAAAAAGGAAGCAAACATTTCAAAATTAACTTGTTCTTCCTGTCTGCAACTGCTTGCCGATTAAAATTTTTACAAATGGATCAGTCAATTTGGAAGTGGTCTGGGCAAACACAGTATACACATATAGTATATGGGAGTTGCACAAGGGCAATTTGTACCTGCCCTTTTGCCATTTTTTGAAACCTGAAATTCCTTTATCAGACATACTGTAATAATAAAAGAAAAAGAAAAAAACGGATGAGTAACAGTAAGGAATGCTTTATATATATATATATATATATATATATGGAAAAAGATACCAATTGTGGTACTGAGAAATATACAAAAGTGTAACAAGAGCAAGATATAGAAAAATAAGTTCAAAAGATGCCAACTACGGTAAATAAAAATTACACAAAGTGAAATGTGAAGGGAGAAAGACTAATAACAGATTTATCATGTCTATTCACAAAAGTGTCTATTCACAAAAGCAGCAAATGAGATGTGACATACGTTAGGGGTTGGTGTATTATGGGCAGGGAGAAGCACAAGAGTTTTTTGGTGGTCACAAGCTATAGTAATGGCTGAGTCAAATCCGAGGATTGGATCCGAACTGAACCCAATAGTTGAGAAATAAATGAAAATTAACATCATCAGATGGTACTCTTAAACCTCAATAAGACATCATTTTCTACTACACAGGCTATCATCAGATGAGTGTGCCCTAGGCAAGTTTCATAAAATATGAAAATTCTTCCTGGCTTTAACTAATTCACACCCAGCAACACTGGAATATTACAGCACTAGCAGCCTACTTACATCGTTACATTCCTGAGCATTTTTTTTCTCAAAATGAAAACTAAAAGACACACAAATATATCTTGTGAACAGTAGATGCTATTTAAAAATAATAAAAAAAGTTATCCATTAAAATGTTTTTTCCAATGATAAAAGTCAATACATTCAGTCTTTATAACAATATAATATATATTATAGGTAAAAAAATGTATGATTTTCTCTACAATTTGGTAATCACTTTTTAATATCCTGCAAAGCATGCATCTTACATATATAGTACTATCAGCACATTGTGCAGCCAGATTTAAGCTTTTGTATTATACCAAGCAATTGTTTCCTAGGTGGTTTTTAAACATCTTTTTAAATCACATATTAAACAATGCTACAGGTACACATATATTTATACAAAATAAAACAAACCACAGTAATGTAATATAGATATATATTTTCAGTTTAACAACTGTCATTCACTCCAATATAACATACATTTTCAGTTCTCACCTTCCTTAAATTTTACCTCTTCCATAATATTATTCTACTGATCACAAAAATTCCATTTGCTTTTACATAATTTGCTCCTTCCGTTTTCTAAAGATGTCACCACCGGTTCTTTTATCTCCTTTACAATATTCAATAATTCAATTACAGCTGGTTAGATTTTGATTTCCAGTTTCTACTAATTGTTTTATAGCAGCCAATAGCATTAAACTTAGTAAAGCATTAGCCAGTAGCATTAAACTTAGTAAGGCATTTCAAGGAAATTCAGATTCCATGTCACAGCATAAAAGAATTATTTCCTTAGTCACAACGATTTGCTCATCCATCATTTCTGACAAAGTACTCTGCAGGGAATTTTAGAAATTTACTATAAAATTACTTTCTTAAAGCATGTCCTCAAGTAACTCTCTCTTTTTCATCACACCTCCAGCATTTACCAGAGAAAAAATTCCCTAAAGTCTGCTTTGGGTACGAAAACAGAAATACTTCCAAACCAAAATCCTAAACCTTCTGGACTTTGTTGCATACTTGGAAGCCATATAGATGTCCTTCCACTGTTGCACTGTAAATTGCCTTCACAATCTCTTTTCCAATCTTTTCTAACCTCTTCTTTTAAATTTCATAACATATTCTATATGCCTTACTAATTTTCCATTTTTACAGAAGTTTCTGTTCTTGACTCATCTAAAAGCTCTACCACAGTTAGTCTTTCACTTTCCACTCCTCTAGCTCTTTCTCTTTGCCTGTAACCTATGTCCCTGGAATGGAAGGCAATTTCTAATCTGCAGTCAAAACTTCTGCTTGGCTCAAACATACTCTATTACTTTTTCCTCTCCAGTTATTTGATCCCAGTAGCCTGGTTGCCTTGTTAATTTTCTTCAGTAAATTTCTTCCCCTATTGCTGTTTCTGATACCTCTACTTTCAGCCTTACCATGTTGGCTTATTTGTTAGAGTGCTTTCTGCTACTTTAGGAATATAAGGTTCTGTATGGCTGATTTCAAACTCTCCTTCATTTCATCATTGTCTCTTTCCACTTTGATTTATAATCCTCTGTTTGTGTCATGTATATTAGCATTAACTGCATATTTCTAAAGTATCCTTTAAATCAGGTAATTGTAAATCAACTATTTCTATGGGGAGAATCACCTTATCCCACTTAACTATAGCCTCCCCTACACTAAATAAATCCCTTCAGCTCTATTAATCATAATCCACAACTTCTCCTCTGGCTGATGAAAATATGTTTGAACTGTATATAAAACTAAGGGAACAAAAACATCTTCAATGCTTGTATCTCACTATCCATATCCACAACCAAAAGCTTCCAGTTTCTCAATTACTGTATTATCTTTTTAATCTGTTGCCACAAATCCTTAGCTGCTTTAATTGAGCAATTTTTAATCCATACATGAACCAATTCATGTGTGGGTATATAGTTCACGTTACAGCCTTTGCTTTATCTTCATTAATTCTATATCCTGAAAAAGGGACACAAAAATGTTTCAAAATGTTCCACAACACCGAAATGTCATTTTATGGATTTACCATGTACAAAATAATATCTGCAAATAAAGTTAACTTTTCTTGAGGAAAATACCACATATATATGCTTGAATTTGCAAGCCCCTAATTTTTTGTACCAATGGCTCGAAATATATAGCAAACAACAAGAAAAGAGAGAACACCCCTGCATGTTTCCTCTGTTTAAACACACTTTATCAGAGAGGCACCCTCCTACCTTCTCCTAATTAACTCTATTATTCTGTCATGGAATGCAAATGTTTTCATTGCCTTAGTCATATGATCCCAACTGACTCTATCGAATGTTTTCTCTGCATCAAGCACTACCAACAATAGTGTCATTTTCTTACACTCTTTTTTACTCTTGAGCATCATTATTCTGCTAATGTTGTCAAAGGTCTGCCTCTGCTCCACAACACCACATTAATCCATATCTATCAGGTTTGGTGTAACACCTTTGCAGTTCTCCTATCCAGTACAGGCAAAACACTTTATATATTTTTTAAATGAAATGGGTGTAAATGAAGCAGGTCATTACCCGCTTTGAGTAATACAGCCACCACAGCTTTCTTCCAAGAGGCTGATACTCCCTCCCACCTTTTAAAATACTGTTAAACAAAATCTTCCAGATATTTGTTAATCTCTTCCCTCCAACTTCCTTAAGAATACCATAAGCTCCTGAAGAATTCCATGTTAATTAGATATTAGCATTTTTATCGCCTCTCTTCCTAGCTTAGCTATTAACTATTGACTATCACCCTCCTCTAACATTAGCCTGATTAAGTCTCTGAAAAATATTTCCAGTTGCCCTTTTCTTGGGTTTATACATTCTACTGTTTTGCATAAATGTACATACAATTCCTGAAACACCTCTAATACCTCAACAGAACCTCTGCTTACTTTTTCTATTTAATTAATTAATTGATTGATTTTGTCATAGGATCTCAAAGTTTGGCAACAGCTCTTTCTACTTTCTGTTGTCTAAGTCACTGTTCAAAAAATTTTGTGCTCTAGCATTGTTATCAAATAGTTGTGTAACAGCAACTTTTCTAAACTCATGCCTATTATCCAAACACTCCCATATTTTCCTTTAACACACTGCAGTTGCTTCTGTTCTTGTTCTGTGAAATTCTCTTTACTCTGCAATACTTTTAACACTTGTCAACTTTTCTGAAAAATTTCTATTACTTATTTCCCGTATCTCTTTCTCTCTTATTTCTAACATGTTTTTAAACTCAATTTTCATTTTATTCCACTCACTAGCTATCCCTTCTGAAGAAAGTTCTATCTTCCCTAATAAGTCTTATATATTTTTTCTACCCATTCCTTAAATTCCTTTTTTTTAGCAGCTAAGTATACAAGTTCCAGTGTCTCACTATTACTTTTTTATTTATTACCCTACATGTCAATATTATAAGAGAGAATTAGAGAGCATTTTTATAATATTAAGATTAAATCCGTTAAAAATGCTTTATCTAAACATGTGGCTAAAAATTCAATGGAACATACTTTTAAATTTATGGTCATTTATGTTAATTACCCTACGATCAGGAGAGGCCCTATACGTAATATAACTGAACAACATGAGACCAGGTGGATAATTAGGCTAAGGGTAGACCGGGACCCAAGACTTAATGATCGGATTCCAATAAGACCTATGTTAAAAGCTAGGGGCTTAAAGGTGAAAATATAACTTATTAGATACACCATTTTACCCATTAGTATGGGTTGCTACCTGGTAATGTGCCGTGTATACCTGTTATATATTTTATTTTAATTCAGCTTTTGTATTAATATATTTTTTAATTAACTCATTTTGATTTATGAAGTTTGTAAGTAAATAGTATGTTGGTACAGTATATCAGCATACCAGACACATGATGCAGACATGATTTTATTAGATATGTTCTTTACATTCACCCTAGAATTATGAAATTAAGTAAAGCACCCATCTTAGAGAATGGCTACAAGCATAGTGCTTTTATTAGGCAGATAGATAGGAATTTTTATTTTGGAATTATTATTTAGTATCAATTTTATTGATGTTACATAAGTATTATAAAAAATCCATAAATTTATAATAAATAATAAATTTATAATAATACTTTTATATATTTTTTATATTTTAGATAGGAATTTTTATTTTGGAATTATTATTTAGTATCAATTTTATTGATGTTACATAAGTATTATAAAAAATCCATAAATTTATAATAAATAATAAATAATAAATTTATAATAATACTTTTATATATTTTTTTATATTTTATATCTTAGTAAACAGGTCATGCATTTTATATAGTAATATATACTTCTAATTAGCGATATATCTTATGTATCGTTATATGTTCCAATGGAATGTTTATAGTGAAAAGTTCTATATAATATGATCTAGTATTGTATATTAGTTATAATTATGTCTCTAGGAATTTTTATAAACAGTATTTTATCTTGTCATATGATTTATATACCATTGGAATGAGTAATAGTATTCATCAGATTAATTCTGATAAATAATCAAATTTTTAATGATAGGAAATGATGTCATTATATGGAGAAGTATATAAGGAACTTAAATAATGATAAAGCCTACGGGTGAAAGCGCTTGCCGTTTTATTTGTTATTGAATAAATTCAAGTTTTATTCATATCTCCTGACTGAGTTACACTTGTGATATACCATTGGTGAAGTGAATACTGCCTTTGTTTTATTTATGCTCTATGGACTTGTATTTATTGGGGGAATATTTACCACTACATGGATTACTGAACTTCGTTGGTACATGAAGGATTTCGGAAAGGAAGAGCGATTCTTGGTAACGTCTTAGTGCTATTTAAATTTGGCGCCTTATTTGTGTTACTCTGCCTTATAGCTTCCTCACCGCTTACATTTATACAAACTGAACTTTTATAGGAAGCGTTTTTAAGCCGCCAGTATTTGTTTCTTCATGATCTGAAATAGTTTTATGCTCCTGCACTGGGGATATCTATATATATATATATATATATATATATATATATATATATATATATATATATATATATATATATATGTATATATATATATATATATAAATATATGGATATATGTATATATATATATATATATATATATAAATATACACACACATATATATATATATATATATATATATATATATATATTATATACACATATACACACACACATATACACACACATATATATAGATATATATATATATGGTCTATATTAGATAAATAAAAGTATATCTAATCGAATGCTGACATCATAGAAAATCCCGGAACTCGAAATCACAATTATGGGGGGCTGCACCCCCCCCACACACCCAATGCTAAATATATATTCCAACTCTGAGATCACACTACAGTGCGGAAAGGGCAAATATTCCCATCTTTGCTGTACCATGATCTCACAATTGTGATTTCGATTTCCGGGATTTCCGATGATGTCAGCATTCGATTAGATAAACTTTCGTTTATCTAATAAAGACCATATATATATATATATATATATATATATATATATATATATATATATAGGTTTACTATCAAAAATCTCGATCATCCATCGACGGATGCTCATATTGGCGACTCCTTTACACAAAAGCCATAATGCCGATTTCTCATAATAGTGAAAAAACACCGAACTTCAACATTTCCGACCGCTCCACACCACAAAACAAGCGCTACCATGGGTCAAAAAGGGGGCGAGATTTTGCGTTTTGGAATATTGGTGTTCGACATTATCAGCAGTCACAGTTCGGAGTTCGAGTTAGTGGTGTCAGCAAAGGGTGATCAACATTTTGCTTGTAAGCCATATATATATATATATATATATATATATATATATATATATATATATATATATATAGTAATATACATGGGTGTGTATGAATATGAAATATGTTCCTATGAAGTAACACCAATGCCCATTCTAACGACCTAAACCTTGTCTGCAACATAAAAAGGATATGTTGGAGGAAAAGGTATGTCTCCCAAAGATTACCCCTTCTTTGGAATAGACTTCCCATCCATGAAGTAAAGGTCATCCCTAACCCTATTCAAATGTAACTTGGATCAATGGATGGGAAATCTCAAATTTACCCTAGTTTGGCACCTATGTCCCTAATGGACAGGGCAGCCTGTGAACACGATGTGTACATGTCTGTATCGTAACTGTCAAATTCCTTGTGGTACTGACATATATCAGCAATATTTTGGTAAATTTAGGATAAGCTTATTTAGACTTAAAATCACTTTTGGTCTGATAGTTTAGTAACCACTTATGAATCTGACAGCTATATCATTTCTATCCAGTCTAGCCCAGTTTCATGTACTATGAGAAATAATATATAAACTCTATCTGAACTCCTATTACTGAATTCACATCTTTCAGAGTAAATATTGTCACATATTTCTTCAAACATATACTCCTTCTTTTGTTGTTTTTTCCTGTCCTGTCTAGGTCATCCTGATACATCCTTATTACTACATAGTTCCAGTTCCTACTGATAAATATTCCTGCCAAAAGCTAATTATTTCTCCTCAAATTCTCTTATGATCCAGAAAAGCAGTTTTAGGTGGACTACACACACTTGCAAGCATAATCTTCCTCTTCTGTCAAAAACCCCTTACTACCACAAATCTATCATTAATGTCTTTTTTCTCTTCTGCCACTACTGAAGCCCCTCTAAAAATCAGTAATATTCCTTTTCCTTTGTCCCTCATACTCTGCTGAATATTATCCATTAAATCATTGTTTTTATCAAATTCAAATGTTTACTTTTATCCAAATGTGTCTCCTGCAGTATTA